>NC_089827.1:38190355-38490355 GCF_035046505.1 Tiliqua scincoides | reverse complement strand
GCATTCAGATTACTAATTCAGATCATTTCCAACCACTTTGTACTCCCTAATGGGAGTCTCCAAATAGCTTTGAAAACCATACAAAAATTTAAAAAATATGTCCATAAAAGTGTTTCATGCATTAACAAAAATCAACAGTAACTGAGAGCAAAATTAAACCCAGACATTGATACCCTTAAAGTCCACTTTTCTTTTTTATCCTAAATGTGTACATGGTTTAGTTACATTTTTATTTCTCCTGCTGGAATCCCTAGCATGTATTCACTGCTGAAACAGAGACGCCTGCGTTGGCTTGGCCATGTCGTGAGAATGGATGATGGCCGGATCCCAAAGGATCTCCTCTATGGAGAACTCGTGCAAGGAAAGCGCCCTACAGGTAGACCACAGCTGCGATACAAGGACATCTGCAAGAGGGATCTGAAGGCCTTAGGGATGGACCTCAACAAGTGGGAAACCCTGGCCTCTGAGCGGCCCGCTTGGAGGCAGGCTGTGCAGCATGGCCTTTCCCAGTTTGAAGAGACACTTTGCCAACAGTCTGAGGCTAAGAGGCAAAGAAGGAAGGCCCATAGCCAGGGAGACAGACCAGGGACAGACTGCACTTGCTCCCGGTGTGGAAGGGATTGTCACTCCCTGATTGGCCTTTTCAGCCACACTAGACGCTGTGCGAGAACCACCTTTCAGAGCACGATACCATAGTCTTTCGAGACTGAAGGTTGCCAATATTTCTCCTGTGGGAACTCACATATTCTCCCCAGTTTTTAACATCACAACAAACTTGTAAGGTATATTTAACTGAGAGTTGGTGACTGACTGAAGGTCAACCATCAATTTCCATGTCTTAGTGCAGGGGTCGGCAACCTGCGGCTCTAGAGCCGCATGTGGCTCTTTCAGCTGTCTGCTGCGGCTCCTCCTGGTGAAAGTGGCAAAGGGGGTAATAGGAGGCACCTGTGCTGGGAGGGCAGGCTGCTTCCCTCCACCCCCTGAGCTCACTGCCCTCCTCTCCCTTCACCCCCACCTGCCCCACATTGGTTTCCCTTTTCAATTTTGCCCGCTCTGCAGGCTTAAGCTCCCTGTTTTTCCCTTCCCCAACTCTCCAGCAGGATGCCCTCCTCCTCAGCCATTGCAAGCCCTTGCAGCCTGCCTTTCCCCTAAGCAGGTCCCCACTCAGTGCAAGGAGAGGCTTTTCCTCCATAGCAGAGGAGACATCCTGTGTGTCTACTCAGTAGTAAGCCCCATTACAGCAGATGAAGCTTACTCCCAGGAAAGGGTGCCTGGGATGGCAGCCTTGGAGCCTGCTCAAGGCCAAGCGCAAGGATGGGTGAGTGGGAGCCCACGCAGGTCTGTTCAAGAGTAAGCCCTGATGTAGTCCCTGGGCTACTCCCAGGAAGGTGTGGAGGGCTGTAGCCTCAGCCTCCTCCTGTGCAGGTCTACTCACAAGTAAGCCCCACTGTAGTCAGTGAGGCTTCCTCCCAGGAAGGTGTGGAGGGCTGCAGCCTCAGCCCCCTCCTATGCAGGTCTACTCACAAGTAGTCAGTGAGGCTTCCTCCCAGGAAAGTGTGGAGAGGACTGCAACCTGAGAGCTCCAACCAACTTGTCTGCTCAGAAGTCCCATTGTAGTCAATGGGGCTTACTCCCAGGATAGTGTGGAGAGGTTTGCAGCCTGAGTGAGGGAGGGCAGAAGCTGGCCTGTGGTCCCCCCCCACATTCCCCCCCCAGCTCTGGCTTCTTCTCTTCCCCACCTCTGGAGTCTGTGTCCTTTTTTCCTTCCAGCAGGGTGCCTCTGGAAGGTGGGAGGAGTTCTTTAGTATCCATGTAAGATAAGCAGATGTCATAACCACCATAGGTATTGGAATCCTGGAAGATCTGGTGAGGAGGTAGATGTGGTGTCAGCAGTGGCCCCTTTAAGGGTAAGGCCTGGGCATCCAGCAGTGTGCTGCATAGCTGTAGCCACTTGAAGGCAATAGGACCTACAGGGATATAACGGGCACCTGAGGAAGGGGGTGTGGGTTGTAGAAGGAATGCAGGTTGGAGGGAGGAGAGGAGACCTGACCTATTGACTTTGACTTGGATACTCTGACTGATTTGACTGACTTACTTTGGAATCTGATCTTGGACTGTGACTTGGCTTATTGACTTTGGACTCTGCCCTGGATACTCTGACTGACTTTGTGACTAATGGACTGCTGGAGACACTGGAGTTTGAAGTGTGGCTGCTGTGCCCAAGACCTGCTGACGACCCAGGGTCTGCTGTAGTGGTGGGAGGCTGCTGGCAGGAGAGAGGACCTCTGTAGGTTGAACAGGCCAGCTACCCTGGAGGTGGGGTCCAGCAGGACTGCAGGGCAGAACCAGGGTCATTTGTTGGGGGAAAGAAGGGGAGCTAATTTGCTTAAAGTGGGCATAATTCTCCTGGCAGAGAATGGCCTTGGAATCAGGCAGAACACCATAGAGGACCAGGTGTCTGAAAACACAGGAGAAGAATGTATGACAAAACTAAAAGCTATAAGAGGGGGCTACATTTTAAAAATGGGACCTATAAGAGCATAAAGGTAAAAAAAAAAAAACACTATATATGCAGTATTATCTTCATTTTAGATGTCAAAAGGGTTTTGTGGCTCTTGAGGTTTTTTTTCCTCCGGAAAACGGGTCCAAATGGCTCTTTGAGTGTTTAAGGTTGCCAACCCCTGTCTTAGTGGGTCTTTGAACCCATGTCACTCTGATCCTTGTCTACCACTCTAACCACTACACAACACTGACTAATGTTCCCGTTGGAGTGTCAGTGTCAACTGAGATTCAATGGAAGTGTCCATTGATAAAATAAAATTGCAGGCCGCTTCTGTTCAGAAAGTACATTGAAGAAAAACTTGAAAAGAAATATGTGGTATTTTTGCCGCATTTGACTAAAACCTTGGCCACTGTATAGTAATTACTTTAAACACATATCCATAGGTAGAAAATTTCTTGTATAGCACCACCAATCTAGTCATATATAAACCTGTTTATAATGAGAAAAACCTAGGATAAAATTGACCAATCACAATGCAGAACAGACCCTATACAAATCAACCATGGTCTCTCCTCAATGTTTGTATTGGAGCAGAGAAGGAAGTCAGTAATACCTGATTTGTAATAAGGATGCTACAATAGTTGTCCTTTTCTGGTCCTAATGAGAACACCACACAGTGTAAATTAGCATCCCAAACAAGGAAGAGTATTCCACATATTATCAGTGGATCAGTAAAGAGGGGGAAAGCAGCAGCAGTTACTCAGATCCTCATTATGTTCATAGGTCTGTGCTTCTGAATGGGTGACAATATGCGATTAAACCAGTTGTGCATGTGATGATTCCGATCAACATGATTCTATTAAGGTCTCTTCTCTGGAATGGGAACAATGTGCAATTAAGTCAATTGTCCATGCAATGTGCAACCGTGATGTTTATCTATCACTTAGAAACTGCTCATGTCACACATTCACTTTTAACTAAAACTATCCCAAACATGCAATGCCAGTATTCAGGTTGGCAGAAATTGTCCATGAAACTAAATGGGAAGTTTTCACACATCCCTTCGGAGATGATACGCAGTAGACGGAAAAATTCAAATTCAATTTTTGGCAGCCTAGATTACAAGCACACTATTGCAGTCTGCGTTAATGTTATTTCAAAACAGGCGTGCGGTATTGAAAAATCTAACAAGCAACTGGGCTGTGTCTCTGTGACAGCATTTGAAGACTGTTCAAATAATGGGAAATGTTCCTTTTGTCCTCCAAAAACCCCTTATGATCCTATGATAGTCCAGAGCTCCACATCCAGGTGAAAAGTGCAGTCTAGAGGGATAACAGTACTTCACATTTGTATAACACTTGACGTTCAAAGCATTTCACAGGTATTCTCTTGACGTCCTTACATCCCAACAATCCTATAGGGCAGCCATTTTCAACCACTGTGCCGTGGCACACTGGTGTGCCACGAATAGTCTGCAGGTGTGTAGCAGGAGTTTGGGAGAGGGTCATTTATTAATAGGGCCATTGGGGGATGTGAGCCCCTCACCAACAGCATGGTGTGCCTTGTCAATTGTCAAAAGACTGATGGTGTGCATTGACAATTTTAGTACCTTATCCATGTGCCATGAGATGAAAAAGATTGAAAATCACTGCTATAGGATAACTAGCAGCCCAATCCTAACTAAATCCCTGCATGGTGATGCCGTGGTGCTGACATGCTTGCTGATGCATCCTGTGGGGGAATTTTTGACTGCTGGAGGTCTCCTTGGACATTTGTCTCCTTGCACCAGAGTAAGTTCCAGCAGTCATTCTGGGGCAATTTGGACCTGAGGCAGCTCAATCGCGGGCAAAAGTACATGTTGCTCTTTGACGGCAGCTCTGGCCTGGGAAGGGACTCAGCATTCGGTGTGTGCTACTGTAGCCAATCCTACCCCCTCCTAGCCCTGATACATCCTCCTCCCTACCTGTCAGTGCCCTGTTCTGCCCCCCTCCTCCCCCAATTTGCCCTCCCACTGCCCTGTTCAACCTCCTCGCTCCTCCAACTTCCACATAGGAAGGGCTTACCTGCTCCGGCAGGTATCTGTGGGTCTGCACAGGTCCAAGTATACCCAGTGGGGTAGTGAAGGCTTACTCCTGGGAAAGAGAACAAATGTTCCCTTTCCTGCAGGAGAACTCCAGGATTCCCCCCCCCCCCCGTATGCAGGGCATACTCTGGTGCTGCAGCTGCATCAGCGGGGGCAGTTCTCATAAGATTGGCTAAGAATTAGGCAAATTGGGCAAACAGTGGCTTTTCTTATTTGGCATATGTCTTCCATTTTGCTGGTTTGCATCATTCTGTGAAATGGTTAAGATGCATGTTCAGATAATGCATGAATACCACGTTTCTTTCTTATTATGGAAGCATGTTTTGTGCTCTATATTTAGGCGTAGGATAGTTTAAATGTATGTTTTCGCTTTAGCTCTCTTCTTGGTCTGGGAAAAAGTTCATGATGAAAAAGTGATAATTTCCAAGTTACAGCAGGGACGTGCTGGAAAGGCTGACATTTTGCGGAACCTTCCAGTGAATTATGACCCCCTTGTTGGAAACTGACATCAACGGAAGTGCCGCCACCACCAGTCTGTGTCACAAATAATAATAGAGAACATTAAGAGCTTTGGAAGTCGTAGCAAACAAAAGCAAAGGTCTCTTCAAGCCCCAGGGAGCTGCATGTTGTGTAGAGCCTCAGATTCTCCATAGGCACTGCATGAATAAGTTGACACACCAGGGCCAGAGGAATCTGCAGCCAAGTGAGACACAGATGCTCTTCAGTATCACTGTCAGGACATCAATCTTGTGCAGCTCAACCCTGACATGAGCTGAATACAGACACAAAAATCTGTCCTGGCTTCATTTTGGGGGGAAGAGGATATCCTCCCTACGCTACCTCGTTGAGACTTAAGGCCCAATGCTCCAGGGCTGCAGCACTCATCTCAGGCACATAGCCCTGGCAACACCTGTCCTAAAAGTGCTGTAAAGTACTTTGCGGTGGCCTGGAGGAGGCAGGTGCTGGCAGGGGTGAAACTGAGATGGTGGAGGGTGACTGCCTGTGTGTCTCTCTTGGGTTGTGCTGGGCCTGACCAAGAGAGCTTCCAAGCAAATTGCTGCCACCGCTGCTGGGACACTCACATGCCTGGCCAAAAGAGAGGCCCAACAGCAACAGAAATGATCTCCTACAACTCAGAGAAAAACGCGTCTCAGATAATATTTCCCTTTTCTGTTGTGCTTTCTGAACGTGCGAAGGGCTCCACATGCATCTACTAGTTTTCCTTACAGCAACCCTGAGAGATCGGCATTGTTACTCTCCCCAAACTGCAGGTGGGGAAGACTGAAAGGGGGTGGCTTGCCTAGGCCACTCAGGGCCCAATCCTATCAAACTTTCCAGCAGTGGCGTAGCTAGAGGGGGGCCAAAATGCTAAGTATTGATGGCACTGCGACTGGCTGTGTCAGCTGCCCCTCCCCTTCTGAGCCATTGGGGAGGTGAGGGCAATGCAGAGGAGACACCTCCGTGTTGCTTTTGCTGCCCAGTACGGCTCGGGTAGCAGGGAGGAGGGGCTGCTGACAGTGAGTTGCGGCACCATCCATACTTAGCATTTTAACCCCTTCTAGCTATACCGCTGCTTTCAGTAATGATGCATCTGGGCCAACAGGGCACACACTGCATTCTTTTGTGCTGGGACAGTCCAGGAGGCCTCCTCAACATTTGTTCCCTTATCTCAGAGCTACATTGCGGCTGCTTCGGCACTGGAAAGTTTATTTATTTATTTATTTATTTATTTATTTATTTATTTATTTATTTATTTATTTATTTGCACATTTCTACCCCTCTTTCTCTTTCTGCTGGGCATTCAAAGCGGCTTACAAAAAGTTATTAAATTTATATAAAAACATTATCCATATATATATATATATATCCATAAAATATATGGATCCATGTTTATATATCCATAAAAACATATGAACAAACCTAAAACATTCATTAAAAGCCACAATTTAGTGTACAAAAAGCCAGCAGCAAACAGTAAAACAATAAAAAGGCAGCCCATAAAAACTAGACAGCATAAAACCCCCATTTTTCAAAGCCCCAAATTTGGAAGGTGAGTCTAAAAAGAAATGACTTTAGGCCCTGCTAGAAAGCCTCTAAGGAAGGAGCGGTTGGTAAGCTAAGAGGAATTCCATAGGACTGGTGCCACCACGGAGAAGGCCCTACTCACCTTCACCAGTGGCGGCCCCTGCAAAAGGACCCACTCTGATCCCCAGAGGGGATGAGCCGAATTGTATGGAAGAAAGTGTCTCTCAAATACCTGAACCCTAAGCCATATAGAGCTTTAAAGGTCAAAACCAGCACCTTGAAAGTTGGCTAGGATTGGTCCCTTGGTTTGTTCGCGGGAAGAGTGAGATTAAAACTAGGCAGTGGCATCAACAAGGGTTTGCATCACCCAGTGCAGGCGGCCAGTGCGTGACCCCCATGATGGACCACCTCCCATGCAGTGGGTGGGGCAACACCCTGGGCAGTAGTACTCTGCCTCTGTTGGTTGTTTTGGCTCTAACTTTTGATAGAATAGAGATGTTTTGGTGTGGTTTGTTTTATTGCATTCTGCATGAAACTATGCATTGAGTGACATATAAGTTGATGGTATTATTCCCAGTCTGTTCAGTGATGGTGCTTGTTCCTAGCAAGGGAAAGGACAGCAGCATCCTGAGCACATCTACTCAGAAGTAAGCCCCACAGAGTTCACTGAGCCTTTCTCCCAAGTAGGTAAGCGTGTCTAGGATGGCAGCCTCAGACATAAAGACTGCCACCCTATGCGACACACTCAGCTGCTGGGAGTCATTCTGCAGAATGGGGCTGACTTCGGAGGAGGCTTGCAGGGCACTGCATGGCTGTGTTCCTGAGCTCTCAAGCCCCTACCCAAGTGACCCCCAGTGTCTAGAGGGAGAGGCTCCCACTGGAAGGCTTGGGGGGAAGACACACAAACCCCTCCCTGTGCAATGCAGCACAAGGAGGGCTAGCAGCATGCCCAGCAATCCTGCCTTTGGCTGTAATTCTATTTGCGCTTACCTGGGAGTAAGCCCCATTGCCTATAATGGAACTTACTTCAGAGTAGACATGCATAGGACTGGGCTGTATGTCACCCAGAGCCACCAGGTAGTCCTCCTCACATCCTTCCTCCCCCTCCTCCTCCAGCCCCCAACCCCCAGCCTGTCAGGGAGCTACAGCTGCCTCCAGGGAGAGCAGCTGCTGTTACCTGCCTTCCTGCCTGGCTGCTGCACTGGTGAGGATGGGTGTGCGGCTGGTCCAGGATGGCCTGACCAGAGATCCCTGGGCGTGCATGCTCCTGCTGGGGAATGTGGTGGGGCAGCACCTGGTTCCAGCCAGAGCAGAGCATCCCAAGCCTCCAAAGGCTGAAGGTGGATGGTGCGGGCTCATGCTTCGCTGACACCATGCTGCTCTTTCCCTCCCTCCAGGCAAAACAATTGTCCCTTTCTGGCCAAGTGAGAGGGGAGCAGCAGGGATGGGGAAGGAAGGGGCTAATGGGTGCACTGAGAGGAAACCATGCAGAGGAGCAGCACCCTGGGAGAAGGTGACTACGGCCACCTGAGAGACTCCAGTGTGCACAAGCTCCTGTTGCATCACACGCTTACTAAGCAGGCAGGAGGGCACACGGGCACTGCATAACTGGGGGGGGGGGGTGATTCAGTGCCCGCCCACCCTCCTGCTTGCTTAGAAAGTGTGCAATGCGACAGGAGCCCCCGGCCAAATTCAGAGGCTCCTGCCTTTCTTTATGAGGGGCCGGAGGTTCCTATGGCATTGCCCGTGTGCGCAAGGCTTGCGCGGTGCCTAGACCCTCCTCTAGCCCTTCGTTCAGAAGAGCAGGAGTCTCCAAACTAGCTGGAGGCTCCTGTCGTGTCATGCACTTCCTACGAAGGTGGGAGGCGCATCACCCCCTCCCAGCACTGGGAGGGGGTGATGCTCCACTCATCCTCCCGCCTGCTTAGGAAGCATGGAGTCTCCAAACTCGGCTGGAGGCTCCTGTGGAATTGTGTGCTTCCGAAGTTCGTGACTGGTGGGAGGACGGGCTGGCGGCGCGTCACCCCCTCCCAGCATGTCACCTGGTGCAGCCCGCACCAGTCACACCAGCCTAGTGACACCACTGAAACTAGGGGAGTTCTGGTTCACAGCTCAGTCTTTTTAGTCTGCAAACCTCAACACACTATCCTGGGAGGAAGCCAGATTGAACACAATGGGACTTACTTCTGAGTAAGATATGCCTAGGCTAAATGTGCATAGTCTTACATTGTTCTACATTTTGCAGAGAATTTTGTGCTCTCTTTGAAAATAAAATCTTGGGTGTGAAATATGCTTCTTTCCAAGCTACTTGGCACTAACTCGCAAGAATCCACAACAGAATAGCAAGTAATATGTTGCAATGTTGTTGCAATGAACTGCTCTTTAATGTCTTTAGATCTCAGACTGTATGCCAGGACTTTGAACAACAAATGGAATATAATGCTACCAAGATTCCCAAACAGATGCAGTCCAAAGAAATAAGGACACTTCTGAAATCTAAACACCATATAAAGCAAAACAGCAATCACTTTATGTCCCCTCTTTTACTTTCTGTAGCTTTCCAGGACTGACTCTTCACCCATTCATTAGGAAATAAAGTTTTATTCTCACACTGGCTATTCTCCAGGGAGGTGAAGGTGACCTCCTTAGCCTTGTAATGTAGCTAATTCCTACGCTCTGTTCCCATCCCTGAAGCAATTTCATGTTGCAGCTCTGAAAGAACTACATAACACAATATGATGGGGGCGTCATAACAGAGGTGAATGTCAGCTTGTGTATTTAGGCGCCATACAACATGAGGAATCAGGGAGTAAGGCCCATTTAGGATAAACCATCGTGAAGCAGGGGGGGCAGGTCCATTTGAGATGAGGCAGAGTGAAGCAACAGATTATGGTGATGGATTGGGGATGGTGGTGGATATGTGGGGGTGCACCCCCTGCACACCAATACTTGCCCAGTACCTCCCCTGGTGAAATGCTTTCTGACCTCAAGCTGGACCACCCTAATCAACCCTTCCTGATCACTCTCTGGGCTTTGAAGAGCAGTTGAGAAGGAGAAGGGTTTGTGGTGGCTGAGGTTAGTCCCTTCTCTTGCCTAGAGAGTGATCAGGAAGAGATGGAGTGACCGACATTCCTTCTCACCAAGAATTGCCAATAGGGTTAATCCCCCTATCATTTTCCCTTCTCTTAAGCCAATTGGACCAATTGCTCCCAATTGCCCTGTGCCAAAGGGGGCCCAGGCTGGGATAATCCACCCTAATCTTGTATGCAGTTTTATATTAAAATGTGCTTAGATCCATTTGGTCCATTAACTCACATGCACTTTTTGAAGCGCACATTTTATTATTATGAATTATTAACAGTCTTTATATACCGCTTTTCAACTAAAAGTTCACAAAGCGGTTTACAGAGAAAAATCAAAGAACTAAATGGCTCCCTGTCCCAAAAGGGCTCACAATCTAAAAAAGATGCAAATGAATACCAGCAGACAGCCACTAGAACAGACACTGCTGGGGTGAGGTGGGCCAGTTACTCTCCCCCTGCTAAAAAAAGGAGCACCCACTTGAAAAAGTGCCTCTTACCCAATTAGCAGGGGTTAGCATTTTGATAACTTTCCATTCTACCACAGAGATATATAAGGTCTATAATAATTGTTATTTAGATCTGTAAGATTCTACAGATCCTGGCTGTGAATCTGGGGGCCCTTCCAAAAATGTTTCCAACTGGGCCCTGCAACTCCGAGGGATGGCCCTGCCCCTTTTGTTTGTTCTCCAGAGCCTCTCAGTGCACACTGCAGCACCCTTTTCAACCATTGCCATTGGCAGCTAGTGCTGCTACTGGGGACACCTCCTTTCCCCCTGCATGGAGCCCAAGAGGCACCTAGAACTGAACTGCAGGCTCTCTTTTTTACCTCTTCCTTTTTTTAAAAGTTTACAATGCAATTTTTGATTTTACAGTTCTTTCATCCCCAAACTATTTTTGTTTCCTTTAAGATTGGGAGTCTCTTAGGGACATGACTACAGCCATGTAGAAAGGAATACTATAAACGAGTCTAAGGCAATGGGATAGTACAGGATATAAACAGAACGAGCTGTATGAATTGATGACTGAATTGATTAATGCCTGTCTGTATCCAGCCATCACCAGCTCTTATGTGTGACTAGTTCCCTGCAACTACTATTTGCTTGGAGCCAGTGTTTCATGAAGATGAGGTAGGAGAACTGCATGTTAAATACTTTACTATCGGTAGTAAATAACTCACGTGAAATCAGCGCTCTGAATTATTATTTAACATACTTCTTAAACTACGTTGGTATTTGTTTTTAAATTCTGAAAATAAGCAAGGTGGGTTGTATTGGGTGCCATCCATTTTAGAAAATTGCAGTTTTGGTGTGATTTATTGCTGTAATCGGGTAATAAAACTGTAATTTATTCCAGGGATATTAACTGGCAAGAACTCATCAAACCCTTGCATAAAAAAACTAAAATCAAATGTAGTTCTTTAATGGCTCAGTCTTATGAAACAATATTCTGAGTCAGTCATTCATTAGATTGGTTCCTTTTTTGCCTCCCCCTCCTACCTCCATAGCTGACTCCATCTCTAATGTTGCATAGTAAGACCCGCAGACTGAGGTTGGTAATGGCTTCATCCTACTGCAGAATCCTATGCGTAGGTCATAGGGCTGCCACCTCACAAACCTGGTTCATGAAAGAATACCATTAAGTCATCTGAGGCAGCAGGAAACAAGGAAGCCATATTTCCTCCTGCTTGTTCTGTCACAATGTGGCCTGTCCCATGTCTACTGTGGCATGAAAAGTTCCAGGTACGCCACACAGCAGGTGAGGGATTTGGTGGCTGGCAGGACTGTGAGGGAGTTGGTAGGAAGAGGCATGGCTGCCATATTCAACTGCACTGGAGATTGCCACAGCTCCAAGACCTGCCGGGGACCACCGGTTTCTCTCTGTGTACCACAAGGCTTCCAGCTCTCCCATTAGTGTAAAGTGACCTTGCTTGCTGAGCTCTACTCAGTAGGAAGGGCTAAGAATGTTGGTGAATAAAAGGGTTTTGAGGTTCCAGAAGACTAAGAGGCATACAGAATGTTCTAAATACACAGAGACTCATATAATCAGTTTGACTGAAACAGTAAGGTGCATCCCTATGGAAAAAGTGTCTGTCTCTCCCTACTTTTAGAAAAAGCAAAATGTTTCATACAGCCTGAGGAATTTACAGTAAAGTTGTGAGTTTTCCATGCATGTAATCTGTCCCAGTGGATACATCAAGAAAATGTTTTGTGTATTATAAATTCCATGGATTGTTTGTTGAGATGTAAATATATGTATTTGTTATTGATGATCATTAATTAGCACCATTTCTTATCAGGTTGTTTTAATGGAAAAATATATATTTTTTCTCTGGATTTTGATCAAAATGATCCCCATGATGAGTTACAATAACAATGGAAACAACCCAGGAGCCTCTTAGTCCTCCAGCCAATGCCCACTCTCATTCTCTAGTCCCCTGGCCAGTATGCTTCAGTACCATCTTGTATCCTGCAGTATTTGTGGCTATTTAATGTGGTGCCATCCAGAGGTGGCAGCATATTGCCAGTGATGTATTCAAATCTCTAACCGCAAGTCTTGAGTCAGGTCTCAAGGCTGAACAAATGTCAAGTCAAGTCTCAAGTCCTTGCTCAAATTCTCAAGTTGAGTCTCAAGTCTTGAGTCAAGTCTCAAGGCTGAACAAATGTCAAGTCTCAAGTCCTTGCTCAAATTCTCAAGTTGAGTCTCAAGTCCTGAGTCAAGTCTCAAGGCTGAACAAATGTCAAGTCTCAAGTCCTTGCTCAAATTCTCAAGTTGAGTCTCAAGTCTTGAGTCAAGTCTCAAGGCTGAACAAATGTCAAGTCTCAAGTCCTTGCTCAAATTCTCAAGTTGAGTCTCGAGTCTTGAGTCTCTGAGCCAAATTTAACAGAAAGAAATGGTGGTGGTGGTGGTGAGGGGGTGGAGTTGTAGACATACTTTTGATGGCAAGCCTTTCCAGATGCCTGCTCACCACCACACAGCTGATCAGCAGCAATCAAAGTACTACAGGCAGCCTGGAGCCATAGGACACAACATGATCACCTGGGCAAGATGGGCAGGCACTTCCCACCTTGCCTGAGTGATCATGCTCACTTTCAGATTGCCCAGGAGGTCTTGTGGCACAATGAAGATGCAGCACAAAAAAGGTAAGAAAGAACACACACATGCACATAGCGACTTGGATGTGAAAACAGCTTCAAGTCCCGAGTCGAGCCGTGAGTCACTGCCTCTTGGTCCCAAGTCGAGTCCGAGTCAGTGACTGATAGGACTTAAGTCCGAATTGGGAGTGGGTGACAGGACTCGAGTCTCCATCACTGTATATTGCAGCTGACATAGGCAAAGGCAGAAAGAGCAGGTAAAGAAAGGATTTATAAAAATGGGAGAGTTGGAATGAATTGGGAGCCTGCAAATGGGTCCAGGAAGGAAAGAGGTGGGAGCACCAAAATGAAATGTCCCTGCTCACTTCTAGCAATGCAAGGTTGCTGCTATAGTTTCAGGTTCAACAAGCCACTCAGCACAGCAGCACTGCATGGAGAAGTTCTTTCAGTGCATTTGCATCACTTTTAAATCAGGCCTAAACCCTACTGAAACAAATAAATGTATCACCTTGTTGAAGGATCACCCCATAGCTGTACTAGCAACGTACTCCTCTGCAGTCTAGAAAGTGCAGCGGCATGTGCTGCCATAGAGATAAAGTCCCTTGTGTGGCTGATCCGTAGCCACATGGGGAAACAGGGAATAGAGAAACGTATATAATTTTCTCTGCAAATACATATATAGCAACTCTCGTAATCCTCTAGATATGTCATTGTCAAGGCTGTAAGAAAGTCGCCTGTATGTTAACTGTCTCTGCCACAATTGCTCTGTGTAATTGCAGTATGAATGGTAGGACGGGGGAGGGGGGATTACAACTGAGCAGGACAAATAGGAAGAAAAGAGTTGCTTGGTTACTTTTTTTAAGAGGTGGGAGGGAGAGGAATAAATTGTAAATGGATATCTCCTTGCATACTTATGAACAACCACAGCATCAAGCCAAATATGAAATGTAACAATATAGTCTCATTCTATGGCTCCAGCTGTAGTAGAGAACTCCCTCTGACTCCAGAGCTCCATTTGGATTAGTTGAGCCATCATTTAACCTTTCTATACATCCAATTCCAGTAAAAGGTCATGAGAAAAATTTACAGTCCAATCCTGTGTGGGCCTTCCACTGACATTACATATGCTGTGTCAACAAGAATGCCCAGGTCACTGGTGCAGCAGCAGCAGAAACAGCGCATGCAATGGTTGGCCACCACCGGTGCCCGTAACTTGGTAGTGGAGGGGGAATCAGGGCAAGGAGGGAAGGATCAGAGCCATCTGGGGGTTTGTTAGGAAGGGAAGAGGGCAGATATCAGTGAAAATCTTTCCTCACCTCTTTCCAGCCTCAACATGCCGCTTTGGGGCCACTCAGACTTGCACCAGCCAAAGAGCTAGCACAGATTTGCCTTTTGGGTAGAGCTGGCTTGCCACCAAATTGCTCAAAAGTGAAATGTATTCTGGGGTGACGCTGGGTGAAAGGAGGAGCCTTGCGTGACCAGGAAGACTTGGAAGACTACCTGCAGCCCACAAAATGCAGCAGTTTTACTGCACGTGGGTAGGAAAAACTATTTATGTCATTTTTCTTCACTTTCCCTATCTTTCTAAAGAACATCCTGTTAGCTACAGATTCTCAGTAACCATGGGGGACAAGTTTGGAATGGAACCCCTATAGATAGGGTATCGCCTATATATGAAGTTTGACACTTCTGCCCTGCTCAATATAATATTTTGAAAGGCCATGTGACTATGGAGGTCTGTAATTTCTACCTGCTGAAGAAATTGTAGGGAGGAATTACAGACCTGTGTGCAACAAATGGAACTTTGAAACAATAAACTAACCTTCCAATCCTAAAAATTAGTTAAAGTTACTACAGGGCAAGCAGTGATTGATGCTAGCGTGTCTAAAATGTGATTCCATTCTTAGGATTTGGGCAGTGCTGGTTGATTCTTCTCTGATGCCTAGTGAATACATTTGTATATTACTCCATAGTCACATGGCCTTTCAAAATATTATATTGAGCAGGGCAGAAGTGTCAAACTTCATATATAGGCGATACCCTATCTATAGGGGTTCCATTCCAAACTTGTCCCCCATGGTTACTGAGAATCTGTGGCTAACTTTCTTAGTTTCTTAGTATCAATAGTGGGCATTAACCATCTCATTTCAGTTCAACCACAGAATCTAGGGTGGAAAATAGTTCGTCTTAGAGGCAGTTTTTATTATACTTTCAGACACTGATATGGTTGAGTTACGGAAGCAGTTTTATCAGCACATGGGCACATTTGCTCAGTGAAAGAAACGTTATCTGTACCGGCACCCTGAGAATAATTGACAGCAAGGTTTCTGCTTGGTCAGGAAACATATTTTGAGACATTTGAGAAAGATCAGTGTTAACATTGTATAGCAAACCAGTGCAAATTACTGCGTAAATTTGTTTTACAAGAGATAGAAATGCTCAGTATTTAAACAGATTAGGCTTTGCTGCTGTGCAGCACAGTCACTTCCAAACCAAGCGCAAGCTAAACACAGCCATATGTAGCAGCAGAAATGATGACAGCATGAGAAATGACATAATTTGAACGATGCACCTTTAGGGTTTAAGAAGAATTGATCTCATTATAGGAACGAGTAGAACCACACCTTCTTCCCAACTGCTCAGGAAATAAATTGAAGTGAAAGTATTACTTTCCAAAATGTGCACCAGCCAACCAGTAAAAATTAATCTAGGTTCTAGACTGGAATCCTTGGTCTTGATATGAGGTGATGACATTATCACCACATCAGAGCCTGGAAACAGGAGTGCCCACTGCAGCTTTCATGCCTCACATTGTTCAGTTTCCATCTTCCTTGTAGTATTGGTCTTCAGCTCCTGATCTCAGATGGGTCAACTCAATGGCTGCTGCTCAAGACAGTTTTGAGAGAGAAGCAGACAGATGCCTGTTGGTTCTTAACAGGACCAATGAACTGATGAAGACAGTTCTGAGGAAGAGCCATACAGCAGTTAATCCCAGCCAGTCTGGTGGAGGGGGGGGGGGCATGTAATATCATCACTACCTCTGCTGCAGCCATTTGTGGTCACCATAGAAAGGGGAAAGCAATACACCATAAGAACATAAGAACAGCCCCACTGGATCTGGCCGTAGGCCCATCTAGTCCAGCTTCCTGTATCTCACAGCGGCCCACCAAATGCCCCAGGGAGCACACCACATAACAAGAGACCTCATCCTGCTGCCCTCCCTTGCATCTGGCCTTCTGACATAGCCCATTTCTAAAATCAATACAGTATACATTTCTAAAATCAATGCTGTGTTGTACCAATACAGTACAACTATTAGAAGTAGAGTCCCAAGTTTCACCATTGGGTTCTAAAAGTTGAAAATGGATGATCTGATGAACTGCTCATGCCCAACATTGACAAAGGTAGTGAAGTGTGTGACAATCAAGACGACCCTTCCTTGAGGGCCATGTAATCGGTTTATTGCCCTTAGGATAATCAAGTGGCCATAAACCCATATAACCACCTGACATCCCTCAGGTCTTTCCAACACCAGTTACCAATTGCTCGTTAACCATAGAGCTTCCAATCCTGGTAGCCAGGCCAAATTTGGGGAACCCTCCCCTGAACCGTGCTCCAGCCTGAGCCCCCCCTTGGACTTGACTTGAACCTCAGAGCAGGCTCCTAGTACTGGGTCTCCAGGTTCCACCCAATCACACTGGATTAACTCCCACAACCAGTCCCCTTTGCTTCACCAGTCCCAATAATCCAGTCAGTTGTAATAGATAAGATTTATTGAATATAGATTTAAAGAACAGACAGCACTGCATCAGTCAAAGGTTTTAGAATTTAGGATAGAGCATACCAATACAATACAACACTCAGCACTAATAAAACAATAAAGAGATAACTCCTAACTCTAACTATCACTCACCAAAGTCTTTAGATTTCCAAAGTCCAGTCTAACCCATCCTTGCTGCAGTCAAGGACCAAACTCTTGTCTGAATGGTCAAAGCTCAGGCCCCCTTAGCCAGAGGCAAAGCTAGAACAAAGAAAAGCTCTTTTCCCTCACCTTATAGGTCTCCTGACCCATCCACCAATCAGAACTCAGTTCCAGCCGAACATTCTAGGGGTGGACGTGCCACAAACCTTCTTGCTCATGGTGGAATCCCCCTTCCCAACCTGAGAAGTTCACAGCTGTACCCTGTTGTTAATCAAATTGGCCCTGGAGCCCACTTGGTAGTTTGGTACGGTATCTGAAGGCCCTGTGAAGCGTCCTCCTCCACAGTTCTCTCAGACCTGGTATGCCCTAATTAGAAGTTAGTTACAGCTGGGGCCTTGTACTCAGGCCTAACAACATGGCTACAAGCAGAAACTTTCCTTGTTCCAATGTTACCTGGTCATCGATATTCACTTTTCTGTCACAAAGTGGTGTTTTAGCCTTCATACAAGTGACAAATTTGGGCTGTCCCTTTTCTATAGTAGTTACATGAAGCGGGGGGGGGAGCTAGAATGGTCCCACCTATGATGTATAAGCCGCAGAAGAATCGGGGGTCTCCCAAACCACCCTGGCACATAATCATGATGTCATTATTTTGCACCAGGTTCTGAGGGTTTTATAGCACTCACCTACATGTTCAGTTTGTTTTTCCTAATTTTCTAAATGTTTCAGAGTGTTCAGCTAGATAATCAGACCAAAATATTAATGGCGACGCCACTTTGCAGCCCCAATGCTCTAATCATGGATCAGCAGAGGAAGGTATACAGAACTGGCATCGGACTCCAGGTGTCCTCAGATTAGACTAGTGAAATACTAGGTGTTCTCTGGCATACGCTTGCACACCATTTGGAGGAAGATCAGATGGGGACAAAGCAGCGTCATGTGGAGCACCACTTCCTGACACCCCAAAGAAAAGATATGTGTAAAGTAAGCAATACCACACCTGAACTCTGAATGAAGAACAATGTGGAAATAGTCTTGCTGGTGCCAACATTTTCTGGCAAGGCTTTTAGTAGTTGCATTATAAGAGAAATTTAGTAGGGAGTGATTTTCCCAGGATGGAAATGAAATGATGGGGAACATTTCACTTACTGAACTGTTGCCTGACGTGTGCGTGCGTGCGTGCGTGTGTGTTCATAGTGCTGGGAGCATACTGAGAAAGCATGACTGAGACCAGTCTTGTGTCATTTTGCTTGGGTAGATGGCAAGAAAGCATCAGGTCCCACAGGCCTTTGGGGAAAAGACCAACCTTTGGTTTCATTCAAACAACCCTTCCCCGTCCCCCACTGCTGGTTAGCTTAAGAGAGCCATTGCATTTTGGGAAATTCCATGACCAGCCACACCTTGTCCAGTTCAAATCTGTAAGCAGGGCTACAACGTGGAAGCCTCCTAACTTTGAGGTCAATAAGATCAGTGATCATAAAAGAAGTACTTCCAACCTTGGCTTCTCTCACCAAATTCAATCACAAATCAGAAGTAAATTGAGGAACAGGCCTCCAGAGCAACCAAGGAGTCCCCTGCCACACTATCTTCAGGGTGCAAAACAATAGAGGGCACCCCTCTCAAACTGAAGATGGACCCTCAAAGGGCACCAAAACACACAATGGCTTTGCGGCAGGCATGTAGAAGTGCAGTTTGCACCATCATCTCAATGCACAAAGGGTTAACCTTTTGACTTGGGTCAGCCAAGACTATCCCCCACACACACACGCACACGCACACATGTAGCATGAATGTGTGGAGCATTTGTGAGAAGAGAGTTGTCATGAGCCTCAAGGTGACACTCAAACTTTAGAAAGATGCACAGTAGGTAGAAGTTCCAAGTAGGTGAGAGTTCTTTCCTTTCAAACTTCCTTTCAGGCTTGCTGAGTTGAAGTCCTGGGCTGTCTCTCTTGAAGCCTCCCTTGAAAGGCTGCGCCTGACCTTCATTGACCCCACTTCCCTCCTTGGAGAGGCAGAGCTGATTAACAGCTAACTTCAAAACATGAAACGAACTGCTGAAGTCAGCTACTGGGGTACCTCTGTGGAAACAAACGTTGGTGCTTCCCCTCGTCTTTCCATGCCTTTTGCACATTTCTTGGAAACCGAGTTCTGGAATACTGTCCATTGAAAATTAAATTTCTTGGTGACAGCAGGGGCTTGTGTGTTCTGTTCTTCACTGCTACTAATCTTGCCACTCCAAAGGCTGCCTCAAAGCCACACAACCTTCTGACAGACTTGCTCCAGACCGCTCCTGCTCTCCCTCCCACACACCGGGGCTTTATCCTTTGAAGCACTGAAAGTGCACCAGATGTGGTGCGACTTAATAGGCCAGACTCTCAGAGACTGTGAGCCCGGCAGCCGCTCCATGACACTGAGGTATTTTTATGGTCACAGTTGTCAGCAGCAGTGGTACTGGATCTGATAACAAACATGTGAAGAATGGCATGCTGAAAGATTTTTCCCCTTCAGGCCATTACGAGTTAAGCCCAACACTGTTGAGATTTGGGCTCAGTTCATAATGGGCTTGAATCTGCAAACAGCCCCCCTGTTTCTTGTCCTCTCCACCCCAATTCCCATTCCCCTAGCCAAGCCTACCCTATCCACTGCTGCTGAAACCACCACCTTCGCAGACCCAATCTGCCCAGCTCCCACGCCCCATCTCCTCCCATTCCACCCATTCCACCCCCTCCTGTTTCCCTCCTGGCCACTGCATGACCTTACTGAGGCAGTGAGCATCCACAGTCTGTCGCTGTGCACTTCCAGCTGCTTGCCACTTTTGGTAGTGGCCAGGCAGCACCCTCTGGTGTTGTGTTCTAGTGGCATGAAAGGCTCCCACGGAGTTTTTTTTTTACTGCTGGAAGGCACCCAAGAGGTGAGTGGAGCCTTCCACACCACTAGAAGTGACATGAATGGTTCCTTTGGAGCTTGAAGTGGCACATGCCTCCTATGAAATTGGAGGAGAAGCACGCCGCTTCTGTATAGGCTGGCTCCCCAGTGGTTCTGAGGGCCTCCTTCCTCCCCTTCCCTTTCTTCAAATGAGATGCATTTCTCATTATTTTTATGCAATTATGCTGAAATCCAGACAAATCTGAAATCCAAACACCTTCTTGTCCCACACAGTCCAAATAAGAGATACTCAACCTGTACAGGAAAACAATTTAGGGCACAAGCCTAAGCAGGTCTACTCAGAAGTAAGTCCAATTTTGTTCAATGGGACTTACTCTCAGGAAAGTGTGGTTAGGATTGCAGCCTTAAAAGCAGGAAAACTAGATCACCATTCAACAGCTCGACCAAATCATTGAACAGCTCTTGAAATCTGTTGTTTGATAAACAGCCTGAGTAAATGATGTCTTTGCCTTATACCAAAAATGCATGAGAGTGGTGCTAGATGAGCATCTTTGAGCAGGACATTCCATGACTGAGAATGTCCTCTCTCCAGTTGCCACTTACCTAACTATAGAAACCAGTGAGGCTTTGGGGAGTCTCTCTGACAAGGATCAGAGTGCTCAGGCATGCTCCAGTGGTAGAAGGGGGCCCTTCAGCATGGGTCCTGGTAAGACTCAACAACCATGGCGGGGCAGACTAGAACATAGTAGCTCAATGCACAGGACTGTGTGAGGCTTCCTTTTCTTGAGTCAGACCATTTATCCATCTGGGAGCTGTACATGGCAGCAGCTCTGACACCAGGGATTGAACCTGGAACCTTTTGGAGCAGGCATTCGCTCTGCCACTGAGCCATGGAGAAATTTCAGTTGTTGTTGGCAACCTTCAGTCTCGAAAGACTATGGTATCACGCTCTGAATGGTGGTTCTGGAACAGCGTCTAGTGTGGCTGAAAAGGGCAATTCGGGAGTGACAATCCCTCCCACACTGGGAGCAAGTGCAGTCTGTCCCTGGTCTGTCTCCCTGGCTATGGGCCTTCCTTCTTTGCCTCTTTGCCTCAGACTGTTGGCCAAGTGTCTCTTCAAACTGGGAAAGGCCATGCTGCACAGCCTGCCTCCAAGCGGGCCGCTCAGAGGTCAGGGTTTCCCACTTGTTGAGGTCCACTCCTAAGGTCTTCAGATCCCTCTTGCAGATGTCCTTGTATCACAGCTGTGGTCTACCTGTAGGGCGCTTTCCTTGCACAAGTTCTCCATAGAGGAGATCCTTTGGGATCCGGCCATCATCCATTCTCACGACATGACCGAGCCAACGCAGGCGTCTCTGTTTCAGCAGTGCGTACATGCTAGGGATTCCAGCTCGTTCCAGGACTGTGTTGTTTGGAACTTTGTCCTGCCAGGTGATGCCGAGAATGCGTCGGAGGCAGCGCATGTGGAAAGCGTTCAGTTTCCTCTCCTGTTGTGAGTGAAGAGTCCATGACTCGCTGCAGTACAGAAGTGTACTCAGGACGCAAGCTCTGTAGACCTGGATCTTGGTATGTTCCGTCAGCTTCTTGTTGGACCAGACTCTCTTTGTGAGTCTGGAAAACGTAACGTGGTGTAAAAGAATCAGACAGTGGAGCAGTCTGTGGTGTGATAATAGGGATGTTAAAAGATCACAAGGGCTCCTATTTTCATTTGTGAAATGCTGGAAGATAAAGTGTGTTTGAATGAGAGAGAGAGAGAGAGAGAGAGAGAGAGAGAGAGAGAGAGCGCTCCTACCCATCACCACCTCTCAGCTGTCAGCTACCTCAGTATCTGTAACTCCTCTCAGTTCATTGTTTCCTCCTTGTAACATTAGGCTATAATGGACCACTATATTAGACTAATTAGATGTATGATTTCATTCCACCGAGATGGTGCCTTATGACTCCTCAATGAATTCCTTCATGAACCAAATGCCGTTTCCCAGATAAATGAAAAATAATGGCGAGTGAATGGTGTTCTCAGTATGAACAATGGTTCTTTCCTCTTTTGTTTGGGAAGTCCTGTAAGAGGTAAGGGGAAGGAATGTAGGCACAGCTGCTGCAAATGAGAGTTGAACAGCACCATTTCCATTTGCATAATACTCATTTTGACTTAATGTTAATGAATTCGTTCAGTGGGAGCTCGCAGAGATGTTTCCCCCGTAATTTATAGAAATACATCAAGTTGTATAACTAAGTAATAATCCAAGCATTAAGGAAATGAAATGTTGCTTGAAAATCATTTGAGGGGGATAATGGCATTGATCCAAAGTTTTCTTTGGAAAAGTATAGTGGGAAAATACAGGTGTATCTACAAATTAGGGCAGTGCATAACAGCTGGTTACACATATCAATACATTGAATAATGTTTCGGGAACTTACAACTGTAATCCTAGAAAGTCCAATAAAGTATCAGACTAACAGCCCAATCCAACTCCTGCCATGCTATAGCATGCAGATACACCATAGCACGCTCTACATGCTATGGTGGGGTGGAGGGTGATAGGTGGTCAACCAGAAGTATTTTTACTTACCACTGGGTAGGCTTCCTAGTCTCTAGGCTAGGCTTCCTAGTCATGCACGAAATAGCATCTCATGCATGATCTTGCCATCGAGATCCATTCTCTTCCACTCCTGAATCACATACCGTCGCCCTTCCTCCCCTTCTTGATTAAGGGCCCAATCCTATCCAACTTTCCAGCACTGGTGCAGCTGCAATGCAGCACCAAGATGAGGAGACAAACTTTCCCTTACCTTGAGGAGGCCTGTGTAACTGCCTCCCCACCACAGGATGCGGCACACGACCCATTGGCACAGCAGCACCCGCACTGGAAAATTGGATAGGATTGGGCCCTAAGTCATTTCTGCCCAAAATTGCATACACTCAACAGCAATCAAATGTGTACACCTGTGGGCTAGGCCTAAATGGGTTAAAAAGGCATATCTGAGAAGATAACACCCAATACAGTAAAATAAGAAATCCTGGCTAGCCCTAAATACTTACATTTGGGTTGGTTCCTTGAGGTAGTCAATCAATCTGTAAGTTTAGCAGCAGGTAGGAGCTCACTGCCCCCCTTGGGAAGAACTGGCTCACAGCATTTTCCCCTGGAAAACAGATGGCAAAAAGCCAAATGGCTACTCTTCGCCCCCCCTTTTATAATTTGCTATTTGATAGGGAGGAAAAATGAGATGATGTCACTCCCTTCTCCATGCAATCCTGCACATAGGCAGTCCACGGATCCAGTTGGAGAAAATAGGGCTCATCTCATGATTTGTTGTAAAAAAAAAATTGGAGGTTTCATGATCTGTAGAAAAAATTCACACCTCTTCTCCTTTCCTTGATGACTCAGCTGTGTCAGACTCTTCCTTATCTTCCCAACTAGCCTCTTTAGTGCCAAAAGAAGATTTTTTGGACAGCATAAAGAAGACCTGGTTCTTAAACTCACAATTTCCCTTGAGGAACTAGGCTTCAAGCATGCTCCCTAAATGCACATCCTTTGTGATCAATTCCTTCCCCATTCCTTTGAACTCCTGGTTGAAGTGAAACAAGCAGCAGGTCATTTCTTTCCTCATCTTCTAGCTGCCAGGCACTACCAGCCATACACTCCCATCTGAACACTACTCTTTGCTACAGAAACGAATGTGGAAGGCCTTTCATAAACACTCAGACGATGTAACTCAAATCTTCTGGGCAGCACTTAGCACAGTGTCAGTGAGTATTAATTAAAGCTATGCAGTGCTGGGGAAGATGAGAGAAGGACCTTATTTTTTGCAGTTAGAGCTGGAAGGGCAATTTGCTTACACTCCTTGCGATGCTTCTGATTTCGTCTTGTGCTTCCCCCAACATTACTTGTCAGATCTAGCAAGAGCTGCTTTCGATCCCATTCAACCGTTCAAACAGCAACCAGGTTGTAGCTGGAGGGAACATGTGTACAGGAGCACAAAGGGCAAGCTTAACTGTATTCAGTTGACATTGTGTGCTATTAAAGCCACAACACAATAACAGAGAAGGCAGTCTTATGTTTGAAGAAGTAGCTAGGAAGGAAGGGAGCAGGGAAGGAGGAAAAAGTATGATTCAGTACTGAAACTAGGATGATAAAGGCAGATAATCAGTGGCTTTGTATATACACAATATCTTGCTGGGCCTTCATTTATGTACTTATTGGGGAAAACCCCCTTCTCTATTCAAAAGAATCTAAAGACCTTTCAGAGTTTTAAAAAGCTTCTGTCATTTGGCCTCCTCCACCCATTCCCACCCATCTGCTGTCATTTAAGCAACTTCCAGTGTGGCATGGATGGCAAAATAAAGATGCAGCCTTACATAAGAACATAAGAACATAAGAACAGCCCCACTGGATCAGGCCATAGGCCCATCTAGTCCAGCTTCCTGTATCTCACAGCGGCCCACCAAATGCCCCAGGGAGCACACCAGATAACAAGAGACCTCGTCCTGGTGCTCTCCCCTACATCTGGCATTCTGACTTAACCCATTCCTAAAATCAGGAGGTTGCGCATACACATCATGGCTTGTACCCCATAATGGATTTTTCCTCCAGAAACTCGTCCAATCCCCTTTTAAAGGCGTCTAGGCTAGACGCCAGCACCACATCCTGTGGCAAGGAGTTCCACAGACCGACCACGCGCTGAGTAAAGAAATATTTTCTTTTGTCTGTCCTAACCCGCCCAACACTCAATTTTAGTGGATGTCCCCTGGTTCTGGTATTATGTGAGAGTGTAAAGAGCATCTCCCTATCCACTCTGTCCATCCCCTGCATAATTTTGTATGTCTCAATCATGTCCCCCCTCAAGCGTCTCTTTTCTAGGCTGAAGAGGCCCAAACGCCGTAGCCTTTCCTCATAAGGAAGGTGCCCCAGCCCCGTAATCAGCTTAGTCGCTCTCTTTTGCACCTTTTCCATTTCCACTATGTCTTTTTTGAGATGCGGCGACCAGAACTGGACACAATACTCCAGGTGTGGCCTTACCATCGATTTGTACAACGGCATTATAATATTAGCCGTTTTGTTCTCAATACCCTTCCTAATGATCCCAAGCATAGAATTGGCCTTCTTCACTGCCGCCGCACATTGGGTCGACACTTTCATCGACCTGTCCACCACCACCCCAAGATCTCTCTCCTGATCTGTCACAGACAGCTCAGAACCCATCAGCCTATATCTAAAGTTTTGATTTTTTGCCCCAATGTGCATGACTTTACACTTACTGACATTGAAGCGCATCTGCCATTTTGCTGCCCATTCTGCCAGTCTGGAGAGATCCTTCTGGAGCTCCTCACAATCACTTCTGGTCTTTACCACTCGGAAAAGTTTGATGTCGTCTGCAAACTTAGCCACTTCACTGCTCAACCCTGTCTCCAGGTCATTTATGAAGAGGTTGAAAAGCACCGGTCCCAGGACAGATCCTTGGGGCACACCGCTTTTCACCTCTCTCCATTGTGAAAATTGCCCATTGACACCCACTCTCTGCTTCCTGGCCTCCAACCAGTTCTCAATCCAGGAGAGGACCTGTCCTCTAATTCCCTGACTGTGGAGTTTTTTCAGTAGCCTTTGGTGAGGGACCGTGTCAAACGCCTTCTGAAAGTCCAGATATATAATGTCCACGGGTTCTCCCGCATCCACATGCCTGTTGACCTTTTCAAAGAATTCTATAAGGTTTGTGAGGCAAGACTTACCCTTACAGAAGCCATGCTGACTCTTCCTCAGCAAGGCCTGTTCGTCTATGTGTTTTGAGATCCTATCTTTGATGAGGCATTCCACCATCTTACCCGGTATGGATGTTAGGCTGACCGGCCTATAGTTTCCTGGGTCCCCCCTCTTTCCCTTTTTAAAAATAGGCGTGACATTTGCTATCCTCCAATCTTCTGGTACCGTGGCTGTTTTGAGGGACAAGTTGCATACCTTAGTTAAGAGATCTGCAACTTCATTCTTCAATTCCTTAATAACCCTTGGGTGTATGCCATCAGGGCCCGGTGACTTATTGATCTTTAATTTATCAATGAGGTCTGAAACATCTTCTCTTTTAACCTCTATCTGACTTAACTCCTCGGTTAGGAGGGGCCGTTCGGGCAGCGGTATCTGCCCGAGGTCTTCTGCCGTGAAGACAGATGCAAAGAACTCATTTAATTTCTCTTTTAATTTCTCATTTAATTTCTCTCATTTAATTTCTCAAGCCTTATTACTTGTTGACACATCTCCGCCACAAGGAGGTTTGCATGGGCATCCAATCATGCATCTGGAGCTTGGCTCTCTCCATAGATCTCAGGGGTTGGAGCAAGTCTTCTTCACATCAAGAAGGTAAGGGCACAATGGAAAATATTATTCAGGACCTAATTACAAATCTATTAAAACCCTTCCTGTTTTCCATAGACACTCCTGTTGTAATACTTGTCCCTGGTAAAACGGTGTCAATATATAAGGAAGATATATAGTCAATATATGACTATATCAGGGGTGGCAAACATAAGGTCTGCAGGCTAAATGCGGCCCTGGAAGCAATTTTTTCTAGCCCCTGTTATAACTGGGCTCTCCCAGAGTGATAGTTGGGCTCTCTCATATATTGAAAATATGGACAAGATTTGCCCGTTTTCTATTCTGTCATTTGCAGCTAATGAGTTTCTATGTGAGAACTAAGAGCTTGTTTCTGGCCATTATCTGCTTATTGATATCACTTCCAGCCCTCAGCAAGGGGAAGAATGCCTTATTTAATAAATCAATCAACCAACCAACTAAACCCACAGCCAATCCTAACTTGTGCCAATGTATTGGGCCAGTGCAGTTGCGCTGCAGCCTCTGCAGAAAGTGAGCAGGCTGGAGGTCTCTTCAAGGTAAGGGGACTCTTGTCCCCTTACCCTGGGGAAAGTTCCAGCTGCAGTAACAGGTTCACTCAGATCTGTACCTGTTAATTCACTGATGAACGTTTGAATGGAGCCATGTTGGCATCCTGGAAGGGGAATAGGATATGGTGCATGCCAGCATCACAGATCTCACCGTCCTCCTGGGCCCAATCCTTGGAGAGGGGTAGGCTACAAATGTGGGGGGAAAATGTAGCACATACAATTTATTAATTTTTTTTCCATTTATATCCTTCCCTTTAGTGCAGTGGTTCTCAAACTTCTCAGCAGTTTCACTCACTCAGTAAGTCTTTGCAAAGCTGAGGGCAGCAAAGCGATCCACAGGATCGCTTCACTGACAGGGGTGTAAGGGGGTGCTTATACCTATGGAGGGCTGCTGCAAGCTGCAGGAGGTGCAGGGAGCCCCATACAGCCCTCCGAAGGGCTCTCCGAGGTTTAGAATGTTCAAATGGAGTGATTGCAAAGCACTTCCTAGTTGCGTTCACAAACAGGAAGTGCTTTGCGATCACTCCATTTGAACATTCTAAGCCTTGGGGAGCCCTGCTCCCCACACCTCCTGCAGCTTGCAGCAGTCCTCTGTGAGTATAAGTACCCCCTTTACACCCCCGTTAGCAACGTGATCCTGTGAATCGCTTTGCTACCCTTGCCCCATCCCTTTAAGCAGCCATTTTCAACCACTGTGCCATGGCACACTGGTGTGCCGTGGATAGTCTACAGGTGTGCCGCGGGAGTTTGGGGGCAGATCATTTGTTAGTCGGGCCACTAGAGGATGCGAGCCCCTGTGAGCCCCACACTGTCAGTGTGGTGTGCCTTGTCAATTGTCAAAAAACTGATGGTGTACCTTGACAATTTTAGTGCCTTGTCAGTGAAAAAGATTGAAAATCACTGCCTTAAAGGGACTGGGGGACCTTTACACAAACTGGTGGGTTGCAACCCACCAGTTTGAGTACCACTACTTTAGTGTAAAATATTCTCAGGGCAGCTTACAGTAAAGTTGCTAAACAATAAAAAAAAACATGAAAATAGACAGATACAAAGAACCTAGAGATCTGAGGAGGGATACTGGACTGTTCAAAAGAGGCAGATTACTGTGTCCTCAGAGGTTTGGACAGAGGCAAAAGTACTGAGGGAAGACAAGAGAACTCCAGAGAGAAGTTTGCAGTAGTCAACGTAGGAGGTGATGGGAGTATGAACAACATTCACTGCCTCAACTGAAGCAGTCCTAAGTCCCACAGTGTCCAGTGAGATTTACTTCCAAGTAAGTTTGTTGAAGAGTACTTTCTTGAATTGCTTGGCTTTGGCTGGATTTCACAGTCCATGAAACTTGCATAGTGATAGGCTAGAAATTCGGCATCTCCTTCCATTCACTGAAGGATGCCTCGAATTAAACCTGATCTCCTTGGAGGTGTCAAAACGGTAAAAACATACAGACAATAACCATCATCCTCTTGCCCCAAATTAGAAAGAATTAAGGTCCTGACATGAAAAATCTAATGTGCACTGACTTATCGTGGTTGGTAAAACCTTCCTCTGAAAATCCCATCGTCAGAAGATGCTGTAATAAGGAATGCTTTATGATAGACCAGAAAAAGAGCGACCAAGCACACAGTTGGCTAATTGGCATGACTTAGTACTTTATGTCATTCTAATTAAGTTTTATTAGGAGAGGACTTTTACCGCTGTAATGGATGGCTTATGACAAAATATGCTTTTTACAAATGACCCATTGCTCAAGTTTATTTACTTTCCTTTTCCACTCCGCAGTCTTCATCATGGAGCGGGCTCTGAGTGAGCCGCCTCTCTGTTGGTTAAGTGATTTCATACGTAACGACTTCAGCTTATGCCCCAGAATGAACTGGACCCCTTGTGTGCAGATGCCAGCGTAGGTTAGGACATTCTGACACACTGCTAAGAGGGGTGAATGCTGACCAGGTAACACTGACCATCAGTTCACATGATGAACATACCGGGGACTTCTGCATCCAGTCTACTTTTAAAATTGTCTGCCAACTCTGGGCCAAATCCTATCCAACTTTCCAGCCCTGGTGTAGTTGTGCCAATGGATGTGTTGCATCCTGTGGTGCATCCTGTGGTGGGAAGGTTGTTATGGAGGCCACTACAAGGTAAGGGAACATTTGTTTCCTTGCCTGGGAGCTGCATTGCAGCTGTGCTGTTGCTGGAATGTTGGATAGGATTGGGCTCTCTAGGGAGTGTGCATGCTGCTACTAGAGTATTTGCATCCTGGTTGATTGTGACCCAGTCAGATGTGTCACAGTCATTGGTGTCCCTGGACATTCATGTCTGGGTTTTTTGTGCCCTGGTTAATTGTGTCCCACTATAACTGGGCAACAAACCCCATGTTATATATGCTGAGCCTCTTAACCCAACCTAACCCTATCTTTGGGTTTACAAAATAGAAAAGTACATCTAATATAAATATACATACATTGGGACACAAACGTCCGAGACACACCCAAAAAATGAGTGCAAATATCCAGGGACACCAATAACCAGGACACATTTGGCCGGGAGACAATTGTCCAGGATGCAATGGCCCTGCCAATGTGCATGCTTGCTACCCACCCATCTCACTGCTGCAAATTGTTCATTGGTTTTATTATTTATTACATTCTATTCCACCATTCCTCCAAAGAGCTCAGAGCGGAATACATGACTCTCCATCGCCGATATTCTATCCTCACAACAACCTTATGAGGCAGAGTAGGCTGAAATTGAGAGTGACCTTCATAGCTTAGAGCCTGAGACTCTCCAGTCCTAGTCTGACACTGGCTACATCACACTAGCTTTCTGAGGTTTTAATTACGTATTTAAAGTCATGTGAGCGTAAGGTTCATATACAAGAATGCTGGATTGTTCATTCTTTGCAAAAGTGAAACTAAAAATAACAAAAATACAGTCAGCTTTGAATTGACTAAATGGTGCCTAGCTTTATAACTTAATAAAATATTAAGTTAGCATAAAATAGCATAGCATAGCACTAGCATAAAATATTCCTTTCTGTGTGTAATGATTCTTGATGTCTACCTCTTTTTAGACTGTGCTACTATGTAATCTTGGTTCCTCTGAAATGTGTTTTCTTCGTACTTAATATCCCGTCTTTCTTTTTCAGATGAAACCCCTGGAAAATATACTTGGCCTTGACTGGTCATTAGAGTGAGCTTTGCTGTCTTTCCTTCTGCAGGATAGACTGGGAGGACTGGTGGATTCTGCTGCCTGAGGAGGATATAAGGGGTAGATCTTGACTATTAGCTGCTCCATCTGGATTGCTAATGGACTTTAGCCCCAACAAAGTACTTCTAGCAGCTTAAGGAAGAGATGTTTCGGCTCCCTCCCTTTCTGTAAAGTTCCTCCTTGGGAACTTAAGTGGCAGCTTACTCCATCCGGACCTAGGTCAAGTCACTAAAGTCCCTAATTTTATACATGCTCACACACACACACACACACACACACACACACACACACACACACACACACACACACATACATTCACCAAATTAATTTTATTTAAGCACCAGAGGCAGCAGTGAATTATCCTATGCGTGAGGCAGTCATATTTATGATAACGCCGCTAGCAATTTTAAGCATTTCATGCGAGAATTAATAGGCCACCCTTTTATTCATTTATGATGTTTTATTCCAAGCCTTCCTCCAAAGAGCTTAATGGGTCTTTCCCCTCTGCCACTCTACAAGAATCCTGTGGAATAAGTTGGTTTCAGAGAGGGCGACTAGCACAAGGTCACCCCAGTGAACTTCATTGCTGAGTAACACTTTGAGGCCAGGTCTCTCCAGCCCTTGTTCTCACTACACCAGCATGGCTCTCACTTTGAATTCAGCATGGATTGGCATTCCTGTTGCAGGTATGATTAAAAGGTGCCATTATCAGTAGGCAGCGCAGGCAGGAAATCATAAGTCATTGCAAATGCACTTTATTTGCACCAGTGCTAGCCCAAATTAGGCTGAAACAGTTCTCCCCCACCCCGCCCCACCCCCCAGTGATGAAGATTGTTTGAAAGGTGAAGCTCCACTCATTCCACTTTTGCCTATCTGGGCATTCAAGTTCTGCAAGCTTTTTATTGTTTCAAAATCCTGCAAAACCTGTTTGACCAGAGTTACGATGGGACAAAATGAATACCTGCGTAATCTCATGGGAAGTGAAACTCTCTCTCCAAGCACCTTTAACTTTCTTGAAAACCTCAAAGACATAAACATCTGTCACAAATGGGGTGACTGGTTGCCCTTTCTTGTGAACAATGCATTGGTTATTGTGCAGTTTATGAACCACAATAAATGCTCTTAAAATTCACTGCTGTTGTTTACAATTTGATATCATTCAATGTGTTTCTTTAAAACATATTTAATCCACCTTTCAGAATACAAAGTACACTAAAAATAGTTTATTAAAAGGAGGGGTAGAGTTTCTACATTTCTACTACAGAAATGTATGTAACAACAACAACAGTAATAAATCGGCTAGACACCACTGATAAATTACAAATAGTAAAAATAACACAGGGCTACAAAATTGAGGGTCAGAAAAGTTTTTCCCAAACTTTATGGTGGTTTGATATGAATTTGGGGTGCCAATTCCAAAAATGGCATCGGTTTTGTCCTATTGCGTCTAGTTTTGGAGACACAGTATAGCCTCTTTAGTGAATGGTTCAAGCAGCTTCCTCGTGAGGAAGCCATAGTGTAGGCTTCCTCATGAGGAAGCTGCTTGAACCATTCACTAAAGAAGCTATACCATCTCTCCAAAACTAGATGTAATAGGGCAAAACAGATGCCATTTTTGGAATCGGCACCCCAAATATACCCAGGAATTGGTGTAACGTTTAAGGAAGCAAAATGTGTGTTGGCCTGTGTAATCAACAAAAATATGCTTAATAATAAATTCCCTGTGCATACCTTAATAAACAAGTTGCTACGGAATATAATTAGGGCCACTTTTATTGGAAGCCAATCATAAATTTGATCAACGCTACAGTAGGCTATGCCTCAAGACTCTTCCGCTCCTTAGTGTGGGCCTCTAACCTAGAGGAGATGGCAAACCACATTCTATTCCCCTTTCAGGCATACTCACCTTGGCTCAAAATGGAGGCCTGTTGGTGTCCTGAGCTTCTCTGTGCCAACCTTAAAGGGTCAGAGAAACTGGGCTGCACCACCTCACCTAATACAGAAAGCCTTTGAGTCAACTTTGTAATCCAAGCATGAGGGACCACCAGCCAGCCTCTAAAGATTGGTACTGCCTCACTCACTGACTTCTGCTTACCTTAGAGTGCACACCAAAATCTCTGTTCACATAAAACCTGCCAGAAGTGACTATCCTGGCTAGAAAAATCACCAAGTCCAAGGAAAACAGTTTGGGTTGGGCAAAAAAAAAATAAAAAAAAAAATGTGCAAAGCAGATGGACAACAAAACATTCCTACCAAGTTAATTTGAGACTGTCCAATGGGATGGTGGACTGGGGTCAGCAAGCCAAATTACTATGAAGCTATGGAGCACAGAGCTCTACCCCCAACAGATCAAGCACCAGTAGGGTGCCTACATCTAGCCACTGTTTCAGGCTTGTGTGATACTGTTGGGGCCAGGCAAAGAATACTTCCCACATGTAAAATTGGCAGTGGGCCTACAAACTACAGTTGAACAGCAAAGGAATAGAATGAAAAGCAGAGAAACAGCAAGGCAGAAAGTTTGTATGGTGCTGTGTTTAGAGTAGTCAGTGGACTCAATCAGAGGAGACATGGGTTCAAATCCCAGTCAATGTCCATGGGCTAATCACAATCTCACAGGGCTGTTGTACAGATAGCATGCAAAGGAGATTACCTTGAATGCTGCCCTGAGCTTCTTGGAGAAGGTACAGAATAAAAATGCAATAGAAACAATTTTAACAAAATCATCTATTAAAAATTCAGGAGAATCAAAAGCTGACAAATGTCAATAGCATCAGAGTGTCCCTGGGAAAAGATTCTCACAGCCATCAAAAAGGCTGTATCTTAAGTTGCCATGTGCCTAAATTCTAAATGCTGGGACGTCGGAAATAGGGCCTTTTTAGTATATATGCATATCATGCTGCAATCCTATCCATGCTGACCTGGGAATAAGTTCCACTTAACTGAACAAGGCTTACTTCTGAGTAGCCATGCATAGGATTGCACTGTTGAAGTGGGCCTTCAAATCTTGTTGAGAATCATGGCACATCTTGCTGAAATGGCCTTGGCCCTGCCCTTACTGACATCTGAAATGACATGCCTACAACCTTAACCCCGGATGGTCACTTTTGGAATTGCAGCCCGTTGGCTAGTGAGGGAGGTCCCGACATGGGCCAGCAGTGATTTCATCCCACTAGTGGCATGCTTCTATGCAAGTAGGGGATTTAATGCACTGCCTGAGGGTTCCACACATATTTTATTTTAAATCCATTTTTGATGCTAAAACAGTTTCTATTAACACGATGGCCTTAAGGGGCACCTTATAATCAATCTTCTGTTCTCCACGGTTGATACAGGCAACATTTTATATGCTTTATCTGGATGCAGTGTGACCCCAGGTTAAGTGTTGGCAATGCTTATAACAGTGTGGATAGCATATTGAACGAACCTGTCAGGTTCATTTTCCATCAAAGGTTTTCTCCTTTGCAGTTGATTGCTTAGGAAGGTGTGTGGCAGTACACAATGAAATGGGGCCTGGGAATATGTTAGGCTTGTTTCTTTTGAGAAGCACATGTTTGGACAATCTGCCTCGCAAGAATGTTGACAATGATGTTGCAGCAGGGGAATGTTGTTCTGTTATGGAAGGGCATCTATGTTATTAAAGGGTTAATACTGAAGGCAGAAAAATGTGGGGAAACCCAAGCAGAGAACCAGAAGGAAGGCTATAACTGTCAGGTCCATCTCTGTCTGAATCCTTTTTTTTTTTTTTTTTTTAGTTTCTAGTGCTAGAAGCACTAGAGAGTTAGAGGTGGATTTAGACCTGGAAGATCCAGGTTCAAATTTCCCCTCAGCCATGAAGCTTCCTGGGTGACCTTGGGCCAGTCACTTTCTCTCAGCCTCACCTACCTCACAGGGTTGTTGTGAGGACAAAAAGAGGAGAGCAGCTGTGTACACCACCCTGAGCTCTTTGGAGGAAGGGTGATATAAAAATGTGAAAAATAAATAAAATAAATAACTGCTACCCTCCAAATGCCCAATCTCGTCTGATCTTGGAAGCTAAGCAGGGTCAGGCCTGGTTAGTACTTGGATGGGAGACCGCCTGGGAATACCGGGTGCTGTAGGCTTATACCATAGTCTTTCGAGACTGAAGGTTGCCAACCAACCAACCAAATAATTTTAATTTTAAGCTTACAGCATGCTAGGGTCATGTTCTTTTTGTCAAGATTCTAGTGTGCTAGCCATGCTAGAATTTTGAAAAGCAAGCTCAGAGCTAGAAAAGATGACCATCTTCATGCAGACATCACTTCCACCTATTAAAAAGAGCGCAGGAACACGGCGGCCTCCAAAGGGTATGACAACAACATGGTGATCCTCCATACCAGGGGTGGGCAAACTATACCTGCTGAAATTCCCTCTTCTTATATGGGAGAAAGCAAACTGGTGTGCTCAGGAACATAGTGAAGCATTCTAAGAGCACAATCCTATCCAGCTTTCCAGTGCCAATGCAGCTGCAATGCAGCTCTGAGGTAAGTGAATAAACATTCCCTTACCTTGAAGAGGTCTCTGTGGCTGCCTCCCCACTGCAGGCTGCAGCACATGCTCCATTGGCATGGCTGCATCAGCACTGAAGGTTGGATAGGGTCTGGCTCTAAGCTTGCCTCCTTCATTATTGTAAGTAAGAAGCAAGTCTGGCCTCCTCTCAACGTTGTCTCAGATAGTGACAAACTCCCTTCCACCTGATTTAGAAGAAGCTCTGAAATTATGAGCTTTCTCAGTGAAAACAGAGAAAAAAAATTGTTTTCTGAATGTTCTTTCCCAGTTTCTAATGTTGCCATGTATGTGCTGATGATGCCACGTAAATGCACCTTCTCCCATAACCTTCTGGGCATTGTAATTTCAAGCACCTGCCATGGTGCAGAGCCTCTTGGAAAATCAGTGCCTTCCAAAAAGCACACCTAGAAACAAAAGAGGGTTTTGGATGCAGAGCCCAAGAACTGCCTAAAATGTTTACAAGAAACAATGGAATGAACTGACCCAAAATAGAAAAGATGCTCACCAAGTAAAAGGTTGCTTAGTGGATGCTCTGGTCATGTTGTCCATGCTGATGAGAGTTTCAGTTAGAATGAGGGCATTAAATTCATTAAATGAATTTTGCAGATATGCCTACAAGACAACTGGCTTTGGACAGCACTGAGCACATGCAGAATTTTGTTTTATATTATGTGCCGGGGGGGAGGATGTGTGCACAATTCATAGCACACCCAAGCATTACGAGCTGGGCAACCAAAATGGATAATTACAAACATTGGCTACATCACTAGCCTCTTTACCTTGTCCCATATGAATGCATAGGAGCCAGTAAAAATACACTAGTCCCTATTTATATGGCCTTATGCCATCATCCAATTATCATCTCTATTCATTCCCTTTTTGCTCTCTAAAGTGTGACCTACACTACAGTGGAACCTGGGAAACTGGCTTTTATATGACAAATGACCTGAGTGTGGAGTGAAGGCTTTCCCTAGTAGATTCCTGCTATTGCAGACTCCAAGGCAGTAGTTTAGTTTTTCCCCTGGAAATGAATGACACCCACATGAAAGACAACTGTTTGCATACATGGAAGAAAATAAAGGAGTATTATTATTATTATTATTATTATTATTATTAGTATTATTATTATTATTATTAACAGTATTTATATACCGCTTTTCAATGGAGTACCCTTGAAAACCTTATGTAGAGAACTAAACTTGCTCTCTTCCCCAGGTTTCCATGACCCTTGAGAACAAAGCCTACTTCTGCCTGCATAACCCCATCCTGGATTTTGTTTCTTGGTCACATGTAAACATGATAGAATGTTGGGGAAGTGCGGTGGAATGTTGGAAATGTGCTTTTGTACATATTGATGTAAATATTGTTCTTAAACTCAGATTAGCGGAGCCACTATGGAACAGAGAAACTGACTTCCTATTCAACATGGGCATAATTACAGATTCTATTCAGTTCCTCTTTATCTTTTACTCGCACCAGTCTGATTGAGAAAATGTTGTTTACCAGTACACAAGCGGAGCTGAAATTCTGAAATGAACAGCTGCCCAAGAGATGTTTCATGTGGAAGCAGGAGAAAAACAGCTGCCCAATCTGCAAAATTCAATCCACCCTACTCTGCACTGCACCAATCAATCCTGCACCGATCAATGCCTTTGGGGCCAGCAAATTTTCATTTTTTTGCTGCCAAAACTGCAGAACAGAATTATTTAACAAGACTGCATCCAGGCTTGAGGCAAAAATATTAACTGTGAATTTCTGAGATGTACAACTGCAGAGCAATCCTCACTTACAAGAAAATGTGGCATTTAAGTGGATACATTATTGGTTCCAGAGGTTGCCTGTTTTCAAATGCCACTATTGACGTGTTTGGACCCTTTTGGATTTTGAAAGATTTAAAGTAGGAGTTTTCAGGTTCCATCGCAGGCAGGAAGCCATTGAAGCAGATTTAAGGTTCAGTCCTCTCCCAGGACTGGCTGCCAGGTTGGATGCAACCAAAAGCTTTAAATTTCTACTTCCGAGGTCCAGGATGCCAGAAGTCTGATGACCTGGGGGAGGGGGGAACATCTTGGACTGAGGTAAAGCCGAGTGATCAAGAGCCAGAGTTAAGTGTTAAAAGGGTGGAGCACAGCAGGAGACTCAATAATAATAATAATAATAATAATAATAATAATAATAATAATAATAATAATAATAGTAATAGTAGTAGTAGTAGTAGTAGTAGTAGTAGTAGTAGTAGTAATAACAATAATAACAATGAAAATTTGCTGGCCCCAAAGGCATTGATCGGTGCAGGATTGATTGGTGTAGTGCAGAGTAGGGTGGATTGAATTTTGCAGATTGGGCAGCTGTTTTTCTCCTGCTTTGGTCTCACTTCTGGCTGCTAATGTTACAATAATAACAATAATAATAACAATAATAACAATAATAACTAGGTATTTATATACCACCTTTCTGGTCATCGGATTACTCCTCTGACTTTATTCAAGGCGGTTTACAAAGGCAGGCGTTTCTAAATCCCTCAAGGGGATTTTTACAATCGTAGAGGTTCTCTCTTTCAAGAACCAACAACATTTCAGAATGGATCTTCCTGGTTTGGTCTCACTTCTGGCCTCCAGTTTTCCCACGCAGGCTGGCAAGCAGCTCCATCTCTCACATGGAGGGCAGCCAAGACGCTTCTTGCTCACACCAAGAGCAGGTGGAATCACTCAGCTGGGCTTGTCAGCTGCTTCAAGGTCTCGCCACTCTCAGCCATTCAGGGAGCTGCTGGAGTCCTCGAACTGGCGACCTTCTGATGTTATCTTCAGGCTAACGGAGGCTCTACCCTCTAGACCAGACCTCCTGCCCATGGCTCTAAAAATGGCTCTAAACTTTGCTCCTCATTTGCCTGAGGAAAAAAGCAAAACACTGGAGAAACTGGATCATTCTGGATGAATTGGCAGCCCCATCCACCATATTTCATACTGCCCTACTTGCATTTTTGGACAGAAGCATAGCCAGAGGGGTGGTGGTGCAGTAAGTACAGCAGGTGTCAGGACGTGCCATGAAAGTGGCCCCGCCCCCTCACTGTCAGAGCCATTCAGAACAGTAATGGCAATGTGCAGTGTGTTGCCACCACTGCCCCAAATGTCTCCAAAGGCAAGCGGGAGGGCCACTACATGGCACATGCCATACCTACACTTCTGCTTTTGGAGGATTTTGATGTTCTGGCTGACCAGGATGCTCTCCCTGCTTCTGGTCCTCAATCATCTCTCTGCATGAAAAATAGAAAAGAAGTTCGGGCCAACTAGTGATGCAGCATACAGACCGTCAGAGTTTTTCCTTTTTCTAAGAGGGGAGGTGGTTAATTCTCCCCTACTTCCTCCTCCCAGGGGGCCAGGCTGACCAGATGTCATAACTGCAAAAGAGGACAAGGCACCCCAAAATGTAGGATATGTCAAAATTAAAGCTAAAAACACTCATATATTGATTTCATGTGGTTAATTTAAACACTATGGGCGCAATCCTATCCTGTGCTGGGACAGGCAAGCCAAGAGGCTTGTGCTATATCCAGCACAGGATAGTGACCATAAGCAGCTCAGTCAGAGGCAAGGGGAAGCTTTTCTTCTTACTCCTGGGTAAGGGCCACTGGCCCCTATGGGTCTCCTCAGACTTGCGCCACATTTTGAGGCGGCACAAATCCAAGGAGAGCAGAGCGGCTTGGAACTGCTCTGTTTTCCCCAGGAATGGGAATTGGCATTCGGCATAACTGTCTCCCACTCTCCACCCACCCCTGGGGCCGCCCACCACTCACCCTGCCCCTGCCCAGGAATGCCCCCCACTCGCCTCCTCCCCGCCCCACCCACTTACCTTTTCTACTTGCGTCGGACCAGCTGGGCCAACACAAGACTCGAGGAGGAAGCGGGTGAGGAGGCTTCTGTCAGTCTCCATAGACCAGCGCTCTTGAGGAGGTCCAATCTTGCCTTAGGGCACGTTAGTGACCTTCCTAGGCCGGCGCAAGGGACTTGCATCAGCCTCAGGGCACTTTTGAATTGTGCCCTATATTACTTATTATTACTTTTACAACTATATTGCATTACGTATCATTTATTAATTGCCTATTTTGAAAATGTGACTGTCAGTGTGATTTTCTCAACCAAATCAGACCATGCTATCAACATATCAACTTTCTGCAGTTTAATAGAAAGTTAATTGTTGAATCAGAATTTGGGCAAGTCTGGAATTGCCACCTGAACTCAACTGTATTTTTCTGATGAATTTATCTTCCTTAAAATGTCTTGGCTTACAACATACTTATAGAACTCTGAGCAAGAAAAATCCTCTTCAAGTAATCATAGCATTCCCTGTACCAAGAAATTACCTCCTCCATCTACTGATATCGCCCCAGCGGACCCAAACCAGTAGCCCTTATTAAAGTTTATTTAGGAGCTTAGCAGAAAATCCTGTGTGTGCTTCCAAAATTTAAGAGTGCCTGACTTTCTCCCACAGTCACATCACTCTGAAAACTCCTAGCTCTATTGAACTCAGTTGGGGGATTGGTATTCAAATCAATCCTCTGTCCCTCAATTAGCACATTAGTGGCCTGGCTGGGACAACTCCTAGCCCCTTTGATTTGCAGATGTGACTAATTAGGCTAGACACACTAAATAAAACATATGTTGATTTCAGTTCTCTCCAAGGGAAGAAGACAATGGAGGACATTTAACGCTCTTTTCCAGGACACCTGGACATGAGGCTAAAAAGGAGGACATATGGGGGGTGAAGACATCTGGTCACCCTGCAAAAGGTAGCTTCCTTGGATCATCCAGCCTACCTTGGACCAGGATTTTCTCTTAAGCTTTTGGCCTTCTGCCTGCCTGCCTGCCTCATCATCATCAGCTTTTAATGTCCTCTTAGATTACACAGGCACAATCCAACTTGTGGCCTCCCAGAGGGTCCAGATCAAGTGTCTCAGTTGTTGTAGCAATGGAACTGTTGATCCACAGGTTCTCATGCTGCTCAGGTTGTTCCTGCGCAGCTTCTATTGATTGCACTTCCTTGGGCCAAAAAAAATGGCAGTTCAAGCCAGGTTGTCCTGGCCTCTTGGGTAATCCAAGACACGGACCCCAAGCAATTTATTTATTTATTTATTTATTTATTTATTTATTTATTTATTAATTATTATTATTATTATTATTATTATTATTATTATTATTATTATTATTATTATTATTATTATTATTAACAGTATTTATATACCGCTTTTCAACTAAAAGTTCACAAAGCGGTTTACAGAGAAATATCAAATAACTAAATGGCTCCCTGTCCCAAAAGGGCTCACAATCTAAAAAGATGCAAAAGAATACCAGCAGACAGGCACTAGAACAGACACTGCTGGGGTGAGGAGGGCCAGTTACTTTCCCCCTGCTAAAAAAAGGAGCACCCACTTGAAAAAGTGCCTCTTACCCAATTAGCAGGGGTTATCAGTATTTTTATCAGTATTTTCATCCCTTTCTATATAAATACTCATACAGCAAATAAAATCAAAACAACCAGCACCTAACTTGCTAAAAGAAGCTAGCAATAACACCATTCAAACAGCACAAGGCAGGGGTCTCTAAACTTTTCGGCCGAAGGGCCGCATCAAATATCTGGCACAGTGTTGAGGGCCGGAAAAAATATATATATAATTTAAATTTAAATAAATACATTGGAGATGAAACTTAGATTACTGAATAAAGGAATGTCAAATGCTCAAATGTCCAGGACTTCTCCAAGCATGAACACAGCCCAAGAAATAAAGCAGACACTTAAATGGAGCCTCATTTCCCCATCCCACAAGCACAACTCTGGTTGTGTTTGGCCAACTGGGCCAGAGGCTCTCAGGGGACCAGAGGCTGCCTGCGGGCCAGATTGAGGCTCGCCGTGGGCCACATTTGGCCCCTGGGCCTTGGTTTGGAGACCCCTGGCATAAGCACACAGGAAGTGAAATAAACAGCTGCAGTCACATAATAACTATCTGCAGAAACTGGTTGGCAAGCAGATTGCCATACTGAATTGCCAGATGCTTCCTGGAATTTGAGATCTTCCTCATCCACCAGAAGACCAAGAGGAAGACTGGTAGACCTCATGGGAAGGGAGAACTCCAGAGCCTGTAGAATAAAATAAAATGAAATGACCCTCTTATGTGTAGTCATCTTAACACACACACACACACACACACACACCCCACACACGCACACATGCATACACACGCAAGGCAGAAGGGAGAACTTGCCTGGGCAGGCTCATATTGAAGGAAGCACTGCTTCAGTAAACTTGCTCATAGTTGCATTAAGCAAGTGCAGTAATAAACTGTGCTTTTTTGCAATTTACTGTGAAATATGTTTGATGCAGGATCCAAGATCTCCTGAGGACAGCTGTTGTGTTATGATATCATCAACATAATATAGTGGGGCACGTGTACGAATCTGTGACAGGTACATGTCCCATTTGGGTCCAGTGCATTTATGCACGCATCTTTCAGTGCTTGTGCTTCATACACACAGTTACACAAAGAGAAGGGAGCGTGAATTGCACAAATGTGCCTGCGTACCAGTCAGACAATATTCTGCACACAGTTGGGGACACTCAAGTATTTCTATACTTGGCAAGGGTGGATCAAATAGGTTTTGTTAGTATCAAAAGATTCGGTTTAAATCAAGAGGCAGTTTGCTAAGTGTTTGCTCCTGCAATGTCTGGAAAAATCTGTTTGTCTCTTGGGCAGAATAGTTTAGAGAGCCAGACCTAATTAAGACATCTGAAATCCATCATTTTGCCCAATTGGGGAAATGTAATGTCTCCCACAGTGCTCATTGCTATGAGTTCAGAGTGTCTAACAACACAATTTATTCTGAAGTGGCATTTCCAAATCAGGGAGACCAATCAACATAATTTTTTTTTCCACTAGGCTCTCAGTGAGTGAAGTGTCCCATGTGACTTTAATATGCCAGGTTGGACCTGTACCATAATTACAGTGTGAATTATCTAAGTTGCCTTGTGCTTCAACTAACCTGGGATTTTGCTCCAGTTACACTTTTGGAAATAAGGGCAGAGAATCCAATTTGCTGAGAATCCTCCCTGCCAGTGACAGGGGCAAAAGAGAACCATTGATCCAGAGCAGTGACATTTTCATGGGGTCTCCATATGCTGCCCTCACAAAGGAATTTAAAAACAGCCATGTTTTAAGGAAGGCATTGTTCTAAATCAGGGGTGGCATCGGGGACAGCCATGTTGGCACTGGCTGAACATCATCAGGGCGTCCTCTTGGGCAGGCTGACCCCTGAACAATCACTAATGGAAGTAGGTGCAGCACCCAATGGCCCAGGAACCTGGTGCCTTTTTAAAATATACCCTTTGATCATGCAAAAGCTCTTGGTGTAGGTTTCTGTACCCTCAAACTTGAGGGTGAACCATAGTTTCTTGAAGAGAGTAAGGATTATTTTTAGAGCTGAACCAAGTGCTTTGACTTGAATTGGGAGCTGTCCTGAAATTGCGCCTGCCCAGCTAACCTCTTTTGCTGCTGCCACTAATACATGTAACATCCCTCTCTGTGGCTGCTGGTTGCCATTTTTCACAATTCCTTTTCATTTGTGCCTCTACAGACAGAAAGCATTGCTTCTGACCTCATTTTGATAGCCACCCTGTAGCCAAAGGACAGGAGAGGGGATCCTGTCCTTCCTGTCCCATTTCTGGATCTGAAAGGGAAAATAATGCCAACAGTCAGTGCAGCAAAAGCTATGAACTATATTTTGGCCTTCTGAATGTGTAAGGCACTGCTTATGTTTGCCTATAGCCTTTCTGGCACCAGATAAAGGTTCAGCGGATCTATTTATTTGCTACTGCCTTAGTTGGAATTTCTGGGAGGGGGGATAACAGTTTCCTGCTGAATTAAGAATTAAGTGGTCATTTGGGATCTTTGGTCACATTCTCTGTGGGTGGCTCCTTGTTATCACAGCTTATTGGGTTTAAAATTATCCCATCAATTACTCAGAGTTCATGTCCCCTATCTCTTACACAGAGATCACAGCTGTTTTTGTCTTCTGGCCATCCTTGAACAGCACTTCCTTTAGAATTCTCAAATGAGTCATCTTTCTCTCCCTCCACTTTGATTTGCTGTACTCTCTGCTACAGGGAATGATCTGACAAGTCTACCTAGACCTGCACCTCAAGCTCTGCTTTCAGAGGAAGATTTATAGCTGCAGAAAGGACATCCACAGTAAACAGGAATTGACCTGCTGCACAGATGACGATGAAATTGTGGTTTCCGCATAATTCTTTGCACCTTAAGATGCTACAACCCAGTTACCACCTAAACGATGTTTGTGGTCTCTTTCTGCATGAATTGTCTGACTACAGCCCATGAATCATAGGTGGGGAATGGAGAGAGAGGGAAAAAGAAGTTAAATTACTTGTCCAGTTCATACAACCCTTTTCTCAAAGTAACTGGACCATTTTTCAAATCATTTATCATATCAGTTATCCCTGAATTGGCTTTCGTGCACAATCAACAGCAACATCTGAATATGACATCTTAGATGTCAATGACTATGTTTTTATTGACTTCCTTGAGGTCCACTTGAGCAACATGAAATGAGAAAAATGGTTTCACCTATTCATATGATACTGTTGATCTTTGTAAGGCTTTGTAAAATGTCAGTTGTCTTTGGGGGGTAGGGATAGGTAGGTTGATATTTGGTTGTATTTATTATTTAATGGAGGGGATGCATGGGTAATGACTGTGGCTGCATCTGTTGATAATATACCATCTATACCACCTACCTAGTACACTTTTAAAGTGATTATAATTTATAATTTATAATGTAAATTTTGAATAAAAATACATAACTCTGCTTGCTTCACTTCACTTCTAACTTTGGAAAACACTGAAATCCACAAACAAACAAACAAATCAATAAAACCGTTTTCACCCATCTCCACCTATGGTGGAATTAGTCGCCAATGGAGGTGTAAGGGGATTTAAATCCCCTTTTACCTCCGAAGTCTCCCAATTTGTCCCCTTCCCCACTGGATACAGCATGCCCATTTTGAGGGAAGGATAGGATTGGGCTTGAAATAATTCTGTACTTTTTGATTGAAAAGTATTCTCCATAATAATAATAATAATAATAATAATAATAATAATAATAATAATAATAATAATAATTTTCCCATTCCACACCACTCATCCAGAGCTGCTATTTTCCCCATGGGATTAAAGATGTTGAAGTTATACCAGTATGTTTTACCCACTGGGGAAATAGAAGTTTCTGAACTGTGGTGGTGGGGAGTTCAGATCACAAATCCCATCTGCGTATCTGGTTTGATCCAGAAAATATTTTTCGTATTTCTAGTTGAATTTGTGGCCAGGGGGAGCATTGTTTCTTCTGTAAAGAATGCCATACTTCTTAAAGGCCAGATTAACAAACACCAGAATAATTTAAAGATAATTACATAAAAGATTGGCTTCCTTGTTCATTCAGCTCTCTGTGGCTCATCTGACAAGGGGGAAAAATTGCACAGATGTGTTCGTTAGTGCCAATTATAGTGTGGTGTTGTGATCAGAGCAAGAAAATATCTGTATACAGCAAATGACTTAAGAGCAGCTGTTCATTTTGCAAAGGTCACCCAAGTAAATAACATGTGGGAATGCCATCCTGCCACTATTAATATGATGCAACATTTATTCAATAACCCAAAGGTTAAAGGTTTTATTCCTTCTTCCAGTTCACCTGCTGTATCTTCTTGTTAACATAAGAAAGATCTCTTTGATGTAGTCCATCATCCATAGCTAGGAAGGGAAAAATAATCTTTCAAATCCTTAGGTTTTTCATAATCACAAACCTAATCTTTATACTTTCATCGTCAAATACCTTCTGAAATGAAAAATATAATAGGCTTTAAAATAATGTGCAGTAGCTACAAAGGGAACCTTATTATAAATTCATATTCATTGCAGTTCTCCAAAGTTTGTTTTTCTCGCCAAATTTTGATCTTATGTAAATTAGAGCCCAATTCTATTGCCCCCCCCCCGCCAATGCAACAGTCCCAAAACAACTTCCACTGCATTTGGGGGGGGGGATGGTCCAAGAGGTCTCCTCTGGGTAAGGGAACCATCATTCTCTTACCCAGGGGTAAGCTTCCATTGTACAGGGGATCTACCCAGATCTGAGCCAATGGATCAGGTTCAGGAAGGAGTATAGGATATGATGTGCACCAGAACTGCTGATCCCACTCCTCCCGTTTCTCTCTCCCCCACCCCTCCTGCCTCTCCCTTAACTTCTTCAGCAAGTGGAGACAGTGTGATGGCACCAGGCCTTGTCGGTGCTCCTGGCAGTATACTGTGATGCACTGTCGGAGCGCCTTTTCCAATTGGTGCTGACTGCTTTACGGCAGTCAGTACCACCGCAAGTGGTGCACTGCCAGTGGATGGCATACTTAGGATTGGAGCCTTAGTGAAAGATTTGGCTTCTATTTAACTTTCACTCTGTAGATGCTAGTTCCCGTTTAGTGTGTTCTAGTAAAATTAAAGTTCCCTTAAAAACACATCTGAGTAAGTGTGCACGAGCTGACACATATGTGCAAGGTGTGTTGTTAGCACTCTTTTACACATTTCAATCTATTGCTATATTGCATGACTATGACACATTTTTTCTGCCTTCCATTTCAAGCACTTCCCAGGTCTTTTGTGCTTCACTGTCAATCCACACTAAGCACACACTCTGCATCTAGCTCTGGTGCCAGATTGGTGAGGCCCTGGCACAAAGCCCTGCACTGGGCCCCTAATGGCATCTCAGAGATGCCTCTTGTTGGAGTGTTGGCATGACCACTGGGACTGGGGGCTAGCATGGCCATGTGGGACCTCTGACAGTCATGAGCTCTTTTCCCACTTCTCACCTAACTGACCTCTGATGCAATTCATGTGTACAACACAAGTCATGTTGCAGGGGATGGTTGATAGCCATAGGCAAACTGCCTTTCATGAGACTCTGGGTGATAGCTAGAGGTGCAATTTTTCAGTAATAACAAAATAAAAATACATAGGACTGCTTTCTGTATGCTTTTTTCTCAAGATTCTACATTTTTGTTTTTAAAAAATCTGTGAAAAAATAAACTGGGAAATATGTAGAAAAATAAATAATGGGCTCGACTGGGGGGGTACGTGGGTAATGAATGTGGCTGCATCTACTGATACTATACCACCTATATCACCTACCTGGTACACTTTTAAAGCCATTATAATGTATTAAAACGCGCCCTTGAAATAAAAACATATAGTTTGTCTTCACTTTTTTCCTTGGGAAAAAAACAAAATCTGCAAAAAAAAATAAAAACATTAAAAAAAAATAAATACACCTCTAGTGATAGCCTCAGATGACGTTCCAATGCTAGATGAAATAGATGCTACAAAGGACAGAGTTAATCTTGGGCAATACATTTACCCTCCACTATGAGTAGTTCTCATTCTCCTCAGTTAGGATGGCCAATGCGCTCCTGAATCTCAGAGAGGGCAAGTCTCCATTACTTTCTCCCACAGTGAGGTACTGTAGGTAACCCCTTGTCACTCTGGGGGTAAGTGACTGTGTAGGGTTTTTGCCTCAGTCTACTTTTGTATGAAACCAGTAGATACTTGCAACTTTTGTTCTCCTCCCCACAATTTGGCTAATGTCAGTATTTGTGCTACCCACCACTCTCACTATGTCTTATAGAGAGGCTGAAGTCATGTCCATGAGAGCCAGGGTAGTGTAGTGGTTTGGGAAGTGGACTTAGACCTGGATGATCCAGGTTCAAATCTCCGCTCAGCCACAAAGCTTCCTGGGTGACCTTGGGCCAGTCACTTTCTCTCAGCCTCACCTACCTCACAGGGTTGTTGTGAGGACAAGAAGGAGGGGAGGAGCAGCTGTGTAAACCGCCCTGAGCTCTTTGGAGGAAGAGCAGTATAAAAATGGGAATAAATAAATAAATGTCCATGGCCCAAGTACTGGGAGCCCTATGTCACCTCTGAGCTGTTTTTATTGACCTCCTGTTGGGCCAGTCCAGCTATGGAGCTTCCAGAATGGCAGCCCCAACCCTGACATTTCCTTCAAAGCAACTTGCCCACTGTCACTCATCTTGTCATTGGAGAATCCCTTTCAAGCTTCTGGAGAACTTCACCGCTTTCCCCATGACACAGTGAATACCAACACCCCGTAATAGTCAGTTATTTAGAATCTTGAGAAAAAAGCAGTACAGCACTGGCAGTTTCGCTTACAACCATACACAACAGCAATTATTGAGGATAATGCAGAGTGCACGCGAGGTGTGTGTAGGATGTGAAATGCTTACCCATGGTAAATTTGCCTTTTTTTTTTTTGCGCTGTTGTTATTCATGTTCAAAAATGTCCTTGACACAAATTGCTACTTGGTCCCTAACTCACAGCTGCCTTTTAGTTTCTACTTGAGTCTTATGAGCCACAGAACAAGTTTCTGTTTTATATTTAGCAGGCAACTAGCAATTAACCAACTGAGAAAAGCATTTGAGAACCACCAGTCACAAGCACTGCCTGTACTACTGTAGACAGTTGTCACCGGGGGGGGGGGGGGGATTATAGCAGTAACAGAGATTTGAATAGAAATTATTATTATTCACAGTATTTATATACCACTTTTCAGCTAAAAGTTCACAAAGTGGTTTACAGAGAAAAATCAATTAACTAATGGCTCCCTGTCCCAAAAGGGCTCACAATCTAAAAGATGCAAAAGAACGCCAACAGACAGTCACTCGAACAGACACTGCTGGGGTGAGGTGGGCCAGTTACTCTCCCCCTGCTAAAAAAAAAAAGAGCACCCACTTGAAAAAGTGCCTCTTAGCCATACAAGGGGGCATAGAAATGGTGACTTTGATCGGGGGGGGGGGAAGTTGCACAATGGATGCTTGCAACTAATGCATTGGTTGGCACAGGATTGGCCAGTGAACAGGGCCAAGTTCTTTCACTCTTCCTGCCACTTAAGTGTTTTTGAAAAAACATTATTTCATGACTGAGGCTGAAAGCACCAGGCCAGCACATGCATAATCCCCAAGCCAAACTACATGTTATACTCACTGCCCAATCCTGACCTTCCAAACACAGAAGCATACAGCCAAACCATGGAAGTGCATGCTGCATCCTCTGATGGGGGGGGGGGGGCAATGTGATCAGGAGGCCTGCGTTCAGGGGATTTGATGGCCTGTGGTCTTCTGAGACCTATGCCAGTTATATAGCTGGTGTAGGTCTGAGAAGAGCCAGGGGGCGGGGCGGGGCAGGGCAGGCCAAAAAACGGGGATCAAGATCTAGTATGCATGACTGCTACCTGATCCAACCCCTCTCTCACCCAAAACACCCCATTACTCCCCCTCCCTGCCCACCCCTGCCGCCAACATACCACCTCTGCTGAGCTTTCTGATGGTGTGGGCACAGTGGATGGTGTGGGCACCCTCTGATGGGGGGGGGCAATGTGATCAGGAGGCCTGCGTTCAGGGGATTTGATGGCCTATGGTCTTCTGAGACCTATGCCAGTTATATAGCTGGTGTAGGTCTGAGAAGAGCCAGGGGGCGGGGCGGGACAGGGCAGGCCAAAAAACGGGGATCAAGATCTAGTATGCATGACTGCTATCTGATCCAACCCCTCTCTCACCCAAAACACCCCATTACTCTTCCTCCTTGCCCACCCCTGCCGCCAACATATCTTCTCTGCTGAGCTTTCTGATGGTGTGGGCACAGTGGTTGGCCATGTGTACTGGCAGCCCCATTGCTGCTGTGTATGCAGTGCTTGACAGAGAGGGCCTTCTACTAGTGAAACACTTGTTCCTTCAGTGGAAGGTGCCATAGGATTGGGCCCTAAGTGCAGCATCAGCACTGAAGTGCACAAGTACATTGGTTGGCAAATTGTTTCTCATCCCAGTGTTAAAGAATTGATATTAACCTTTAAAGCTTTGCCTGGAACTGAGTTTTGCACATGCCCAATCTCGTCTGATCTCGGAAGCTAAGCAGGGTCAGGCCTGGTTAGTACTTGGATGGGAGACCGCCTGGGAATACCGGGTGCTGTAGGCTTATACCATAGTCTTTCGAGACTGAAGGTGCCAACCAACCGGGGGAACTGAGTTACTATATGACTCCCTCCAGGCTCTACAAGCAGTCTCTGAAGTCCCCATCATCGGGATGCCTTTGACGCAAATACAACTGACAGATACTAGAGATGGGGCTTTTCCAGATATCTGCCAAGCCTTTAACAGATATCTGTCTGCTTTTGAGAAGGTAATGAAAACTTTCCTCTTTCACAAAGTTTTAGGTGTTGGTTTCAACTTTCTTTCTTTTTTTTTTATATTGCATTTTGTTTTTATAGTTTGATCGCTGCTAGCTGCCATTGGGGGGGGGTCTTGTTCTCAAGGCAGGATATAAATATTTTAAATCAATGTATCACGCATATACTCCTAAAGCTTTCTGATGGGCATATTGCCATCCTACCATTCCCCCATCCCCTGCCCTCACATACGTTTTTCTTGCCATGGCTGGGTTGATCCACAAATACTTGTTTTCCCCTCAATTTATGTAATTTCAAATGATAATGTTGTAAATCTGAGTTGGGTGAAAAGCAATCATCCTAAGTAATAACGCAATAAATCCACACCATTATATCAGGACATCATGTTCTCCAAGTGGCGCTCAACCATTTTAGCAAGGCTATTTGTATGAGGTTATTTGGGAAACAAGGGAAACAATTAAGCCAAATGTCGCTTTCGCAGCAGGGATATAAATAATAAGTGGAATGGAACATGTTGCATCATCTGTAGATGGAAATTAGTAGCTCGGGTCATCCTATATTATCAAGTAGCATTATTTACAACCAAAAATAACAATTACAGAGATAACCAGGGTGAAATTAGCAGTATCACTGGCATTATAAAAGTCACTGTTAGTCTTGCTTATTAATACCTCCCACAAGACCTAAAATGCAGGAATAATGTAGAGGGAAATAAGTCATTTTAAGCTTGAAAATGGCTTTATCAGGTGATGTAAAATAAAGAAAAAGCTTTATTTCTAAATTGTGGTGTTTGGGGAAGGGAGACAGAGAAGAAACATTTCCAAAGGCTTGGCCAGGATATAAAAACAATGAGTCCTTTTCAGATGATCTCAGTGAGTTCAACGAATGTGTTGGGAGATGCTTAGCACCATGACTATCAGCCACACTGCCAAACGTCCATGCATTCACCATTCAAGGTAAAGGACACACTTCCATCACCTTCAGGAAAAACAAAACAAAACACTACACTCAGCACAAGGTTGTATTCTCTGAAGGCTGGTATCCCAATCTCAAAAAATTTTAAAAAAAAGTGAAATTTAAAGCCAATTTTAGGGTTCCTCTAAAGAAACATCTGAGAATTTTCAAGGACAGCCAAACTCATTTCCGTAAGACAAGTGACATTTTTCAGGGGACTTGTGCACATCCCATCCTTGACTTTGACAACGTTTGCTACATGACCAAGAGGAAATGCACATGCAGATTATGTAACTTCAGCAAACTGCCTTATTTGCTCTTCCTCCCCCGCACATATGTATTCTGTGTGTCTCTGTGTGTGTCTTCACATGGTCTGGGCTGGATTAATTACTGTCATCTCCACCACTTACTCCACTCTATATCCAATTAACGGCCATGACAACTACTAATTAGACTGCAGCTAGTGACTTTCACACTCCTTTTCCTTGCTGATTAACTCAGTTGACAACAGCTGAAGCATCAAACGAGCTTCTAAGAAAAAGGATTTTTCTGTTCTCCATCTCAAGATAGGGGACGGGAGTCCAGCTTGCATGCTCCTTTCCCTTGGTCTGCTTCCTCTCATAGGATGCGGTTTTTGTAGCCCATATATTGAAAAAGAGAGAAAGAATCACTATTGTATGTGAACTCCCTGCTCCATTTATGATAGCCATCTTTTCACACTTCCCCCCCCCCCACACACACACACATTTCGGGCCCAATCCTATCCAACTTTCCAGCTCTGGTGTAGTCACAATACAGCCCCATGGTAAGGGAACACATGTTCCCATACCTTGAGAAGGTGCCAGTGACCGCCCCTCCACCACTGGATGCAGCACACACACCACTGGCACAACTGCACCAGTACTGGAAAATTGGATAGGATTGGGCCCTTCATCCACACATGGAGGCACACATGGTTTCATTTATGTATCTCTCTGCTGGGCCATGGTCCCTGGCTATGCAGTCCATCGTGATGCAGCAGGCTAATGATAGGATTGGACTGTTAGCGTCTGATCTTGTAAAACTCTCACGAGTATTAGTAGAGTTATATGTGCGTAAGGGTCATACTTACATTCTACTGCATACATATTGGGCAGGGGGAGGAGCTTGTGTTTGCAAACTGGTTTGAAATACGGCCAGCTAACACAATCCTGCTTTCCTCTATACCAGGGGTGCCCAAACCCCGGCCTGGGGGCCACTTGCGGCCCTCGGGGCATTTCAATCAGGCCCTCGGGGAGCCCCCAGTCTCCAATGAGCCTCTGGCCCTCCAAAGACTTGCTGGAGCCCGTGCTGGCCTCTCAGTAAGAGAAAGACTGTTCAACCTCTCACTTGAGCTGTGGGACAAGGGCTCCCTCCACTACTTGCTGTTTTACGTCTGTGATGCAGCAGTGGCAGCGAAGGAAAGGCTGGCCTAGCTTTGTGCAAGGCCTTTTATAGGCCTTGAGCTACTGCAAGACCTTCATTCATTCACACAAGTTCCAGCTCTAATATATTCATTTATGTAAATTTATTCAAATTGTAAATTGTAAATTAATTCTTTTTTTTCCTGGCCCCCGACATAGTGTCAGAGAGATGATGTGGCCCTCCTGCCAAAATGTTTGGACACCCCTGCTCTATACTGATGCCCCCCCCCCCGTGTATCCGCAGGGGATACGTTCCTGCACCTGCACATACAGAAAACACGGATAAAAGGGAACCCTATATTTACTGTGGTGCCAAGCACTTGTCTCTTTTCTGTTGCAGTCTGTTATAGAACGCTAGAGAGGAACATAAGAAGCAGCCAACCAGAACACTGGAGAAGAGAGACTAAGAGAATGCTAACAGGAAGCAGGAGAACAGAGGTCGGCATGAGGAGGGCTCTTCGCCATCTATCCCTGGTCAGTTCACAGGAGAAATTGACTATTAATTCTGATAAAACAAAAGTGCTGGTTTTTGCTAGACGTTATAAGGCCTTTCGATGGCTCCTAAATGGGAAACCCATTGAGCAGGTTAAAGTAATAAAATACCTGGGGGTGATTTTTCACTATCAAGGAGGCAGTTTGGCCCATAAAAACCTATGTCGGTCAATCAGCACAGAAAACATCTAGTGCCATTTATCGTTTTTATTCATCTAAAGGCGCCAAATTTCTCCCTGCGGCTTTAAGGCTGCGTACTGCTAAAACCAGGGTTCAATTGCTTTATGGTTCTGAGATCGCCCCATATTTAAAGACCAGGTCTCTGGAGGTGATCCAGACCAAATTCTTGCGTCAACTGATGAATGTTCCCCGATGTGTGCCGCATACTGTGGTTAGGCTGGAATCCGGTACCCCAAGTATAGAGATGTCGATGTGGCTAAATACCTTACATTACTTTTTGAAGATTCTCTCGAGACAGGATAACTTTACTTATTTGATCTTTTTGGATCCTTTTGTAGGCACCTGGGGAAAAAGGTGCTTGGACCATTTTAAACTGCGATCTTTCCCCAGAGTCTTTAATGATGATGAGCCCGGGAGACGCAAAAGAAATTTTGTGTCAGAGGTTGGTGGACCTTGAAATGAGATCTGCGAGAGCTAGACTTTCTGTGTATGTTTTTCTTGGGGATCAAGCTCTTGTACTTTCTCCTGCCAGATATTTTTATAATATTGTTATTCCTAAATTTAGGATTGCTTTTACTAAAGCCAGGTGTAATGTACTTTTATCAGCAGTCCTTTTGGGACGTTATGCAAGGCCCCTGCCCTCATAATGTGGGGGAGACGACTGCCCACATTGTTTTGCAATGTCCATATTATGATGATCTGAGATCTAAATTTATTTCCCCGATTTTCGGTACTGAAACGGGAATGCAGGTGGAGGAGCAGCTTGCTTTTCTGCTATTTGATGTACACTCTGATATATCATTCAGGGTTGCCTGTTTCTGTTATGCTGCACAGTTGGTAAGAAAGAAAATTGAGAGTGCAAATCTCTGATTTTATATATGTGTAAAGGGGTGTTGTGTTAATTTTGTGTATTTTGTTTTGTTGTCTGTGATTAGCTGGTCGGATGATCGTAAATAAAGTATCTATCACAGTTGATCTTAAAAACAAATATACAATTGAAGCCAGAAGTATTTTTATTAGGTATGACAGATGAGTATGTGGAAAGAAAAAATGAAGTTTTATTTTTGTATATGATAAGTGCTGCCAGAATACTTTATGCTCAAAATTGGAAGACTATGAATATACCTTCAGTGGAGGAATGGTGGATAAGACTTATGGATTATGCGGAGATGGATAAATTAACAATTTTGCTTAGGGAGAATTCAAAAGAAAACTTTTTGAAGAATTGGAGTCCAGTTATTGATTTTTTGAATCAGAGAGAGGATGGGGATTTGAGGTATTTTGGATTTGAAGATTGATTTTGAAGTATTAGTGGTATAGATTAATATTTGTTAATGTTTGGACTGTATGTATTTGGATTATAAGTATGGAAATGTTTTGGCTTCGCTCGTGCTGCTTTATTAGAATTTTGTTTATGTATGTATTTGTTTTTCTATTTTATGTTTATTGTAGTTAAATAAATAAATAAACAGAAAAAAGTAAAGTATCTTTCCAGTGCTTTTTTTGAAAAAAAAAGAAAAAGAAAAAGGTGCAGGAACTCACAATTTGTTAATCTTTTATTTATTTATTTATTTATTTATTTATTTATTTATTTATTTTTGAACCATTTTTTTATTGGAGAAATAAAATATTTTTTATGTGCTTCCCCCTAAAGATGAACAAACTTCTGAGTAGACATGCATAGGATTGGGCCATGCATGATGGCAGCCTCAGGGCCCAATCCTGTGCCTGTCTACTCAGAAGTCAGTCCCATTAGAGGCAGTGGGGCTTCCTCCCAGGAAAGTGTGGAGAGGACTGCAGCCTCAGAGCCCCTCCTCTGCCTGTCTACTCAGGCTGCAAGGCTATGACACTTTCCCGGGAGGAAGCCCCATTGGACACAATGGAACTTACTTCTGAGTAGACATGCATAGGCTAGGGCTCTCAGGCTGTAAGGCTATGCACCCTTTCCCAGGAGCAAGCCCCATTGAGCACAATGAGACTTACTTCTGAGTAGACACACCTAGGCTCGTGCTGCAGATTGGCACAGGGGCTGCGCCAGCCAGCTTCCTTCCCCTCCTCCTCCGCCAAGCCAGTGCCTGGGCATTCCGTGGGTGCCACAGCCTGTCTCCCTGGCTGGCTGGCTGGCTGTCCGTCTCCCCCGTGCCCTCCACCAGCTTGGAAGCTGCGCGGGGAAGCAGAGCTCGGGGAAGCAGAGCGCAGGGGGAAGGGAGGTGGGCTAGGCTCAGGCGAGAGCTTGAAGATGGGGCAGGAGGGGATCATTGTGCAGTCAGGCAGGGGCCAGGCACCCATCCTGCACCCCCCAGCACCCACCCAGCGAATGCCTCTGTTTTGCTCCCCCCCTCCTGGAATGCCTCCGAAGGGGAGGGGCCCCTGCAAAAAGGTGCCGGAACTCCGTCCCCCCGCGTTCCATTAGAAAAAAAGCCCTGTATATATCTATCTAACAGGAAGCAGGAAGCAAACATAGCAGGATTCAGGAAGCTTCCTACCCCAGTGTTCCAGATGGTTGCTTCTTGTACTGCTCTCTAGCATTCTATAACAGGCCACAATGGAAGAGAGATGAGTTCTTGGCACTACAGTAAGTATAGGGTCCCCTTTTACAGATAAGTAATGGGCGCGTGGGCGTGGAGAACTGTGGATAAGTGAATCCATGGATACAGGGGGACGGCTGTACATTGGTTGAATATATGGTTTGGAATGAGAGCTGTACACTTGTGTGAATTTGGGGCCAAATCCTATCCAACTTACCAGACCCGGCGTAGCTGTGCCAATGGGGTGTGTGCCGTGTCCTGTGGTGGGAGGGTAGTTATTATGGAACCCTCCTCAAAGTAAGGGAACGTTTGTTCCCTTACCTCCAGGATGCATTGCAGCTGCGCTGGCGCTGAAAAGTTGGATAGGATCGGGCCCTTACTTGGCCCAGACAGTGGCCTAAATTCAAAGCACACTTTAGACTCTTTCCCAGCACAGAAATTGGAAATTGCGGCTTAAAATGCACCATGCACATTTTGTCTGTCTACATTTTCCTTTTCCTTCTATCTCTAGCACTTATCTTAGATCTGCATTTGCCCAGCCTCCTTTGTCAAACTTCATTTAAGCAAAACAAGAATTGTTTCAGCACCTTGAAATCAGAATGCCTTCTTCCAGCCAATTGCAGTTTTTTGTTGGGGGGTGGGGGGGAGGGAATAAAGCGACAGAGAAGAAATCTTGATTGTCAGCAGTAGGGAAAAATCCATATGAATTTTTTAAAAATAACACTATGAGGGAGATAGATGGCTTATGCATATCTTACATATTGCTGTGTCTGCATGACACTCACCCTTTTCTCTCTGCTTTTCTTTAATAGGTAGTGATTGGCAGTCACATGTCCTGCTTATTTCATGCTTCCTCCTGTGAATGGACTGAACTGCTCAAGCAAAATGTGTAACATCAAAGCTGGGGACTTGTAGCTGGAGCAACATCTAAGGTTGGGGGCACTGCTTCTTGAATGCATTTTTTTTTTCTCCTAAACATACAAAGTGGCCAAAAAGGAGGTGAAGCTTCCCCAAGAGCAGATGTGTAACCTGTAAAAGTTGTGAAGTTCCACACCCTTCCAATTAGATACTTGCTGCCACAGTTCATTCTGGGATTTCAGGCAAGGGGTTTCAGGACAGGCAAGGCAAATAAATTCTCTACTGCTCCCACTTTTTGCTTAACATCCAGCCTGAAGGAGAATTCTTGGAAACTTGAAAGCCTGATCACCATTTTGTGACATTTTCTTTGCTCCTAATAAAGCATCACTTTAATGCCGGGGTAGGAAACCTGCGGCCCACACGCTGAATCTGGCCCACTACACTAATCAGCCAGCCCATTCTTCCAAAAAGATATATCAATCCAACCTGTGGTGGTCCTTAAAATGAACTGAAATTTGTAATTCTGTCTTTGTAAGGTTTACAGTGTAAACAGACCAAGGGGAGAAGTTTCCTTTGTTATTCTCTCTCCAGGCATGCATCTCTCTGTGCTATGCCCATCACTTTTTCCTTATCTATATGGCCTAATCAAGAGGATCGTGCATACATATCAATGCACATGCATTCTTACAATTGATGGACCTGACGTCTGGCCCCCATGTGGAAAAAGGTTGCCAACTTCTGCTCTAATGGGTACCCCTGAATTTTTTTTTTCTAATTTCATTAAATGAATGTGGATTGCTTATCGACTGAAATTAACCTATGGAATTTAGTGATGACCACTAACTTTAGAAGTAGATTAGACAAATTCATGGAGGAGTAGAGGTTTCTTAAAGGCTATTAGCCATAATGATTATATGGACCTACTTTCTTCAGAGGCAGTATGGCACTGGGTCCCAGTGTTGCTGGACAGCAACAGCGAGGAAGGTCCATTGCCTTCATGGATTCACACATGGGGGTTTGGCTGCTTTAGGGAGCAGGATTAGGGCCAGCATCATCAGGGGTTGGCAACGTTCAGTAACTGCTGAGGATCAGGCCTTTGGAAGATCTCTAAGATCCCTGGTGATCCCTAAGACCATCTCTCTATGCATAGCCTTTGTGTCATGGTGGCAGAGTGACTCTCTTAACTCATTTGCTCCACTGTTGCGTCCTTTCTCCAATGTCATCTGCCAAGGTAAGCCACACCATGAACCTTGAGCAATCAGCAGCAGGGAGACCATGTAGGCCAGTTTGCTGTGGAACTGCTGGAACCCAGAGCCAATCCTGAGCAGGAAGCTGGACACAATGGACATTGGCAAGATCCAGCAGGGCTCTTCTCTTTCCTGTAATTTATGCTGCAGTAGTACTTTGCATTTGACACTAGTGTTCAAGTGTTCTTGTTCAGATCTTTCATCAATTTATCATTCTTCTAACAATGAAAAGCATCATTGCTTTGTTACGAGTAGCACCTGCCACTGCGATCTTAAGAAATGCTAGAAACATGTGTGGAACTTGGCAATGAGTTCTTTCACAGCCTTTGCAAGTGCTGGGTTTTTTTGACATTCATATAAGAGAACCTAGGCAGAAAATAAATAATAATAATAAAACACTATGCTTATTGCATGCTGATTAAAATTCCACGTTTTGATCTGTTCAGCACAATGCCAGACTCTACTTCTCTGCCTGGCTGCCTTCAGCTCTGCCTCTGTCAATGCAAAGATGTAACTGGAACTCTTACACTGACCTTGGTTTGAATACATTGGCCTCCATCCTTGGCAGAGAAGGTGAGGGTAATGAGAAGCGTATTTCATTCATTCGAAAGTAACAGCTTCTCAGTCAAGTGCTTAGCACTTATGCTAGTGTAACCCTCAAAGGGGGCAAAGAGGTCAACATTAGCTTTGATCTAAGCACACAGTTTAAAGGCATCTGTTATAGCACTTGCAGGGGGGGGCGTATTCTCTTATTTGTACACAGAAAGAACTTTGGTAGAACAGATCAAAAGTGCATCTAGTCAGGACCATCCCATCCATGAATCAAACTGAAGCTGTTCCATTGGATAGCAGAATAGTGGAGTGTGCTCTTCGCCTCCTTACCTCCATTGCTCCTCCTTCTCCGTCTGCTCCCTGGATTGGAAAAGGAAGAGGAGGACAGAGAGGAACTGTGGAGGGGAGAAGAGTGCTGAGCTAGAACAGGGGTGTCAAACTCGTTTCATACCAAGGGCCAAACAGCATTCATGGTGCCTGCTGAGGGCCGGAAGTGATGTCATTAGGCAGGAAATTATGTCATTAATCAGGACATAACAAAAAATAAGCACTTTTTTCACTTAGGAACTTATCAGCTGGAAATGACAGAGGAGAAAATACACAACTCTTGATCATATTTCAAGTTATAGGAGAGCCCAATTTTCATGTGGGCTGCCCTTTCATAAGTAATACCTCAGCACTGCTCAGCAGCTGAGAGCCTGAGGGCCGGATAAAAAGCTTCCACAGGCCGCATCTGGCCCCCGGCTCATATGTTTGACACCCCTGAGCTAGAACATTGGAGAGTAGGAGGAGCAGAGCCTGGCATATCATTGGCAGCATTTGGCATGCCACCTCAGGCATCAGGAGCTAGTGGGTCCTGCATCCTGCTTTCTTACAGACGTGCCTCCAATAAGCCTGCGAGCTGGGCATGAAGGCAGCTGCCCTATTCTACCACTGCTATCCAACAACTGATATTCAATATCCTACTTCTAAGACATCATGACTAATAGCCTCTGATGGTCCAGTTTTCCATGAATAACCCCCCCCCCTTTAAAGTCAGCTAAGCCAGGAGAGATCAGTATGGCCCCAATCCTATTGCGGTCTTGCAGTGCTGGAGTTAGCATTCTGACAGTGGAATGTACAGTGATGAACGACTAGGGCAGTCCAACTTTTGGCAGCCAGGGGGCATTTGCCCCTTGCGTGACCCCTGGCTGTGCTGACCCAGACGTAATTGGCGGTGAAGTGATGACATCACCACCAATGACTTCCATGTTCTGAGCCTGCTGAAGTCATTCCATGCTCTACAGAGCCTGCAGCGGAGGTGGGGGTGTGGGGCTTTTTGATCTCCCTACCACACAGTTCCAAGTTTTCTTTCTCCAAAGGAGAAGCTGGATGAGCACAACAGAGAGTTCAAAAAGCTTCTGAAGCAGGAGGAGTTGGTGGGGAAGGCTACAGGCTTTTGGGGGTCACCAAAAAGGGCCTCACCAGTTGCATGTAGCTCACAGTCCTTGTGTTGGACTGCTTTTTCTGGCGGGTCTCCTGTGCCTTTAAGTAGGTACCTGCAGAGATTTAGAAGGTGAAACATCTCCATCAGTTCCTCTCTATTCAAAGAAAAATTACATTGACCAAATTTCTGCCTGGCAGGCAGCTGTTAAAACCGCATAAGCGCTCTTAGAAAGGAAAGAAAATTGACAAGTCTATTTTGGACTTTCACACAGCCTGAAAGCCACTCTGATACCACTCAACGCAAATGTCCTTCGACACTTTTGCTCCAGATGCCACTTTATTTGGGTGTCAAGTCTGTATCCACACAAAAAAAGGCCTTTTCTGGAATGCTCACTGTGGCCTGCCTTTGAGATATAATTTATGTGGATTATTTTGACTTTTCTTTGCTGTGCACTTGGAATTTGGATTCCCTCCCCCCTTTATCTGCTTTCTCTTTGCATTATATGGTCATAAGTCACAAAATGCTCACTCGCAGATGGTTGACCCAATACTGCTTGTATTAGCAAAATGATAAATTTATAAGTACATACCAAATCCTTTTAATCTTCCAGATCAGGGGTGTCCAAAGTTTACGGCAGGAGGGCCACATCATCTCTCTGACACTGTGTCAGGGGCCGGGGGGGAGGGGAAGAATTAATTTACATTGCAAAATTGAATAAATTTACATCAGTTTACATAAATGAAAACATTAAAGATGAACTTATATGAATGAATGAAGGTCTTGCAATAGCTCAAGGCCTCTAAAAGGCCTTGCACAAAGCAAGGCTGGCCTTTCCTTTACTGCCACTACTGCATCACAGTCATGAAACAGCAAGCAGTGGAGGGAGCCCTCATCCTACAGCTCATGCAAGAGTTCAAACAGTCGCCCTCAGCACTGAGAGCAGTTATGTCAGGCCAGTGCGGGCTCCTGCAAGTATCTGGAGGGCTAGAGGCTCATTGGAGACTGGGGGCTCCTAGTGGAATGGGAGTCCCTGAGGGCCACAAATTGCCCCTGGACTAGGGCTTGGGCACCCCTGTTCCAGATCGTTAAAATGAAGAGTGAACAACCAAAATAGCAAACAAAATGCTAATGTTTCCATCAGGAGATATGGGCTAAAATGGTTGTTACAGCTTTTAGTGTAATTCCTCATGTTTCTTCTTCCTTTCCTGCTTGCTTGGAAACAGATCAGATGTCTCTGTTTGACCATCTAGTGCACTCCAATAACTTTTCAACCAATCTCACAATTCAATTTGTTAGCTATTTTGACCGATATTATTAAACTATGACATTTCTTGATGCTTCATATGTACTAAATCAACTATATGTCCAAAAAGAAACTTAAAAGAGATCTGGATTTTGATGTGTAATCCTTAGCTTGACTATTTGGGTGTAAGCCTCATTGAATTCCACGGGACTTGCTCCCTAGTAAGTATATTTAGGATTGTACTTTAAAGCTGCAGTCCTACACACACTTCCCTAGGAGTAAGGCCCATTAATGTTTTTGAGGTTGTGTGTGGCAGTGGAGTTTGATCTGTGACACTTGATCTATATGGCTTTTCGTTCAGATAACATAATGAATCATCACTTCATGCTGCAGCAGCAGTCATCCGGCAATGAGCATGCAAGTATGAGCCAGCTTGTGGTGTCCAAAGAACTTCATCAAACTTTCCCTGCAATCGAACATGATTAGCACCTTGTTCGATGTGCTTCTTTGTATGCTGATCCTTGCCTGCCTGCCTCCCTCCTTTGGAAAAGAACCTCCATGCAGCTTAATAAAAACCTAGACATTTGTGCACTTTAGGGGGGAGAAACGGGAACTTTCATCAATTGGAAATACATTCAAGCGACATTTCCCAGATAAACTCAGTTCAGTAGCAATCTTCCATCCAATACGTGCATCAAAGACTGACTTTTAAGGACCCCAAGAGCCTGTGTTTAAAAACCAATTTTAAAAACAATGAACTTTGGAGGAGTTCTTATTCCTTTTTGGTCATGAAAGAAGGGCATCACATATGGAATAAGATTTTACACTCTTAGCTCTCCATCACCACCTCCCATTCTAAGTTTAGGAACAATTGATTAAAATCTACTGCCAGAGAAAATATCAATCTGCACAAGGCAGAGGAGCAGAAAACTTGTTTCAGCAGCCTTTTCCATACAGTCTATAACCCAGCGGACCCCTCCCCTCCATATTCCAAGTTGACTTCCCTCACTTATTTTCCCTGGCTGAAAGCCAACATGTTAGCTGCTGACTTCTCCGCATGGGACAGCAGTCAGGAAACACAGTCACTTAGGCAAACAGCTTTCTGCAGTGATGGGGAACGGCCAGGCGCAATGTTGAAGATGCCTTAGAAACAGGCGTTGAAGGAAACAGAATTGCAAAGGTGCTTGACAGCAGTTGTTAAAGTGAATGGGAGATGTCAGGAGTTCTTAGCACCTAGCCACCCAGCTGCCTAAGATGTACTTCATGGTTCTAATCTGTGTTTACACCCCCACCCCCGCATACCCACTGCCTTACAGTCACAAGCAACTTTCTTCCACTAGAAAGCACCAAGATTCAACTCCAAATGGAATATCCAATGGGGAAAAGTGCTATTTTCTTTGCAAAATCCAAATAAGTTTTGGGTAGTTTTCTTCCCAATAAGTTAACATTTAACACCCATGATTCAAGAGAGGAAGATATAATTCTTTAAAAAAAAAAAAAAAAAACAGCAGAAATTTGAAGTGGTTAACACTCAGGGTCCAACAAGACATAATATTAAACACAGTATTTTAAAAAATAGTAGCTATAGGGAATTTAGATCTGGTTCAGGACTTTAGTATGGGTAAAAAGCTGCCCCCATTACTCTCCCCACCATGCTACAGTTTTGAAAAAATTCTGCAATTTGTCCATAGAGGGAATCTGCTATTTGCAACTAGAATAACCACTTCAGTTGGCCTCATGGATGGGATGGCCTGAAGCCTTTTGGCCCAGTTCTAATGGGGACTTACAGCAGTGGACCTCATGATCCACTGCTGTAAGTACTGCGGTGGTGTTGCAAAAGCTGTGATATCATCTTATGCTTTAGGTCCACCTGCACAAATGACAGGAGGACCTGCTTGTGCTTCAGCGGCTCCCAGATGCTGCACCAGTGCAGGTAAGGTGGTGGCAGGGGGTGATTTGAGGGTGAGGATAGGGGCAGGGAGCAGGGGGCATTTTGAGGGGGTGAATATTGGTGATAGTAGTGCACACTAGATTCTATTTCTGTTTTCCTGGTCCAACACACCCCCACCTCTCCTCAGACTTATGTGAGTAAAAGAGCTGGTGTAGGCCTAAAGAGACCCATTTACGACCATGTGGCCCATTGAGAGGTAAGTAAAAAATATTTTTATTTCTCTCTCCCAGGTCACCTGCTCATTTTCCCATCACTGGATGCAGCATGAGCTCTGGCAGTGCAGTGGCATTGTGTAGGATGATGGGGGATAGAACTGGGCCCTTCCGCTGAGTCAGACCAATGGTCCATCCAGCCCAGCATTGTCTGTGCTGCTCAGCAGTTGCTGTCTCTTGTTTCAGGGAAAGATCTTTCTCAGACCTATCTGGAAATGCTGGGATTGAGCCTGGGACCTTCCACATGCGAAACAGGAGCTGTACAGCTGAGCTACAGTCTTATGGGCTTCCCACTTTTGCAGAGGTCACTCTTAAATAGCAGGATAGAAGAGTTTGTAGAAGGCAACAGCAGAGCTTTTGGAAATGGCATCTGTGTCTTGAATCTTCTGTTTTCATACCATGTGCCTTTCCATCTCCAGCACACTAAACTTAGAAGCAGTTTCGCCCCAAGGGAGATTTACAAGGCAGACAAGCTATAAAATCCATGCAATATTGTACTTGCAATTTAATGGCAACATTAACTATATGAGAATTTATGCATTGTTAGCAGTAAGTAACACGCCACAGTAAACAGGAGGCCACAACAAATGTCTCCGGTTGCTTTTCATTCCCATAAAACATGATAGACTTCAGTCCAAGACCAGAATTGCTGGTTAGGATAACCAGAAGTTGTGTATACAAAGCTGCACTTGTGTCATGGCTGGATTTGCAGGTTTGCTTCAGGTCCCCAATCCAGCTAGTAGATGCTGTGTGCATAGCCGTCTCTGGAAAAGGCACTGCACACACAGTCCCCACTGATAATCTGCTTAGAGGAGGGGAAAATATGAGCCTGGATTCAATACTCACAGTATCCTTTCCTAGGGTGGCCACAGGCCCTCCTCAACTGTGTTTTAAAGCCTCTGAAATTCAGCACACAGTTTGGGGACTTTCAAATAGCAAGTGCTTTCAACATTTCACATGAAAATAAGGTAAAAACAGAGGAAACATCACTACTGTATTCTCCTATGACCAGAGAATCAGTCATAGTAAATGCATCAAAACCTGGAGAGAAACAGTACATAATTGTGTAAGACTTTTCATCACTTTCTATATGTTCAGTTTACTACTGCAAACTTGCTTCTGTACTACCTTCAGAAGCAGGGTATATAAAGAAACTCATCATAACATTTAAAAGATACATTTAAAATGCTTCATAGAATGAATCACAGAGTTGGAAGGGGTCTTCAAGGCATGCTAGTCCAACCCCCTGCTTGAAGCAGGAAAGTTCTCTCTAGGGCATCTCCAAAGAGTGTCTGTCAAGCCTCTGCTTGAAGACCTCCACTGAGGGCAAACCCAATACCTTCCCTTGTCTGTTCAATCGTCAAACTGCTTTCACGTAGCAAAAAGCAAACTGCCCCTCATCAGGCTTGGAAACGGGATGGGAAATCATCCCTCCTCTTCAGAAACCCATTTTTGAACCTATTTTGGACCCTGTTTTGGACCCTCAGTAGTGTCAGTGGGAGAACAACAGAATCTGACTCCTCCTTCAGCCCCAATGTGAATGTTCAACAACCCTTCTCCTTGCTTGTCTATCTACCCCTTTGCCCTCTAGATCTATTGCTCCAGGAAAGATAGGAAATGGAGGAACTGCCTCCCTCTTTTCTCCACTGCCTGGCAAGGGCTGTGGTAACATGTTCGATCCAATGGCAACTGAGATTTGTCATTTTCCCCATGCTGCTGATATGGGTCATGACTCATGAGGAAGGGTTTAACTGAGTTCCCCTGTGGCTGAAATTGAAATATGCCCATGCTGTAATGAGAGTTTCACACTGAGGCAAGCATTACAGCTTGATTCCCAAGTGATATTTGGATGATGTTTGGCAGCAACACTCAGAACATATGTCTGCGGCCAGATTCAATGCCTATTTACTGAGAAACAAGCAAGCATAGGGTTGCAGGCTGTGGCAACCAGGAAGTGTCTCATCTCTCATACGAGCATGTCATCATGGCTGGAATTTCCTGCTTACTGTTGTCCTGTTGGATTCAGTGAATATACTTCTCCCCAAAAGGGAAACAGAAGAAGAGATTAGCAGGGACAGGTACCACAAATTATGGACTCTTTCTCAACAGGGACAGCTGGCACATATGCACATGTTCCTGCACTAGGGAGCATTCCTACACATTAATAATGCACAGGCCATAGACTAGATAGCTTAAGCTGAAATGGCTCCCCTAATTTCACAGTCTGCTTTCAGTGCTACTTTATGGGAACAGAGCATGAAATGCATGCGCAAAGTTTTTCGGTGCTTGCAGCAGTGACATCACTATTCATCATGGTAGCTGCCATTTTTTTTTTTAAACCCAGTACCTACCTAGGACCTGCAAGTGCTATTGCCATTGCCACCACTTCAAGACTGGAGGCAGCAAAGGAGATATGGAGGAAAGTCCAATTCTGCCTTCCCCCCCCCCCCACGTTGCTAAATATGAGTTTTTGGTTCAGCCCTATGGCTTGTTTGCTGTTCCCACATAAAATCATTGCGGGGAGGGGGGTGTCAATTAGCATGGCTTGATAATACAGCAATACCTTGAGTAATGATTTGTCATAGTGCTCTGCATCCCAGGTTGTTTGACAGCCATTGTAGTGTGTAATTCAAAGCTTGCAGGAGACATGCATTTAAGCACATGTAGTAGGTGCTGGACTTGCCTAGGGAATAAAGGGCCAGACCAGTATTGTGACTATGTGAAGAACTGCTGGCAAGAGGAAAAGATCCACAAGCCAAGAAGGCCACACTTCTGCACTTTCATTTGGACCATATAATAATCTGCCCCCCATTTGTTAATCAAAGGATCCAGCACTCCAGATTTGAACATAGCTTGTTTACTGCTTACATGTTAATGTGGTTTTCGCACCTCCAAAATGGACACAAAGCTTTCCAGCTGTAAATCCTGCTGGAACAGCATGTGCAATAGTTTATGACCCTGTACCCATAAAATAGTTTATGACCCTTCCTGGACTCTTGATATTAGAAGCAACAAGTTTTATGAGAGGCAGAAAAGGGTTTCACATCTCTAAATGTCTTCACCAACTTCATGATGAAGCTCAATTTAGGAGACGATCCAAGGGCCATCCAACCAGCTGCTATATACTCAACTGGGTGATGAGACAAAGGAAAAGGGGGACATAAGAACATAAGAACAGCCCCACTGGATCAGGCCATAGGCCCATCTAGTCCAGCTTCCTGTATCTCATAGCGGCCCACCAAATGCCCCAGGGAGCACACCAGATAACAAGAGACCTCATCCTGGTGCCCTCCCTTGCATCTGGCATTCTGACATAACCCATTTCTAAAATCAGGAGGTTGCGCATACACATCATGGTTTGTACCCCGTAATGGATTTTTCCTCCAGAAACTTGTCCAATCCCCTTTTAAAGGCGTCTAGGGTAGACGTCAGCACCACATCCTGTGGCAAGGAGTTCCACAGACTGACCACACACTGAGTAAAGAACTATTTTCTTTTGTCTGTCCTAACCCGCCCAACACTCAATTTTAGTGGATGTCCCCTGGTTCTGGTATTATGTGAGAGTGTAAAGAGCATCTCCCTATCCACTCTGTCCATCCCCTGCATAATTTTGTATGTCTCAATCATGTCCCCCCTCAGGCGTCTCTTTTCTAGGCTGAAGAGGCCCAAACGCCGTAGCCTTTTTCATAAGGAAGGTGCCCCAGCCCCATAATCATCTTAGTCGCTCTCTTTTGCACCTTTTCCATTTCCATTATGTCTTTTTTGAGATGCGGCAACCAGAACTGGACACAATACTCCAGGTGTGGCCTTACCATAGATTTGTACAACGGCATTATAATATTAGCCGTTTTGTTCTCAATACCCTTCCTAATGATCCCAAGCATAGAATTGGTCTTCTTTACTGCCGCCGCACATTGGGTCGACACTTTCATTGACCAGTCCACCACCACCCCAAGATCTCTCTCCTGATCTGTCACAGACAGCTCAGAACCCATCAGCCTATATCTAAAGTTTTGATTTTTTGCCCCAATGTGCATGACTTTACACTTACTGACATTGAAGCACATCTGCCATTTTGCTGCCCATTCTGCCAGTCTGGAGAGATCCTTCTGGAGCTCCTCACAATCACTTCTGGTCTTCACCACTCAGAAAAGTTTGGTGTCGTCTGCAAACTTTACCACCTCACTGCTCAACCCTGTGTCCAGGTCATTTATGAAGAGGTTGAAAAGCACCGGTCCCAGGACAGATCCTTGGGGCACACCGCTTTTCACCTCTCTCCATTGTGAAAACTGCCCATTGACACCCACTTTCTGCTTCCTGGCCTCCAACCAGTTCTCAATCCATGAGAGGACCTGTCCTCTAATTCCCTGACTGTGGAGTTTTTTCAGTAGCCTTTGGTGAGGGACCGTGTCAAACGCCTTCTGAAAGTCCAGATATATAATGTCCATGGGTTCTCCCACATCCACATGCCTGTTGACCTTTTCAAAGAATTCTATAAGGTTTGTGAGGCAAGACTTACCCTTACAGAAGCCATGCTGATTCTCCCTCAGCAAGGCCTGTTCGTCTATGTGTTTTGAGATCCTATCTTTGATGAGGCATTCCACCATCTTACCCGGTATGGATATTAGGCTGACCGGCCTATAGTTTCCCGGGTCCCCCCTCTTTCCCTTTTTAAAGATAGGCGTGACATTTGCTATCCTCCAATCTTCTGGCACCGTGGCTGTTTTGAGGGACAAGTTGCATACCTTAGTCAAGAGATCTGCAACTACATTCTTCAATTCCTTAACAACTCTTGGATGGATGCCATGACTTGCCATGACTTGGGTGGAAAGTCACGGTCATGACATTTCCAGGGTCCTTACCTTTCTATCTTACCGTTTGTGTGGGAAATTCAGAGTTGTGTACTGTCAGGACATTTTGGCACGACTGGGAGAAATTTGCTGCCTGAGCATGGCAAGGCCTGAAAGCCTGAGACCTGAATCTAGATGAAAGCCCAAGGCCAAAGCCCAAGGCCCGGACTGACCAATGGTAACTGTACAAATGTGCTGAATCACAGTGACCATGCAACCCCAATGCAAGTCAATGGGAGAGGGGCTGATGCATCTTGGGAGGATGATGTAACAAAGTCAGGAGAGGATGAGGTAATGGGGATGAGGTCATCCCAAACCCGACTGGTCAGGGGAAGTATAAAAGGGAGGCTGCTAGAGCCTACCCTCATTGGTCATAGTGAGGAGTTTGGAAGAGCATGAATCTGTGTTGATATATCTGAAGACCTGTGCTTGCTGTTACACTGCTGGTGAGAATGGCTACTTGTATCATATGTAAATACAGCTTGGTGGTGGACTTCTGCCTGCCGTGTCTTCATTCCTTCTCTCTGCTATCTTGGATCACTTCGAGTGCCAGCAGTTCGCTGCACTACATCCTCTGCAGGCTTTGCACACCACATAGCCTCGACACTTGTGTACACTAGTGGCTAAAGAATGGGAGACAGATTAAAGGCCTAAATAGTCAGGTGAAAACCTAGCTGCCTGTCTCTTTTGAGTGATGAGCTTCATGTTTCAAGAGGTATTTCAAAGTGGTGACCTGGTAACCTGGACATAGTGACAGACTTTGCTGTCAAACAGAGAATCAATTTCCAGTTTAAAGCAACTGAGGTCATGATCTACTCTGTGGCTCGCATGTAGCAATGCACATTTCAGCTCAGCACATAAAGGCGAGAGGTGCACAAAGAAGCAGCATTCCACTACAGAATAATCCCTTCCTAGCTGCAGCACTTACAGGAGTCAAAGAATTTATTTTGAGAGAGTAAATCATCTCCTATGTTAAAGTGTTCAAAATTTTAATTTCAAATGGAAAAATAGTCTTACATTCTTACATATTTGATGACTCTCCAGTCATGCGAAATCAGGCAAAGAAATATCCCCTCGTTTTCTTTATTCTACTAGTATTTATGTATTCATTTATTTTTCTATTTTTTAAAAAAATTATGCCCTCCTTAAGCTCAAGAAGTATAAAAACAATCATTAGATAGATATGGAGTAACTCATAATGTACATTATACAAGTACACCAGGAGAATCATAACCAACAAAGGCCCTCCAAGGCCATAAATATTCAGGAGAGTGGACGGGTGTTTCCACATGAATTTAACAAGTTGTCACTCCGCTAACAAGATTTGTCTATTACTCACTCCCACAGCATGGCTCAGCACAACCTCCACATGACCTTGATATGCTCAGTATTTACAAGCTGAAGGTTTCATCACCAAGAACAATAATTTAAACAGACTCATTAAAAAAAAAAAAAAAACACCAAGTAGAAAAGGCCATTTTTTTCCCTGAAATAGGCTGACCTCTATAGATTTTTCACTATGCCAGGCACCCCATTACCAGACTAAACATATCTTTTAAAAGGACTTTGGAAATGTGCCTGCTGTGATTCTCAGGTTGAAAGGTTCTAAGTAGTCACGGACGTGAATTTTGGAATGAGAGGATGTGACGTGAGGGGGATGTGAGGGATGAGTTACACAGCCAGGTCAGGCAGAATTCATCGCCTTCCTTGCTTGTTAACATGCTGTTCTTTAACTAACGCAAGGAGATTCTAAAAATTCCACCCACTTTAATCACTTGTAAGGAATAGTAATGGGGAAGGACTTCTACAAAAATCCTTCTCCTTTCCTCCCTCCCTTTTGTAAGGTAGGTGCTGCTTTACTGCTGCCACCAGATGCTGAAAATCATTTCCCTTACAATCAGATAAGGAGGATGGGGATGATCATGGGGATGATCACACAACTCTGTTGCGGGGGGGGGGGGCAGACCTGGAGATCTCCTCCAAGTAAGGAAATATTTGTTCCCATATCCAGAGGTAAGCCTCTGGGCCCTGATGGTCTACTTGGCCAAAGCTGGCACAAATTCAAGTGGACCTGGGAAGGTGTATCAAGGGGATAAGATATTGGTAGTGCCACTGCCCCAAATACTGCCCATTCCAGCCCTTGTTTCACCACCATTCCACCCCAGTGTCCTCCCTCCTACCCCATTCTGCCCACCCGCCATCCCTGCCACTGTTAGACTCGCTTTTCTGGGTCCTCCTATGCTGCAACCAATCACAGCAGTACTTTTAAAATGGCTTTCGGCGGCAAGGACAACGCACTGCCCAAAATTATTTAAAGACAGTTCTCAAAAATGACTTGACCCTCTGACCAGTTCAGTTCCCTAGACAATCATCCTGCCTTATCTCCAAACCGCTCAGTCTCTGGAGGGCTTCCCTGTAAAAAATATTTTTTTCCTTTACCTTTGCATAGGCCCTATGATGCCTTATGGGTCTCCTCAGATCTATGCCAGCTATATAGCCCGTATGTTCAAGGAGGGCCAGGGGATAGGGAAGGAAGAAAAATGGGGGATACATGTCTGGTGTGCATGACGCCCACTGGATCCATGCTCCTCCTCCAACATGCTCCATTATTCTCCCTCCCCATTCAGGGTCCCCCCCCCCGAGAACTCTCTAGGACGAGCACAGCCTCCTGGAGACACTACCATGCACAACACACCGTTTGCCATTTGCGGTAGCAGCTGGGGAACGCATTACTATGGTCCAGCTTTCACCAGAAAGCACACTGTGCTGTTGGAACACAAATTAACACAAGTTCCAGCAACATAGGGCAACCATAGGATTAGGCCCAAATCCCAAGTACACGTAACTATATTTGCTCAAATTCATTCCTTGCTATCCTTGTCTCTGCCCTGCGCTCCTTTCCTCCTCCTCTGTTTGCTTGCCTCTTTGCTTATGAAACTCTGTAAAGCACCACAGGGAGTATACAGATGGTGATAGATCAATTAAGCAATCACAGGTTTTCCCCCCATTATATAACAGCTGACTATTCAGCAATATAACTGCTTTTGAAATTCCCCTCTATTTCAAAAACAGCTTGATTTGTAGCACAGGAGGCTGTTATGACAAAAGAAAAGTCTAAAACCTTCCTGGGTGAATGAAGAGAATCAAGGTGGTGAATGAAGTGAGTCAAGGTACAGCAGGATGCCATACCTCCACAGGATCCCCCTTTGTAAATGCAATCAGGCTACCAGGAAGTCAATATCTGAAAAATATGGAAACATTGTTTGCAATGTATTGTTCTTTCAACTTGCATTCTTATGAATAAAAGTGCAAACAAAATGAATTACTTGATTGGTCTGGCCTCCCACTTTGTTTTCAGCAACCAAACCTCAGGATCATAGGCATTATGTGAATGAAGTTGATGCAGCACAAGCCTAGATCTTCTTGGGATTCCAGTAGACTATGCCCAATCTTATCACAGCCAGCACCACAAATGGTGGAATCCCGATTGGGATTCCCAACAGAGCCTCCCCTTATCCATGATGATACACAGGCATCATGCCAGGCTATAAGGTATATGGTCTCATGAATTTAGAAGCAATTCATAGGAAACCACAAAAACTTGGAAATCTGTATTTTCAGGAAACAAAAAGTAAACTGCAACCTGGTAGAATTTTAAAGAAACTACCTTACACATGTCAGTATGGGGAATAGGGGGCCTGTGTGTGCCTCCAATTTTGCATCCCTCCTTTCCACCCTCTGAGCAGTCAAAGAAAGCTAGTTCTGATGGTTCTCGGATGGTAATTCTGATGGTTCTGATGGCTGCTATCCAACATGCAGGACTGGAGGAAATAAACAAGGCATGATAATTCTGCACCAGACCTACTCACACATCTCCAGATCCCCTCTGGGACGACTGTGACAGAACAGATCTCTGAGATACACAATTCAAAAAGGGAGGTTGCTGCCATCAGAAAGGGAAAATCATAAAAGGGGAAACTCTTCCACCTATCTGGAGTGAGCCCAGTTACTGGGGTTTCCTCATCATGGAAGTAGGTTGCTAAAGAAGTGGCTGGAGAGCCAAGTGACCTGACCAACACCAGCTCCTCTGCAACAATATGCACTACCCGGTAGCCATGAGCCACCCATAAGAGAAGAAGGAGCAATAAATAGCTCTCTGCTCTGCTCTTACTAAAAAAAAGACAGAGAAGTGCCAAAAATAAAAACATAAGAACATAAGAACAGCCCCCACTGGATCAAGCCATAGGCCCATCTAGTCCAGCTTCCTGTATCTCACAGCGGCCCATCAAATGCCCCAGGGAGCACACCAGATAACAAGAGACCTGCATCCTGGTGCCCTCCCTTGCATCTGACATAGCCCATTTCTAAAATCAGGAGGTTGCACATACACATCATGGCTTGTAACCCGTAATGGATTTTTCCTCCAGAAACTTGTCCAATCCCCTTTTAAAGGCATCCAAGCCAGATGCCGTTACCACAGAATTTGTTCCCTTACCACGGATAAAACTCCAGTGGCCCCAAATGGGTCTCCTCAGAGCTGTGTCAGCTATTTTGCTGGCACAGAACGGAGGAGGCCTGTGTGGAGCTCCTTAGGCCTGGAAAAGGCATAGAATTCAGCAGCAGAATCTGCCACTATCTCCGTCCCCTCCTGGCCTCAATCCTCATCTCTCCCTGCCCCCCTTCACCCAATTCTGCTCTCCCCCTGTCCCCAAAAGTCACTCCACTGGCCAGTGGAGTAACTTATAGCTGACTGCTCCCCAATGAGTCTTCTTGGAGCTGAGGCCCACTGCAGGCTCGGCAGGTCTAGTGTTGGTGGTAAAGTGCCTTACAGCACTTTTATGACACCTGGCGCCAGTGGGACAAGCATACCACTGGCGCTCGGCTCCTTTGGGTTGACCCTAAGGCAAGCCAGCACAAAGGTTACATACACAGAAATTTTCTATTAATGCAAAGGTGCTGGAAGGTGGGTTAGGACTGAACTGTTAGTGTTGGGTTTTTTACAGTTCTTCTGTGGTCAATCTATGTGTACTGAGATAACTGACTGTGAATTTTAATATATGTATATACCTTTAACATTGGGGTTCTTGTTTGTCCTGTATGTACTAATTATCCAAGTAACACACCCACACCCTTTTGCTTTTCCTAGTTTTGTACTGATGGACAGTATTCCATGTGGGGGAGCACGCACACATTCAAGTCCCCAACAAGAGGCTAAAAGAATGTACACAGATCAATGAGAGCATCGTTATGTACAGTTTCTACTTCATTTGTTTTAGCTCTTAGGTTTAGGCCATTTGAATGGAGGTAGGATTTAAAAAAAAAAAAATTGTTCTAATGAAAACAGACTTTCTTTTCTCTTTTGCTTTTTAAAACAACTTGGTCAACAACATGTTTTGCTGCCGTAAATATTGCACATTTGGCCTGCCAAGCAGAATGTGCGGGTATTGATGAGTACTTCATATTCTGCACCGCTTGATACCTGCATGAAACATATTTCACTCTCCGCTAACCTGTAGGATGTGGAGGGGAGGGCGAGGGAGGTGTGGATTTTCATATTAGTTACACCCATTTAGTTCTTGGCACCTTGGAGGAGCTGGGAAGCTCACTGTGAAGCTGGCATAAAGGGGATTGGGATGTTTTCTTCCATTCAGTCATCATTCAAGCACATTTTCTTCATAGTGGCCATCTGTAACTGAATCTGGCTGTTCTCAATTCCTAATAGGTTGCATGAAAATTAGAAAACAATCCACTGTTGTGAAGACAGGCTAATTCTGGACCAAAAAATGCAAATTTATTTCTCAAATGCTCCCTTCTTCCCCATTTGGTTCTTCACAGCACTGCGCAGACAATTAAAATGGAATTACAAACATCATCAAAAAATGAGCTATAACAGCAGACAAAACATTAGACAAACTGTGGCATCATTTAAAGGGGAGGGAAAAGAGGCATTTGCACGGCTTCTTTCATTTTATATCTTTCTTCTAACCTGTACTTATCATTTAAAGCAAAAAATGCTCTTTGAGAAATAAAAATCTATTATCATAGTTACTACTATCCAATCCTGGCAAAGGGGAAAGCAAAGGACTGTGCTGTGTCATAAGGTTGGTTGCTCCAGGGTTAAATAAACATCATCCAATTTTCAGCAAATATATCTCCCAGCTGTTGTCCATTTCTTCTCATTTATTTATTCATTATTTACTGAAACATTTATCGCCCACCAGCTCCCAGCTTTGCTATATGATGTCCAGGGTAGTTGACAATCTAAATTAAACAATAATCCATAAAATAAGGGCTGATCATTAAGAACACAAACAAAACGCCAACCCATAAAACAAACATAAAAGCAAAAAATGAACAAGCGGATGCAAAATTAGAAGGCATGACTAGAAAACGTGCCTAAGATGGATTAGGCTGATGTCTCAAAGTAGAGCAGGATGTGACTAGTCAGGTCTCATGCAGCAAACCTGGACGCTATTGTGAAGGAGACTGTGTCTCTTTGGTACAACCCCTGCATGTCAGACACTCATGAGACACAGAGCAAAGGCCTCTAAGAACCAAAATATGCAGGCCGGCTTCTTCTACAAAGTTTGGTTAATTTTAAGATTAACCTGCCAGGTTTTTTTAAAACAGTCGTTGTGGTGCGTGCCTCCGCTTTGCTGCTATGCAAATTCTTAAACATTTGTTGCAAAGGGCATGTTCAAATTATACCTTCAAACAATTTGAAATCAATGTGATGGAGAGCCCAATCCTAGGCATGTCTACGCAGAAATAAGTCCCATTATAATCAATGCGGTTTACTCCCAGGTAAGTGTAGATAGGATTGCAGCCTGAGTCCCTTGGCAGTTGACAATTCAATTAGGGATGAGTCAAAAGTAGGGAGGAGGCATTTTGGGGAGGGGGGAGTGTGGACAGCAGGCGTTCACGGGCCGGAGAGGAGGAAGCAGGACCAAGATCCGGCAGTTACGCTGAATCCTGTCCCCGTTCCAGGGCTGCGTGGAGCAACCTTTGGCTGCTCCACTCTCCCCAGATTTGTACCACCTCCTGAGGTGGCTCAGTTCCAAGTAGACCCATTGGGGCCAGTGCAGCATGACACAGAGCAAGGGGAAAGTTTTCCCCTCATCTCGGGTTGCGCCAATTTTGGCCCATACTTGCGCTGGCCCCAAACAGGTCTGCCAGTCTGCCTGCTCCAGTGCAAGTTAGGATTGCACCCTAAGTGTCTTCAGATCATGTTTGGGACTTTGCAATTTGCATGAAACTTTCTGTCTTCTCAGGTCCAGATGCTTCAAAGCTATCTGTAGTAAATTACTTCAACCAACTGGGTCAGTCTAAACCAGGGGTGTCCAAACTTTTTGGCAGGAGGGCCACATAATCTCTCTGACGTTGTGTCGGGGGCCGGGGAAAAAAAGAATTAATTTACATTTCAAATTTGAATAAATTTACATAAATGACTATATTAGAGATGGAACTTATATGAATGAATGAAGGTCTTACAGTTACTCAAGGCCTATAAAAGGCCTTGCAGAAAGCAAGGCCAGCCTTTCCTTTGCTGCCGCTGCTGCATCACAGACATGAAACAGCAAGCAATGGAGGGAGCCCTCGTCCCACAGCTCACACAAGAGGTCGAACAGTTGGCCATCATGCTGAGAGCAGTTGCATGGGGCTCCAGCAAGCCTCTGGAGGACCAGAGGCTCATTGGAGACTGGGGGCTCCCTGAAGGCCAGATTGGGAGTCCTTGAGAGCTGCAACTGGCCCCAGGGCCGGGGTTTGGGCACCCCTGGTCTAAACCTTGGAAACCCTGGTGGCCTTTTGTCCATTCAGACATTGCCACAATGGTACTGGAGCCACTTTCCCGTGGCTTCTTCATATGCAAATAGAATCATGTTTTGAAACCTAGAACTAGGAGGCAAACTAGGTTTGTGTCAACTTGTATTATTAAGAGGTACGATTGTTATTGGAAGTGTTTCTTTTGTAATAAATGCCAGAGGGGGGCTTGTTACTGAGATCAAGGTACATTAGGAGGAATATTTGTCCTTTCCCTTCACACTACTTTCCCCAAAGCTGTTTGCAACAAAAATACATAGAGATAAATTCACTGAAAATATTTATTAAATATTAGAATAGCAGATGTAACTCAAGTTGGTACATGTTTAGTTTGGTCCTAGATGTATCAGATCAGCTGTGCTTTAATCATGAATCAGATCATGATCATGAATCAGATGTTTTAATTATGAATCAGATCAGCTATGCTTTTATGCTTCACCTGACCAGGAAGGAAGGCAGAAATCAGTTGGAAAGGATCCCAAATGGTCAATGTTACCATAACAGCATGGGAAGAAGCCAATGGGAGACATCCATTACCAATGCAATAATGCATGAAAGGAGACCATACAAACGGTAAATTTGGGTGGAAAGTAGAAGGATATTTCTAAGGATGGATTCACACAAACGTCTCTTTTTCCAATTCTGATTGTGTACTACAAGTTAGATTTGCAAGTGCGATCTGTCAATGGGGTCATGTCCGGCATGTTCATCAAGCCCATAATACAATATTCTAGGCAGAGAAGACCATATGAACCCCTCTCAAGAAATTGTTAAGTGATTTCAATTTTTTTTTTACTCTCCTGTTTCAAAACATGCAGTTAATTTTAAGGTTGATGTTCCTCCCCTGCCCCATGGCTGTCCATATGAAAAGTGCCTCTTAAGAACACCAGGTGCCTGTCTTTCTGTTCAAAAAACACAGTTCCACAAGTTCCACAAAGAAAAGAAGTCATTACTCTTATTGATCATTGCCTCCTCTCCATTGTTGTCTTGTTTTTGATTTATTTTTTTAGTCCCGCTTGAGAATGCTGAATAAGGCAAAAGGAGACACTGTATTCCTGGATTCTGAAGTGGCCTGATTTTTAGCTTCTGCTAGCAAATGAAATTAACAAGGTGCTGAGATCAGTTACCTGTACAAACTGGATCCTCAGCAAGCTGAATGCAGACCCCTATGCCATACTCTCCAACATGCATTCATGTAAATAAGGAGCTAATGCCCCTATTCTCCTGCCAAGGATAACCATTTCATATCCTCCACTTCCAGCCCTTCTACACATGGCAGAGAATTCTACTCCATCAGCTGTCTGCTAGCGTCATTTACTCTGCAGTAGCCCCTCCTGTCTTCAAAGCCAAGGAGGTGTCTGCTCTTTATGTTCAAAGACATGCTACAATCTGTTACCAACCGTTCAAAATACACCTCCACACCTGCAGGGTATGAAATGGTAAGACTGTACACTCCATGGGGTCCTGGTGTTGATGAACAGGCATTTACGAGAGACAAGACACATCCATTTCCCACTCAGAAATTGAACATCTGGAGACTCAGGGGAGGAAGCTGAATGACAAAGGCAGCAAAGCAAGCTAACACAACCTTTAACAAGGTGTTCCCCAAAGGCACGGCGATTTTTCAGGGCAGGCATCAGACAAATGGGAAGTTGAAAACAGGGCTGGCTGATCCATGAGGCCAATTGAAGTGGTCTCCTCAGGCAGCAAATTGTTAAGAGGATCCCACCTCTACCCTTCCATCTCTGTCTTGCTTGGCTCCTCCTTCTCTGTCCATTTACAGGATTGGAAAAGGAAGAGGGGGAAAAGAGAGGAAGAGGAAATGTGGGGGGGGGGGAGGAGACTGCTGAGCTAGAGCATTGGAGAGTGGAAGGAGCAGAGGTTGTCAAACCATTGAGTAAGGTGAAAGGATTTGGCATCAGGAGGTCAGCAGGTCTTGGGCCAGCCCTGATTGGAATGTATGTCATTCATGTACAGGTGTGCACCACTTAACAATGGAGATACGTTCTCCTATCCCCGTTGTTATGCGATTAAGTTGTTAAGTGAACATTCTACCCAATTCAATGCCTTTGAGGTGTAAACAGACACTCCCTGCCAGACACTAGCTGGCTGCACAGGCTACTGGAGATAGACTGCCTCTTCTTTGCATTAAGAGCCTCTCTGTTGTGTAAACAGACATTCTGCTGCAGGCTATGGGAGATGTGATTGCCTCATTAAGAACATCTTTATTGTACTTTGGCCACGTATATATGCAATCCATCATTACGCGGTCCGTTGTTAAGCGGTGCACACCTGTTTTTTGTTGTGAGATGCTTAACAACCCCTTCCCCCAGTTTTAGCAGTCCCAGGCAGCCAGCCACCCAAACCAGGTTTAGTGAGCCCCTTGTGATTCACCATACAGAAGAGGGTTGCATTTAGCTTTGTAACTCACACGTTGTGCAGGCCTGGCCTAGATTCATTCATTCAGTCAGTCATTTATACATACCCCAGATTTTCAGAAGCTTAAGGCAATTTACATTTCTCAATAAAGCACACAAAATATAAGTTGGAGCAGAAAAAGGAGATAGACAACGGCCGCAAGGAGGTAGTTTGATGTGGAGGATGCGGAGATGATATGGAGGCAGACTAGGTGGCATGGGGGAAGAGTGGAAAGAGGAGGAGATAGAGAAATGTGGAGGGCTTGATGAAAGGGGAAACTGCAGGAAGACAGGGAACAGGAGAGATGCAGAGCAGAGAAGATGCAGGGAAGGTGGGAAGTTTTAAAATCTGTGGGGGTAGTGGCAGACAGACTTGGGCCCAAGTAGCCAGTGGGCTTGGACCAGGCCTGGCTACAGCTGCGCCTCTTTCTACTGCAAGACATTCACGAGTGTCATTTAGTCCCTGACCTTCAAGGGTCAATCATGGAGTACCAGCTCCTACAGGGGCCCCTGAAGTCCCGGGTCTCAGAGTTAGCTTAGTATTCTGAGCAACTTGTTGCCAGTATAAGAACTCTGCCCAAGGGCCTGCTCCCTTGCCTTCATCCTGGGCCCTTCCTGTATCTGTGAACCCAGTTTGCTGCTCTGGAATTCTTCTTCATGCTTGGACCATATATGTGGCACTGGCCCACATGGGTTGATAATTGGCTGCTCCAGCTCTTGGAGCCTGAACCTTCATGAGGCATGTCAGTGGTGCATATTCCCCAAAGTAAAACCTAGCAAAGTAACCCCCACCCCCCAAAAAGCTGCATGTCTTTAATATGCAGCTCAGTGTGCTGAGTATGTTCACTTTCCCTGGATTATGCTCAGTATTGCTGTACCCATCACTAGCATCACGTCACTTTTCCAGAGCTTCTGTGTAAACTCTATTTTCTTTGTGATTATGCATCCCCCCAAAGGCCTGCGAATCACAATATATCAGCCGCAGCTCAATAGATCTTATGACCTCATCTGGTTTACCCTAATTTTCCAGTTCATAAAGTTCCCTGAAACACCATCCCACAAATTGAAAATCTTTTGAATGATGAATTGTTAGTACACCACCCACAGCTTTCTCAGGTAAGGGAAAACAATTGATAGCCAAGGAAGTCTCCCATTCGGATCAATATCTTCATTAACGACTTTTAATTCATCCAATTTGATTGATACAGTAGCCTGAGAATGAGGTCAGGATAAAGCCTGATCCGGTGTTGCAATGATTTGGTGAACTCCACAGCCCTGCTATTGATTAGGCTGTTGATTTCAGGGACTGGAGGGCAGTTCTCAGCACAGGTAATTGGATTTCTGGGCACCCAAGACAGACTTTCACCTTGGAAATATGAATGGTTTAGGAAATAGAAAATGGTGTGATGCAAACCAGTGACTTGATTGTGAGCCTAATTGGAAGAGTTGCTGTGGTGCACTTGATATAGTACTGGGAAGATTTGGGAAGATACGGGTTCAAATCTTAAATCAGCCCTGACACTCATGGGGCAGCTTGGGCTAAATGGAGGATGTAGGAATAGCAGATCATTTTGTTTATCACCCAAGAGTTATTGGGCTAAATGGAGGATGTAGGAATAGCAGGTCATTTTGTTTATCACCCAAGAGTTATTAAGGAATTGAAGAATGAAGTTGCAGATCTCTTGACTAAGGTATGCAACTTGTCCCTCAAAACGGCCACGGTGCCAGAAGATTGGAGGATAGCAAATGTCACGCCTATTTTTAAAAAGGGAAAGAGGGGGGACCCGGGAAACTATAGGCCGGTCAGCCTAACATCCATACCGGGTAAGATGGTGGAATGCCTCATTAAAGATAGGATCTCAAAATACATAGATGAACAGGCCTTGCTGAGGGAGAGTCAGCATGGCTTCTGTAAGGGTAAGTCTTGCCTCACGAACCTTATAGAATTCTTTGAAAAGGTCAACAGGCATGTGGATTTGGGAGAACCCGTGGACATTATATATCTGGACTTTCAGAAGGCGTTCAACACGGTGCCTCACCAAAGGCTACTGAAAAAACTCCACAGTCAGGGAATTAGAGGACAGGTTCTCTCATGGATTGAGAACTGGTTGGAGGCCAGGAAGCAGAGAGTGGGTGTCAATGGGCAATTTTCACAATGGAGAGAAGTGAAAAGCGGTGTGCCCCAAGGATCTGTCCTGGGATCGGTGTTTTTCAACCTATTCATAAATGACCTGGAGACAGGGTGGAGCAGTGAAGTGGCTAAGTTTGCGGACGACACCAAACTTTTCCGAGTGGTAAAGACCAGAAGTGATTGTGAGGAGCTCCAGAAGGATATCTCCAGACTGGCAGAATGGGCAGCAAAATGGCAGATGTGCTTCAATGTCAGTAAGTGTAAAGTCATGCACATTGGGGCAAAAAATCAAAACTTTAGATATAGGCTGATGGGTTCTGAGCTGTCTGTGACAGATCAGGAGAGAGATCTTGGGGACAGGTCGATGAAAGTGTCGACCCAATGTGCGGTGGCAGTGAAGAAGGCCAATTCTATGCTTGGGATCATTAGGAAGGGTATTGAGAACAAAATGGCTAGTATTATAATGCCGTTGTCCAAATCTATGGTAAGGCCACACCTGGAGTATTGTGTCCAGTTCTGTTCGCCGCATCTCAAAAAAGACATAGTGGAAATGGAAAAGGTGCAAAAGAGAGCGACTAAGATGATTACGGGGCTGGGGCACCTTCCTTATGAGGAAAGGCTACGGCGTTTGGGCCTCTTCAGCCTAGAAAAGAGACGCCTGAGGGGGGACATGATTGAGACATACAAAATTATGCAGGGGATGGACAGAGTGGATAGGGAGATCCTCTACACTCTCACATAATACCAGAACCAGGGGACATCCACTAAAATTGAGTGTTGGGCGGGTTAGGACAGACAAAAGAAAATATTTCTTTACTCAGCGTGTGGTCGGTCTGTGGAACTCCTTGCCACAGGATGTGGTGCTGACGTCTACCCTAGACGCCTTTAAAAGGGGATTAGACAAGTTTCTGGAGGAAAAATCCATTACGGGGTACAAGCCATGATGTGTATGCGCAACCTCCTGATTTTAGAAATGGGTTATGTCAGAAGGCCAGATGCAAGGGAGGGCACCAGGATGAGGTCTCTTGTTATCAGGTGTGCTCCCTGGGGCATTTGGTGGGCCGCTGTGAGATACAGGAAGCTGGACTAGATGGCCCTATGGCCTGATCCAGTGGGGCTGTTCTTATGTTCTTATGTTCTTATCAGATCAAAAGTAGCATATACACAGTTGCCGATAAATATCCCAAAGCAGATTCTTGGATATGGGTCCGTGGAATACAAAAGAGGCAAGTCATGTGCAGTTGAGCTAATTGCAAAGAATGAAGAAGCAGCGCTAGTTATACTGGATGAGCATTCAATAGCTTGGTGGTCTTTGTTTTGAAAAGAGATGATAATTCCAAGTTAGACTGAGCTGAAATCTGCTATGCTTCCGTTGTTTATGTTCCAGTTCCATCTCCCACCAGTCCATTCCATGTAGCTGCACCATCGGAGTGCCAGTCTCACGGGCCAGTTATGGCAACAGCTCTAGCAATCTCCTGGCATGTGTGGCCTTGCGATGGTGTAAATATTCTGCTGCTGTTGCTCACTACAGAGCTCCTGGTAGAAACTGCCAGAGGTTCCATGCTCATGCCACAACCACTTGGACACCAGTACAGGTAAGGTGGTGGAGAGGGAGGTTTGTGGGAGATTTGGGGTAGGGACTGGGCCAAATGGGGGGGTGTCAAGGGCAGAATGGGGAGGATCTCGGCAGTAGTTGTGCACACTGGATCCTATCCCCCTTTCCTGGTCTGGTCTTGTCCCCTTACTCCCCTTGAACTTATACCAGCAAAATAACTGGCATGTGTCCAAGGAGACCCACTGCTAGTCAGGTAGCCTACCAGAATATTTTTACCTCTCACTAGCTATCTGATCAACCCCACCACCACCACCACTATAGCATGCAGTTTATGTGGCCCAGTGCATCTTAGGCTGCCAGATTGCCAGTGGATGATGTGTTCAATGTCACATTTAAATTGAGTTTAAGCTTCTTGTACTGAATGTCAGGAAATACTCCTCCGCTCCTTTGTCTACCTAGGATGGCAAACAAACCCAACACCATGTTTCCTGTCTCTCTTTAACTCCAATCTCCCAAATGCTCCAGTAAAAGGAAGCAGGAAGTGGCCTCTGGGAGAGATGTCAACAGTTTCTATGTTGAGCTCCTTGACTTTAGTTCAGCTTGAGTTGCCTTTGACATGCTTGTGCTTTCTTTTGCCTTGCTCTGCCTTATCCCTTCCAGAATGTGTACCTGCCTTGAGTTGTCTAGTCTATTTGTATCATCTCTGATTGTTTGCCCTTCATTTTCCTAATCATGCCCAACCTTAGGGCTACAAAATCTGCTTGATCAAGCTGTGCTGCCCATGTCTGAGCTCAGCCCCTGACCTTTATGAAAGTCCCACCAAACATGGAGTTTTTGTATGAGCAGGAGTGGTGGCCATTGCATCGTATAACTGCATAGCTGATTGGATCATTCGGTAGCTAGAGAACTATGCTTTGATGCTATTTATTCTCCCTTGGAAATTGGAGTGAGCATTTTGGAAAGAAGGTGGCGAAATTTATTTTGGCCATTCAAATGGATAACTGCTGCTTAGAGGGGGCCATGTAAGATATGACCGGTATTTACAGTTATCGTTACGAGGCAGGGATCTTAGCTTAGATAAAAGGAAACCGTGGATGGCTGAGTGCACCTTAGTGGCTTGTTACCTGTCCAAAATTTTACTGCACCGCAATCAAATAGCTGTTGAGAATTCTGACCTATAACTCTTTTGACTATACTTGTTTGGGGATTGGAAACCAGCACTGCTGTCCATTGTATTTGAAAGGTCTACTGCTGAATGAACTAAATCAGCAAGCAGTCCACCTTGAATGTACTATACAGTATCTGTACTGTGGTTGCTGCAAAACATTCCCAGGCACGTATCACACCCCATGCACTCTTGAAATACCGGCGAAGTAGCATCATAATAATCGGCAATAAATATTCTTGCATGAAACATCTATATTCTTACATCAATATTCAGACAATAACCAGAATGTCTCTGATGAGATAAAGTGGATAAGATGAAGCAACACTTTAAGTGGACTGTAGTCTCAATTGCTTCTGCTGTGATTAATGTGCTAGGCTTCCAGATGCCACATGACTTTTTGCTTTTGTTAAGGAAGGCAATCTTGGCAAAAGGGCAGACCAATTATTTATTCCCTTGGGATGTGTTCTTAAAACATACAGGTGGAAACAAGAGGTGCACATAGGTCATCTGAACGTGTGGGTGAGACCAGTCAGGGTGAAGGACTTTGAGAGGCAGCAGTGCTGTGCACATTGATTTGGGAATGAGAGCTACTGGAATCGAGTGAGATGACTGGGAGTGGGCTCCTCCATACCTCACTGAACATAAGAAGAGCCCTGCCTGATCACTCCAAAGGTCTGCCAAGTCCAAGATTCTGTTTCTTACAGTGACCAACCAGGTGCTTTTGAGAACCTGCAGGCAGAGTAGGAATGGAAAAAAACCACTTCCTCCTTTTGCTCCTCAGCCATTAGTGTTTACTGGTGCATGGAAGCTGTCACAGCCATCATGACTCATAGCCAGTGATAGATCTCTCCTCCACAAATGTGTCAAATCCCCTTTTTATAGCTATCTAAGCTACTGGTACCTGCTCAATTATCTCATTAGAATAAGTGAAATTTACAGCCCATTCTGAAGTTGGAAAGCCAAAAAACTCCAGGCAAGAATTAGGTTCCATCAGTGGTGTTGCTAAGGGGAGGGGGGGTACATTGCCCTGGGTACCAGTCTTAAGGGAGAGGCTTCTGAAAGAAACTTCCGGTTTTCGGCGGAAACTGGAAGTGCCTTTTAGCAGCCTCTAAGAGGCCTTCTGAGGCTTTCTCTTGCTGTTGTCTCTGGGTCTACTCCTCCCCTCTCCTTCTGTATTTAGCAGCTGCTCCAGAGTCTCTCCTGGGTATCCAGGCATCCGGTCAGAGGACACCAGAGTATTTCTTTGACTTTTCCCTTTTAGCATCTTTCTAGGAACTTCTAGAAATATGGGAGTGTTATGGTGTGTGTGTGTGTGGGGGGGGGGGGTTATGAGTCTTTCCAGGACCCACTGAAAGGCCTCCTGAGGTCCATTGGGGGGGGGGGTATTAAAAATTTTGGAGGGGGTGTTATGGGGGTGTTAAACATTTTTGTGCCCCAAATGCCTTGGCTATGCCACTGGACTCCATTAGTCAGGCAGGCATTGGTTTACCAGCTGCTCTGGGTGGGGTTGCTTAGTTCTGGGAAGGTTCAGGTCCACACTAAGGGAGTCCTCCTAGATCCAGCCTTGCTCCTGGAGGAACAGGTGGCAGCTATGACCTGAAGTGGTTTTTTCCAGCTTCAGCTTTTTGCCTTTCCTCAAGAAAACATCTGGCTATAAAGATCTATAACTTACAGTGCAGTCCTATCTCAACCAATCCATGGCATGCAATCACGCCAACTGGAGCTGTACTATATGCTATGGGGGGGGGGGAGAGAACCAGTTGGCAAACTGGAGGTAAAATACTTTTTAACTTACTTCTTTGTAGGCCTTCTGGCTGCCTATTGGTCTTTGGACCCATGCCAGCTATGTTGCTAGTATAAGTCCAAGGCGATCTAGGGGGCATTCTAGGGCAGGATTATGACAAAAGGATCTGTGACTACTGCCGTGTGCAATTGCTGCCAGATCCTCCTCTCCCAAAACACCCCTAATTTCTGCCCTGGAATGCCATGATCGTCCCCACCCACAGCCCACTCCAATGCCAACTTACCATCACTAGCGGTGACTGGGCACTCTGGTGGTGTGCACATGGGGTTGCCAGCCATTTATATTGGTGGTTCCATTCTGTGTGCTGTTGCTGCAGCTGCCATACTAGTGGCCCAGGCCTTCCACTGATGGAATGTAAGTTCCGTCAGCGGAAGGCCCAGATAGGACTGGGCTGTTAGTCATTATTTTGCTTTGACTACTGTAATACACTCTGCTTGAGACTAACCTTGAAGATTGTCCAGAAGTTCCAACTGGTTAAGAATGTAGCAGCTAGGGTACTTTCAGGCACAACTTGGTCAGAGTACATTGTGCATGAAGTTATCTCTAGGCCATGTCCTAAACAAACAACCCTAAGCATGTCTACTCAGAATTAAGTCCCATTGTGTCCAATAGTTCTTACTCCCAGGAAAGCATGCATAGGATTGCAGCCCAAGTGATACAAAGAGAAAGCAGCTTGGATTTTCTCCATTTTTAAAAAAAACGTGTGAACATGCCATGAACTAGTCTACCAGCTATCTAGCTCAATACTGTCTGTGCTGTCTATTTGCTTTCCAGGGATTTTAGTTAGGGGCCCAACCCTATCTGGAGGTGGTGCCAAATTTGACCATGGGATCTTGAACTCTGTGATTCAGCTATGGCCCTTTGGAGCCTGATATGCCATTAGAATAGAATTTAAGAGAACTAGACAATTCTATCTGTGAATGTATCCTTCACCTTATTATTATTATTATTATTATTATTATTATTATTATTATTATTATTAATAATAATAATAATAATAATAATAATAATAATAATAATAATAATAATAATAATAATAATAATAATAATAATAATACAGGTATTTATATACCACCTTTCTTGGTCTTTATTCAAGACTATATTCAAGGCGGTTTACATAGGCAGGCTTATTTAAATCCCCGTAGGGATTTTTACAATTGAAAGATGGTTCTATCTTTCAAGAACCACAACATGCAGATGTTTCATTCTGATCTGGTTTCACATTCTGGCCTCCATCCTCCCACGCTCAGAGCAGATGGAATAACTCGGCTCAGCTTGTCAGCTGCTTCAAGGTCGCAGGGTACCGGTGGCCTCAAACTGGCGACCTTGTGGATGTTATCTTGGAGGCTCTACCCTCTAGGCCAGACCTCCTGCCCTTTACAGGCACTTTAGTTGCTTGTTTTCTTATCCAGAACTGCCTGTGGATCAGGATATTATCCTAGGCTGGCAGCTCCATCCAAGGCTTCTTCATCACAACTACGTCTTCTGGAACCAGATTCCTCAACAAGATCACAAAACTGAAGCTGAAAAAAGAAGTAAGAGCAGAACTATCAACATCCATGTTTGGAATTCTGACCAGCAGTTCCCCCCTTGACCTTACAAGCACGACACACACACACTGCCATTATCTATTGCATCACCATCCACAGCCACTTTTGTGGCATCAATGCTGGAATTGGTCAACAGTGTGTCAATTCTATCCCATTAGAAGAGAGGGTGTGTGTGTGTGTGTGTGTGTGTGTGTGTGTGTGTGTGTGTGTGTGTGTGTGTGTGTGTGTTAGGAGAAAGAAAATAGCAAATTAGGATCAAATTAGGGTCAGGAAAAGAACTCACAAGGTTGCAGCTTGTAAATAAAGGGGCTGCTGTTCTTTCTGCATCTGAATTCATTAAGCACTAAGAATAATGCCATCCAAATTGAATGTGGTAATATTATTTTTTTTTATCATAAGGTACATTGATATGAAGTAGCAGGGTGATAATTGATTCAATGATTACAGCTTTCTTGTGAGAATGGGTACAAATAGAGGGTGGCTTCCAGTTACCTTATAAAAGCAATGGATATACTATCTGAATAGTTGGAGAGTCAATTCACCCTTGAACTTGAAATAATTCTGTTTCAAACTAATTTCTGCTCAAAGGTAAGGAAAAGGATTTGTGTGTGTGGAGTCAGTTAGTGGGGATCTGCATGGGACCTTTCAAATGCAGAAAGAATAGGGGGACCATTTGATTTCAGGTTCAGCTATCTCGGTCGGTTTCAGAGGCAGCAGTGCCAGGTTCGCTTTTGTCTCTTAGCAGTTTTTCCACTACATCTTTGTGGATGGTGTCAAGTGCACTGGGAGCCCAGATGAGGATTACAATTCTTTCCTCCCAAAGTCTCCTTGGAATGATGTAACATCAAGATGTAGCATCATTCCCAGGGCATTTGAGGGAGGGGGGGTGGCAGTTGGCAGAAGCCACCATCAGGATGATCTACGCTGCTGCTAGCATTGCTGCTGCAGTGGCATAATGCCACCCACCACCATAAGAACATAAGAACAGCCCCACTGGATCAGGCCATAGGCCCATCTAGTCCAGCTTCCTGTATCTCACAGCGGCCCACCAAATGCCCCAGGGAGCACACCAGACAACAAGAGACCCCATCCTGGTGCCCTCCCTTGCATCTGGCATTCTGACATAGACCATTTCCAAAATTAGGAGGTTGCACATGCACATCATGGCTTGTACCCCGTAATGGATTTTTCCTCCAGAAACTTGTCCAATCCCTTTTTAAAGGCGTCCAGGCCAGATGCCGTCACCACATCCTGTGGCAAGGAGTTCCACAGACCGACCACATGCTTTCTCCCCAAGGCATATAGTGGAATAATATGTCTACATTCACAAGTGCAAACTGACATCTGAGTTTCTACAGATCAGATATTCTAACAGCCCAGTTTTGGATGGAAAGTCTTTTGCTGTTGCTGTTGCTGTTAAGTGCTGTTCAGGAACTTGAAGTCAGAAACCCTTACCCACCTATTGCAAATCTACCAGTGATCTACCAGTGGGGTGCAGTCTACATTCTGCCTGCTGCCAGTTTGGAATATCAGCTGGTTCTGTTAAATAAGAGTGTGTATTAAATGTTAGTGGTGAAGTAGTAAATTTTGATAAGCACCCACACTGCCACCCGCCAGGGCCATATCCCCAGAGTCATGTGTTCAGTAGGACCCACTCTCAGGTAAAGGGGCTTAGAACTGTAGCCTTGGACATTAACATATGCTCAGAGGCAAACACCTCAGCTGGCTTTCTGCTGAGCCGGATGCTTCTTCTCAGCTCAGAACAAGAGTTCTAAAGACAGTAGCGGAGCACTCCTGCTGATGACATCACTGCTACTGCTGGAGGAGAAGTCCTGGTACTCTGTTCTGCTCCCCCAACTACACCTCTCTTTAAATGGTTTGAAGTAAAAGTCCACATGCCTTTGATGTAAGCAGGGGTGGGCTCATCCATGAGTTCTGCTGAAGTGTCTGCTTTGAGCAGCAGGCAAAAGGAGGGAGCAAGCTAGCAAAATATGCCACCCTCCTGCCTGCCACCTCCCCAGCCCGCTGCCATTCAAGTTGCTCCACTGACTACCCCATCCTCTTCTCTCATGCTGTTCAAACAAAACTAGCTCACTTCCACCGATCTGTTTGGACCAACTGTAGCTTCTGTGCTGCTCTTAAAAAAAAATTAAAAAATAAAAATGGAGACATGAGGGTTTAAGAAAGCAAGCTAGCCCTGTTGTGGCATGCTATTTTATTTTAGTCATGTACCCCATGCTTGTTAGGGGATCAGTGGATGCTCAGCAAAACCCTGAAAGTAACAAAAAGCCATCTGGTCCAGGGAAACTGGATGCTATGAAGAAAGACTGACTATGTAAAACATCTCTGGAACTTACATAATTTAATGATCTTCGGTTGAGCAGCTGTTACTAAATTTCCTTCCTTAAATACTGCAAACTGAAGTATTTATCCAATAAAGCTGCAAATAACATTGCAAAGGGGCACTGACCTTGCTTTCACTGAAATGGGAAACCTGTGTCTAGGAGGGACCATTTCACAGAGCAGGTGGGGTTCTGATGCTTATAAGGGTAAGCTAAAATGCCGCCTCCTAGTTCACAACCCCATTCACACATGGTTACATTGGATGGAATTCAAGCCATTTCTCAGTGAAATTACCAAAAGGCTGATGTACTGGGAGGGGTTTTTGATAGTAGCAGCACTACCAGCAGCTCTCTTTTTTGCTGTTTCTGGTGGGGCTCCTCTCAACTATCACCATTCTTCCCAGAATGCCCTAGATGCAGCACCATTCTGGTCCATTCTTGGGGGATGAGAAATCAGAGCTGGCACAAAAAATGGTGACCCCACATAACAGTTGGTTTTTTGCGACAGCTGTCATTTTCTCCCTAGAATGCTACTCCCTTTAGGGCACAACCCTAACCCACTTTCCAGCACTGGCATAGCTGTGCCAGTGGGGCATGTGCCACATCCTGCAGTTGGGGGGCAGTCACGGAGCCCCCTCAAGGTAAGGCAATGTTTGTTCCCTTACGTCGGCATTGCATTGCCCTTAGGTCAGTGCTGGAAAGTGGGTTAGGATTGCAGCCTTTATGTATTAGCAGATAATGTTGGCCAGTGAAAGCAGCTCCAGTGTCAGTGGCAAATGGCAGCGGCAAATAAAAGTGAAAGAGAAAGTGAGAGCTGCCCCCTGCACCACCATCTTGTCCCTGACTCCTCACCAGCCACTATTTTGCAGTTGGTGGCCATCAGTGTTCTGGTACAAAAATAAGTAGATCCAAAAAGCCTGAAGTCCTGCCCACCACTAAACTAGGCAAAACAGGTCCCATTTTAGCGCTGTCTAAGCACTTGGTCAGTGGCCCTGAAGTAGCCAGGCTAGTTCCCATCCCCTTGTCCTACACTACTGCATACAGAATTAGACCTTCCACTCGCCTTGGGTTATGATTCCTGCTTCCTGCCCTCCTGATCTTTGCTTGCTCCTTATAGAACACGTCCTGTCATGGACCAAGGTGACTTACCTTTGACTCCATCAGAATTACTGCTGGCTGTTCACCACCACCCAGTTTCCAAGTCAGACTTATTCCCTGCTCAACCTGACATTGTCAGAATCTGCACATTTTGAACCAGAAACCTGTTGGTCTGTATGCTCACAGCTCTGGGTGACCCACTCATAAAGACAGCTTGCAAGATGCATTACCTTCTTGTGCTTAAACATGGCTCCATCTCTAAGCAGTCCCTAGGTTCTCCATAACTTTATCTGGCTATAAATACTTCCAGACCTGAACATAAGAACAGCCCCACTGGATCAGGCCAAAGGCCCATCTAGTCCAGCTTCCTGTATCTCACAGTGGCCCACCAAATGCCCCAGGGAGCACACCAGATAACAAGAGACCTCATCCTGGTGCCCTCCCTTGCAACTGGCATTCTGACATAGCCCACCTCCAAAATCAGGAGGTTGCACATGCACATCATGGCTTGTAACCCGTAATGGATTTTTCCTCCAGAAACTTGTCCAATCTCCTTTTAAAGGCATCCAGGCCAGACGCCATCACCACATCCTGTGGCAAGGAGTTCCACAGATCAACCACACGCTGAGTAAAGAAATATTTTCTTTTGTCTGTTCTAACTCTCCCAACACTCAATTTTAGTGGATGTCCCCTGGTTCTGGTGTTATGTGAGAGTGTAAAGAGCATCTCTCTATCTACTCTGTCCATCCCCTGCATAATTTTGTATGTCTCAGTCATGTCCCCCCTCAGGCATCTCTTTTCTAGGCTGAAGAGGCCCAAACGCTGTAGCCCTTCCTCATAAGGAAGGTGCCCCAGCCCTGTAATAATCTTTGTCGCTCTCTTTTGCACCTTTTCCATTTTCACTATGTCTTTTTTGTGATGTGGCAACCAGAACGGGACACAATACTCCAGGTGTGGCCTTACCATCGATTTGGACAACGGCATTATAATATTAGCCATTTTGTTCTCAATACCTTTTCTAATGATCCCAAGCATAGAATTGGTCTTCTTTATTGCCGCCACACATTGACACTTTCATTGACCTGTCCATCACCACCCCAAGATCTCTCTCCTGATCTGTCACAGACAGCTCAGAACCCATCAGCCTATATGTGAAGTTTTGTTTTTTTTGTCCCAATGTGCATGACCTTATACTTACTGACATTGAAGCGCATCTGCCACTTTGCAGCCCATTCTGCCAGTCTGGAGAGATCCTTCTGGAGCTCCTCACAATCACTTCTGGTCTTCACCTGAATATTCAACAGGGCAACAACTAGTTTGATCCCTTGAGGTGTTTGGGTCCAGCCTGTCTACCTGCCACCTTGCTGCATCCTGCTTCCAGTTCCTTGGTCAGATACCTTAGCTTCAGCCTTAGATAGTGAAGACCTTTGAAACGTAAGATGCAATCTAAATTGGAACAGTTAGAGGGTGTTACAGCTGTAGGGGTGATGATTCTCACAGTAGGGAATACAACGTAAGTGAAATTGACATGAGCAAGTGATAAGATGCCATCAGTTCACTGTGTATAGCCAATGCATGAAAGACAGCAAATAATGTGATGACCAACCATGCCCTCTGTCCTGATGTGCTTGCTAGTCAGGCCTTTGAGCATCCATTTGTGAGTTTCACATTACATGAAGGAAAACTCCCTTCATTGAGTGCTGTCCCCTATAGATCAGCACTAAAACCAAGTAATTTCGAACTCAAGATTCTGGGGAGAAATTTTGATGAGAATTTAAGAAGCAACAGGCAAAGTTATTTAAGGGAATGGGATGGCTCAGAATGATAAAGTGGGAGGGACAAGGGACAAAAACAGGGGTAAAATGAGAAATGAGGTCATCAAGAGCTTTGAAGTAAGGACAAGAAATTCACCCTAGATAATGCACTAGATTTGCAAGCTAGTGTGGGTATTTGCCTCTGATGAGAGGTTATATCTCATATATACACTAGCCAGGGCTGGCCCAAGCCCTCCTGATCCCAGAGGCAGCATGCCAAACACTGCCCCTCTTACCCCATAATCTCCTAGCCTCTGATCCCCCAGCTCTCCAGTGTTCTAGCTCAGCTTTCTCTTCCTCTCTATCCTTGTCCTTGCAGGGAGCAGGAGGAGGAGGAGCAGTAGTGGAAGCAAGGAGGCAGACAGAGATGGACACCCCACTGCCACCCATCTGTTACCTAAGGCAGTTGCCTCAGTTGGCCTCAAGGGTGAGCTGGTCCTGGCATGAGCCTACCATTTTCTTAGCTTCTTTCATGCACCTGATGTAGCTCTTGCCAATGTAAGTATACACAAATGTACATTAATTTGGGTTTCCAATGGATTTTTCTTAGGGAAACAGTTAAACTAGAAGACTTGCCCACAAAGAGCAGAGGATGTAAGCACAGGCCTTCTCTCTGTCATTGTCTCTGGTGATTCTTTAAAGCCGTAACCAGCAGTGCAGAAAACAGTTTACAGTATTGTGAAGGATAAATGGGGCTGAAACAAGTAGATCTATAAACAATTGTGTTAGAAAAACTGGGAGGGGGGGGAAGCTTCTCTTCAGACAGAGTCAAGGCCAAGTGCTTTCGACACCTCCCCCAGTCCTGCAGACCCAAAAGGTTGTTGGGAGTAGAAAGCGACACAAAAGTGGAAGTAAATCATGTGCCTGAATAGGTCTCTCTTCCTCCTTTGCGCAGCTCTGCTTTGCCCTCTCATCTCTTCCACTAAATGAGATGATGATTCTTAATCCCAGGAGGCAGAAGGAGGCTCAGCAGTCTTTGCTGTAAACACCACAGGAGCCTGGCACGCTTCTCCTCTATAAAAAATCATGTTTTATGGTTTCCTTAGGTCCCATTTTTCTAACACATCTAGCAAGGCTTAAATCCAAGGAGATAAAAATCTTTCTACCCTTCACAGAAGCTCCTGGGTTTAAAAAAAAAAAATCTTGTTATTATGTTGAGCTTCTCCCGACACTTGTTCACCATAGTATATGTGGCAAACATTGCCTGAGGGTCCCTTCTCTCACACTCACTCTACTTCTTCCAGGGAAGCCAGCACCATTTCCTCATTTGCTCCCTCCATGCTAGGCTACCTTGGCTTGGCCTCCCACCAGCATGAAGCTCAGGAGTCCAACCAGATGCTACTGTCAAGTCAAAGTCATGTTTTGTAGGTGCTGCTTTAAAAAAAAAATGTTAGTAGCTGGATCAGGGCATCCATGAATTGAGACCACAATGGGGGAAGGGGTTTGTATGATGGTCTTCACCTACTCTCATTCAACCACTAGATGGCATGAATAATGGAATTTAATGGAATGAAATTATAATAATTCAACAGCGCAAAGGTAAGAAATTGATTTTGGTGCTTTTTTCCTTGTTAGAAGGCATTTAAAGATGAACCTTGGTATCAGTGGTGAGTCAAATCAGTGGATACCGAGGTCCCACCTGTATATGGCTATCAGATTCCCCAATTCAGTGTTTCCACTCTCAGTGATATATACAGCATACCAGGATGGGGTGACTAGGACCTTTACACCGGTCTGCCTGACCACACTGCCACCTGGCAAATGAGATGCTGAAAGATGTCTGCCGTGAAAATGCCTTCCTCTGATGCTAGTATCTAGGTGTAATCTTCTTCCTAAGTAGGGCCCCAGTGAAGTACTAGAAATTTCAGGTCTTTAAAAAATCACCACCACCTTCATTATCATCTGACCCCAATAGCAGAAACAAGGTAAGGATATGGATCTCTTCACCCTCCTAGCCTCTGGGTAGCCCACAATCAATTTACTGCCCCCACTGCAGCTGTTGCGGTTGGAAGGGGGGAAGGCAAAAGAGAGGTGCTATCCATACCTCCTAGAAATGGCCTATTAGCTATTACAAGAGTTTGCTAATTACCCAGGTACCTACCAAAAACTCACAAGACAAAGGCTTGGAGTTATATAGGGCCATACTTAACTTCAGCAGAAAAAATAACAGCAACATGGTGCTAACTGGAACCCCATGGGACAGGTCACTTAGCAGGGGAAACAGACCTGGCCGTTACCTCCACCAAACATAACAGGGTGAACTATCTGCCAGTGACTGCAAAGTGGTCCTATCAGTGCCAACCCTGTAGGATGAGTTGACAGTAAGTGCAGGCCCCCAAGGAAAGCTCCTGGGACCTTTGCCGAAAACTACCTGAAAATCTGCCAGCCAGCCTCACCAATTCGGTCAAGCATCTTGTGAGGGTGGTAAAGGTAAGCCTGAAATGATTTGCCAACTCAGTATGGACACCAGATTAAATTCCTGCCTACCTGGCCCACCGATTTCTGTCAAAGTGATTGGACAACCTGACTGACCAAGAACCCCAAACCCCTTCATGCAGTCTGGTGTAGGTGAAAAACCTGAAAGCCAAGACTAATCAGGCTGACAGTAAAAATTCCTGCCTGGCTCCGAGGCAACCAGCTAATCTCAGACTGCAGAAAAGGGAAGGGTGTGAGGGTTCAGAGTCACACCACGAATGAGTGGCAATGCTGAGCAGCGGCGCATGCGTGCCCAACGCTCCACCGCAGAAGTCACCCAAAGCCCTCACCCTGCATGCGACAGGACCGGGTAAAGCGTGGCGGCACATCAGGTGCACAACCACAATTATCAGAGCAATGGGGATTTCAGAGATTTTGGCACACGGAGTGCAATGTTTTGAGTTCAGTGGGTTGAACTCAACAGAGGTGGCCTCTGTACACAAACATTCCAGGACCTGGGGAGCAGGGAAGCTGTAGACGTTGTTATCTTTTTTAGACCACAATCCTTCGCATGCTCATTCGGAAACCAAACGCCGCTGTAAAAATGAGTGCAATTTCAGCCTCAGGCACAAGAGAGTTTAATGGGAGGTTTTTACCATGCCAGCTGAGCTGCGGTTTAGCAAGCCAAATATTTGAGGGAGTCCAACCACAGGAGCCTTTGAAAAAATAAAAACAATCCTGCAAATTATTGGTTGTTTTAAAAGCTACAGGAGGTATGAGAGGAGGAAGATGAAGGTCTCAGTCCAGAGAATGCGGAAAGGGAGCGCCGATAAGAGCAACAAGGCTCGGCTGAGTGTAATTGCCTGTTTCTGTAGTCTGTCCCTGACAGGCATGAACTGATAAGGGCTGTCTCTGTGCGTCTCTCCTATTTAATTAGGAGAATGGATAGATATCATCTTCTCCTCCGAGGGGCACTGCACAGTAGCTGAGCGCACGAGGAAAGCTGCTGTCTGAGGCAGTTTCTCCTTCAAAAGAGTTGGAATCGTGAAAAGATGAACATGCATTATTGGGGCCCTAGAGGCTTCCCTGTGGTGGGAAGAGGGGAGGGCAAGAACCCTGGCTCACTCAGCCTGCTAGTCCTCGCCAGCAAATCAGCCTCCTAGCAAGCTATTTGAGAAACTTCAAACCTCCCCCTATGGGATGCCCTGTGAGAGGGGCGGTTTCCACAAACATCTGTTCTTTTTGGCATTTGACATCCTTGCCTTATCTTCCATTACCCACTTTCTCTAAAAGGAATGCCAACTGTCTGAGCCTTCGGTAGGCTCTGCTCTTCACATCAGTCTGATGACTGCAGAAGTCTGTGCTGCAGGCTTCAAAGGAGACTTCAAAAAGGAAAAAAAAAAAAAAGCTTCTGGGTGTAGTGTGATGGTGAAGAGCATGTGCTGGGGAGTCAATCATGCAAATCACTACTACAAAGTCACTAGTGAGAAGCTCTTCTCTCCACTTTGTCCCTCCCCCCCCCCACCCCATAAACACATCTGCAGTGTGGGGTTAGCCATTTTGGCCTACCGTACAGTCAGTGGCATAGCCAAGCCATTTGCTGCCCAGTGCAAAGAACATTTTGTAGCTCTCCCCCCGCAATGAAATCAAATTTAATTAATTAAATGGGGTCTTTTTTAATTAAAGTGAGTGAGAAATATTAATTAACATTTTGAAAAAGCAAGTATTTGTTGAAAGTTAGGACTGGGCCATAAGTAGTATGAATTAAAACTAAATTATTTATTTATTTGGCATCCATCAGTCTCGGAAGACTATGGTTTTGCACTCTGAATGGTGGTTTTGGAAAAGAGTGTCCTCTCCAGTGCGTGAAGCCTGGGTAAAGTAGATATGGAGGAAAGACTGTTTCCCATGCAGCAAGTCCCCCCTCTCCACGTCGCTGAAATGGTCCAATTGAAAGGCAGAGGCCAATACGGTTGGTTCCAGCAGCATCGCAGGAGTTGCCAGAACGTGATTGTGTTCAGCCATGAACTGCCTCAGGGACTCCAGCTCTGGATTTTGCCTGGAGGTTGACTCCTGAAGCCTTTTCCAGAACTGGATGTAGCCACAAGGCAGTGGAGGTTTGGGATCAGAGTTTTCCTTCTCTCAGATGATCTGCCTTCCCAGGCTAACAAGTCCCATCAACCCGGTGGCTGCTTAGTCTTATGACAAGTACAGCCAAACTGAGGGCCTATTCTTATCCCCAGACCCCAGGGGATTTATTACCCTGTTACCCTGCACATGCCTGATCTTGGAAGCTTAGAATCTTGGAAGCTAAGCAGAGTCAGGCCTGGTTAGTACTTGGATGGGAAACAGCCTAGGAATACTGGGTGCTCTAGGCTTATACCCATAGCCTTTTGAGACTGAAGGTTGCCAACCACTTATTTATTTACCTATTTAATTTTTCATCCCACTCTCTTCTGAGGGGAATCCAAAGTGGCTTACAATAATTTGAACATATATACATCTAAAATAAAACTGTAAAATGCAATGTAAAAAAACAGCAAACAATCACAGGCATTATGGATGAACAAAATGCACAACAAAATGAACAAAAGCACATAAAACACAATAAATCATAAAACCATCAATAAAAGTAGCAGGTGTCAGGTGCTAGAGAAGACTGAAATTAGAAGGCTTGCTGAAATAGGAATGTTCTTAGAAATCACTGGAGGCTTCTAAAAAGGGAGGAAACCAAAGGGGCCCTTTTTCAAACCACCTCCCCTTACTTCCACAAATCTAAAAGGCATATCTAATTTAGAGCCCAATCCTGTGACTGTCTACTCAGAAGTAAGTTCCATTATAGTCAATAATAGTAGCTGACTCCCAGTGAAAGTGTGCATATACAGTTTGAGAGGTGCAGGGAGCTGGAGACAATCATAAGAGCCAGCAGCTTACCTTTAGGAACTGGAATAGAATAGGGATCATGAATTACAAATAAATGATGAGATGATTATTATTACTAAGAGGCCAGGCCGGGCCTGCTCTGAGTGCCAGGTGTTCAGATCCCCAAATCCAGAGTGGCGGAGACAGGCACCGTGAGGCGTCCAGTGTGGTAACGCGACTGATCCCGGAGAAGCCGGCGGGAGCCCCGGGGAGAGTTCTCCTTTCTTTGTGAAGGGCAGGGCGCCCTGGAACGGGTTCGCTCCAAGAGAGGGGCCTGAGCCTTGGAAAGCATCGCAGCCCTGGCGGTGTCTGGTGAGCTCTCGCCGGCCCTTGAAAATCCAGGGGAGTGCCAGGTGCTGCTCAGTGCTCCTGCAGCTTGCCTTGCGTGCCTTGCCTTGCCTTGTGTGCTCTCCTCTTCAGGTTCCTGTGCAGGGAACTTGTCACAGCCAGCTAGCCAACTGAGAACCCAATCTTATGCATGCCTACTTGGAAGTCAGTCCCATTATAGTCAATGGGGCTTACTCCCAGGAAAGTGTGCATAGGGCTGCAGCCTTGGAGCACAAGCCTATGCTTGCCTACTTGGAAGTCAGTCCCATTATAGTCGATGGGGCTTACTCCCAGGAAAGTGTGGACGAGATTGCAACCCTGGTGAGCAACTTAGATTGGGCTGCAGTTGTAGGCACGAACTGGCTGAACTTTTGCCCCTCTCCCTCACGCTGGTCCCAGTACCGAGTGTCTAGTTTCCAGCTCTTCCCTCCTGCCTGACAATGTTTGGAGGGGAAGATCGTGGTGCCCACCACAACTGGCATGGGCGAGATCGCAGCCAGGAAGGCAGGGAGGAGGGAAGGAGAGGGGAGAACGGAAGAGGAGCGACATCAAGCAGTTCCTTCTTGGCTGCCAGTCTGCACCTGCAGCTGAACCTAGGCTACAGCCCTATGCAGTTTCCTGGGAGTAAGCCCCATTGACTATAATAGGACTTACATCTGAGTGGACATGCATAGGGCTGGGCTTCTAAGTCTCTCCTCTCTCCTGTATGCCTCCCTCCTGTGTGACTGTCTAGAGCTAAATTGTCATTGTCACCCCCCCCCCTGCAAGCAGCAGAGATCAATCTTCTTGCTGGACATCACAGCAGTTATGGAGGGCAAGCAGCAGACCACACAGTCCCCAGCTGCTGCTGCCACTGCCACCACCACCACCACCATCTCAGTTGCTGGGCTGGTTGCTCCACCCCCACCACACACCTGCAGCCCAATCTAAGTTGCTGGGGGTGGGGAGTGGCAACGAGGAGCGAGTGAGTTGACTGTTGCCCCCCCAATCTCCTCTCCCCTGCTGCATGCCTGCAGCAGCCTCTCTCCTCCTGTGTATGCCTTGCAGCAGCCCGATAGGTGTGTGGTTATTGTTGCCCGCACATTGTAGCCCCCCCCACCCTGTAGCCCGGTGAGTTTGCTACCCCCTGCACCCCCTTAGCTACACTACTGCATACAGTGACACTTGCAAGGGTTACTATGCATGAGAAATATAATGTGAATGTTTCCAATGTTCCATATAAATGCTACAAATTACTTTTCAGAATCATGGAAACGTACTAGAAAAGGACCCAGTTGGTAGATTTGTCATTTCTTTTTCTTTTTTTTACTGGCCCTTTAAATGCAATCTCACACTGACATTTAGGGTGCAGTCTGGCCCTTCACTTGGGTCTGCAGAGGCTGACACAAGCCTCTGCTCCGGCTTCTTCACTGAGGCTTGGGTCGGCCCAAGCCTCTGGGGTGAGCGGGGAGAAGGAGGGAGGGAGGCAGGCAGGCATTCCTGGGTGGAGGGAAGGCAGGCAGTGGGCGACCCTAGGGGCAGGCGGGGAGTAGGAGGCGGGGCTGGGATCCAGGGCTTATGCTGGATTCCAACCCCTGTTTCCGGGGAGCTTCAAGCCACTCCGCTCTCCTCGGAGTTGTGCCACCTCAGGAGGTGGCGCAAGTGCAAGGAGACCCATAGGGGAAAAGGCGCCTTACCCAGAGGTAAGGGGAAAAGTTTCCCCTTGCCTCTGGCTGAGCCACCTTGTGCCCCTATCCTGCGCTGGATACAGCACAAGCCTCTTGGCTTGCCTGTTCCAGCGCAGCGTAGGATTGCGCTCTTAAACAGGTGAGCTTTTCCTAGGAAAAGTTTAGCCCTCTTAAGTTTTTAGCACAGGACACTGCTATTAATTCACTGTTCACTGATTATGGCTGCAATCTTATAACACCTTCCTGGGAGTAAGTCCTATTGGACACAATGGACTATCTTTAGAATAGACATGCATAGGATTGTGCTCTATTTTATGCTTCTCTGGATTTTGAACATCACTCCACACTATCTGCAATCCTATCCACACTTACCTGGGAGTAAGCCCGATTGACTACAGTGATGCTTACTTCTGAATAGACATGCATAGGATTGGGCTCCTAGTGTTCTAAATGTGCTGTAGGTTTTTGTGGGATGAGCACTGAGTTGTTTGTGTTGATTTCATTCCTTCATGATTTTTTGGTAATATTTTGTATGATATTTGTTAGTCATCTTGATTGCTCATTGCGAGGGAAGGCACAATAAAAAAAAATTATTAAATAAATAAAGGCACAGGAGCAAAGCAGGTAAACAAAACTGCCAGCCCTACCAACGGAGCATTCTGTCCAGTACTCTTTTCAATGACAAGATATTCCAGACTTGTACATATTCACTTTCCTGGCTGCCTGCAACAAATAAGAATTGCCTCCTGGCAGCCCAGCAGGGAAGCTTTACACAAGTCGATTTGTATTGTGGCTTTCAGGCCACCAATGACTAAATATAAGTATGTGCAGGTGATCAAGGTAGGAACTTCTGTAGATGTATTTGTAAAGATGAGATATTCTGTAATGAGGACCTCTGTACAACGCCTGTTCAGCCCTTTCTTCAACAGAGGGATGTGTTCCAGTCACAGACTGTGCTACATAAGAAAAACCCTCACCATGCTCCTCACGTGTGGCTGTGAAACCTGATAGTGTGGGACTTCTGGTTTCATGTACAGGGACAGCATGAACGGTTGTGAATGAAAGTGGAAGTCCTACACTTCTGGGTTTCAAGGCAGCATGCAAGGAACATAGTAAGGAGGGAAATGACCTGCTTCCCATTTCTGTGAGCAGGAAGCTGATCATTACAGCATGCATTGGTGGCAGGTTGGAGGGCAGTGGCGATGGCAGGCTCAGGGTTAAAAGCACCCTGAATTCATTGCGCCCTCAGACCCGTTGCAATCTACTGCTGATGCAACCTGCATCAGGTGGCCTCATGGATGAACCAGCAGTAGGTGGTACAAGCGGTGGTCTCTATTTACCTCTGGGAAATGTTGGAGAGTGTGTATCTCAAAATGGATGTGAGAAATCATTTGATAAAAGTGCTCTTGTGCCAAAACCTCCACATTCAGGGACAGCAAGCACTGTAGGAAAACCAACCCTGGCTTCCATATCCCCTTATCCCCACATAGCCTAGGTCTCTGTGTCAATCTTCTTCCCTTCCATGGGAAATCTCTCACTGTGTTCGGAGATGAAGGAAAGAATATTCTTTCTTTTGCTTCAAGACAGAATTCAGACCAGATTTAAATATTCTGTGGTGCCTGGAATTGTGCTAGATGTGGGGGATGCTGATCAGAATCTACAATCAGTTGGCCTTGCTACTGGCTCTCAGATGGGGAGGAGGCAGAGGGGGCTTTCCCCTTTAACCTTTGTGATGGCTCCCATACCTCTCTTTTTTTAGGTGGCTATGGGGACATGATCGGGCTAAACTGGGTACAGTCAGGGAGCAATACTTAGGATTTCATTAAGGACTCCCCCCCCAGCACACACACACACACACACATCTTCCCTCCATAATTTGAGCACAGCTTACTAGATTTCTACAGAGAGATCTCAGCACCAGCATGTGTACATAATGTCATCCACACAACCAAGCTGCAAGCTGCAGATATGGGCTAAATCTTTATGTCCCCACAGGGCCATATGGGGGGGACCCAAGCTGCACACAGCCTTTTCAGAAGCTCCATGATATTCAGTGTAGTACATTCTGATTAGCCCTGAATCCTCTCTCCCTGGGCACTGTGGTCCTGATGCAATTTGCACCCTTCCAGTGCAGCAAATTGCATATACCTGACAAATTTGTGTCTGGTACTTAAAGTCATATTTAAAGTCATACTTAAAGTCAATGCTCTAGTACTTAAAGCCATATCTAAGCCTAGCAAGGCACTTAAGGGGAACTTCTGCAGCCCCCCAGTTCACACAGAATATGGCGAGTGCCCAGAGATCTCATGGCCTTCTTACTCAGGTGCACAAGTGTTTCTATGTAATCTCTCTCTCTCTCTCTCTCTCTCTCCCCCAACAGCATGTATACTCTCCCCCTTCCCCCCCCCAATAGAGTTTTGCCTATGTCTAGTGAAGTGGAATTAACACAATACAAAGTGAATGAATGGCACTCTGTAAAACTGGAGCTCAGGTTAAATGAGAGCATTAGAGAGAATAAAATAGAATGAGAATATTTGAGATGACTCCAGAACTACAAATGAATTGCATACTCATTTTAAAGTGGTTATGACTAAATCCCACATCTTAAAGCCTCAAGAGTCAGCATGGCTTTGTGGGAGGTTAATTTTATTTTCTATTTTTTTAATTGAGGCTATTCTGCCTTTACAATGGTGCAATGATGTTTCACAAGGAAACAAATCAAAATGTCTTAGGTTTACTTCTGCACCTTTCCCCTGTAAATTTTGATTGCTCCCTGCATATAAAACCAGGAAGTCATTCCTTGGTATCTCTAGTGCTTTGTTTTATAATATCATAAAGTATTTCTTTTTCTGCTCACAAAGCTAATAAAATGACAAAAAAAAAAATTCATCTGGTGTTATTTGAGATGATTTTAACTGATCCAAAAGTAGGTGGGAAAAATCTGGTGAAATGTGGATGGTTCTATAGTTCTACTATCAGTTAGTAATAACCATGGAGATGGTCCTCTTGGAATTGGGCCAGTTTGGTGAATTAATGACATGGTTTGCCAGCCCCCCTCCCCCAATTGTACATATTCACTCAGCCATCTCTACGCTTACAGTATAATAACAATACTTTAGACTTGTGTATCACTTACAGTGTGTGCAAAGCTCTTCACATCAATATTCTTGTAGTCCCTACAACAACCCTGTAAGGTATGTATTGTCCACACATCACGTAAGAACATAAGAAGCGCCCTGCTGGATCAGGCCAAAGGCCCATCTAGTTCAGCTTCTGTATCTCACCCTGGGTTTCCCTGAAACATTTGGTGGGCCACTGTGAAATACAGGAAGCTGGACTAGATGGGCTTATGGCTTAATCCAGCAGGGCTCTTCTTACGTTCTTATCTCAAAGTGGCCCATCAGACGCCTCAGGGAGCACATTGGAAAATAAGATACCCGCATCCTGTTGCCACTCCCTTACACCTGGCATTCTGAGGTAGCCTACTTCAGAACCAGGAGGTTGCATTTACCCTTCATGACTTGTAACATGTGATGGACTTTTCTTCTAGAAATCTGTCCAATCCCCTTTGAAAGGCATCCAGGCCAGGTGCCATCTCTACATCCTGTAGCAAGGAGTTTCACAGATAACTGACACGCTGAGGCTAAGAGGTGATGGCTTGCTTAAGGACTCCCAGTGGAAATTCATAGCAGAAATAGTGAGATCTGAGTCAGGAATATCCTGATTTGCAGTTGATTCTCTTAGCCACTTCATGACCCAGCTTTCAAAATTCAAATATAGGTTCCCATATGCAATTGGAGAGTGTGCTTTTTTCCAGGTCTTTGACCTCAAATACATTGCCTATGTCTGGCAGTTTCATGTGCATAGGGACCATACAGACAGATGAGTGAATGCTTGGGGTGGTGCTGGCCACCTTACTTGTATTCCCCCTCCCACTTAATGTTCATTCTTTGTGCATTCAGTGCGCAAATAGTATGACTGTGTTTGAGATGAGATGAAATAGGAGTTCTGTCTGCGGTGTTGCATTAGTTAGATGTGGGGTTCCTCAATGAGAGGATTAGCTGAGTAGCCACTACAGATATTTCACCCAGGAGCATCTGGTGTTTCCTAGGGTGGATTCTCAGGGCCATACTTGAGGGATGGTAATCTACAGTATATTATGAACTTCCAACATATTTTGGGGCACTTTTTTGGGCTGAAGGGGATTGAATTGGGACTACATTTCTGGGAAGGGGGGAATTAACCCACACACACACACACACACACACACACACACACACACACACACACAGATGGAGCACATAGCACGCAAGGGACAGTGGGGCAAAGCAGGAAAGATGAGTTTAAATAGCTCGGAAACAGTGCGAAATGCTATTCCTAGCTATTCTGTTGCTGTTATCACTCACATTTTTCAACAGTTTGACAGGAGATGACAAAAATTACCACAGTGTGGTTACTAAAGTCAACACGTCCAATATCATCCAAGGAAGCAGAACTCTCACAATCCCCCCACCCAGCCAACCCCTCTCCCATTTAACAAAACCAAACAGACACACAGAAAGGAAAATGATCCTTTCTTCCTCTTTACTATTTTCTCCGTTTCCTCCATCCTTCTTTTTACTCCGTTTGTGTACAGACACTTAGCACCCAGCTGTGTTATTGTAGGTGAGGTAAAACTGCCTGGAGGAGAAGAAAGGAGCCCATTTCTGTTGCCTGGGTCCAGTGACGGCATGTGGATTGGCAGTGGGCCATTCTGCATCGAAAGTAATTAACACACCAGACAAATTTGGCCTTCCTTCAGTGCTGAAACGTACCAGTTGGTCTAGACAGACAAATAAGATGAATAAACCAAACGACAGTATAAGTTTGTTTGCAAAACCCTGTGGAAAATTTGTTCACAGCACACTTGTTGAGAACCGTTTTTTTTCCTTTGTGGGGACTTTTTTTTTCCTCCCCAATGTTGGCAGGTGTTTTCATCCTGTTTTGGTTTTGGCACCTGTCCTTTTTACCTGAGGTCTTGTTTCGTGAATTTTTTAAATGGGGGGAAAAGACACAGTGCATCTGGGATTTCTGTTTTGAGGAAAGCAGTTAAGTAGATCACACATAGCCCTGAGCTCTTGCAGTGAGAGCTTGCAAGAAAGAGGTGGGAATACTAACGGGACACAAAACCTGGGATGCCCGCCATTGTGCTGCCACTTAGGTGGCCCTTGCAAAAACCACAACACCTCCCTCCCCCAAACCACTGGGCCTTTCTGAGCACATCAGGAAAATGGAAGGAGAAGAATTAAAACAAACAAACAAACAAACAAACAAACCTTTTCTGCGCTATCAGTTTACTTGACATATGGCACACCAGGATTGGGCAGGCAGGAACCCCTTTCTCCCTTACTGCCTCCACTGTGGCCCTCGGTGCTAGAAGGCTGAGAAAATGGCATGCTTGGGAGAGCTGGAGATCTGGCTGAGAGGATGCAGCGGACGTTTCCAAGTTCACACCCAGAAGAATGCTTTGGGGGAAGCTTACCCTTCCTTTGGGACGGGCTTTTTCATGCCCCCAAAATTAGTCTGCAAATTGGAGCTCACTACCCCCCCCATACCACTCTTTTGCCACCAGCTGAAGACTTGTCTTCCTTCCTTCCTTCCTTCCTTCCTTCCTTCCTTCCTTCCTTCCTTCCTTCCAGTCAGGACCTGTGTTAAGTTGCTGGGGGCCTTCAGGTAAAACCCAGCATTGTCCCCTCCCATCCACTAATCGCACGTGGGATACTATAACTTCCACTAGTACTGAGGGTTTAAGAGTTAGTCTGGCTACATGAACCCTCTGATGGCCCTGAGCCAGTACCCAGCATAGCTGACCCCCTTGGGACACTCTGCTTGCTGACCAAAGGGCATGTCTGGGGGAAGCTGGAGATCTGGCTGAGAGGATGCAGCAAACTTCACCAAGTCCAAAACCAGAATTATTTAGAAGTGGGTGGCTAAGATTTACAGCCCACTCTTATCCTTCCTCACTCCCACACCCACAGGTGCAGCGGTGCCAAAAATGAGCACATTGAAGACAGCGAGGGAAGGGTGGATGGGGAGGCTTCAGAAGGGAAAGGGGATTTAAATTCCCTCACCCTGCATAAGCCTCCTACTCCACAATGGGTCTCCTCAGACCAGCGCTAATAATTTTGATCGTGCAAGAGAAAGTGGGCAGGCAGGCTGATGCTGAAGGGGATAGGATCTGGTGCACGCCATCACCAGCAGATCCATCCCCTCCTGCAACTTTCCTGCCTCATTACCAGTTTTGCTCCCTCCCCAGCCTTTGCACCCTCCTTCTACCCCCCCACCTTACCATCTTAGCTTCCTCAGTGGTTGGCTGGAGCTCCAGAGACATGCACAGGAAGGCTCCAGCCATTGCTCTGACAATGCACAATTCAGCACACTATGCACTATGCAGCACACTGCCAGAAAGTGTTTTATGACTGCTTTTCAATGCAGAACGTGCATTCTGCCAGTGCTTTCAGTCCATAGGATTGGGCTGTAAATATCTTCTGAGATAGAAAGTAGGTACATACAACACTATCTGCAAGACACCAAGTAGGGGCACCATATTGTCCAAGAGCCAGGAAACTCAGAGGCTGTCCTCTGTGGTCTGTGGCAGTATGTTCCTACTTGACTCTCTCTCTCTCTCTCTCTCTCTCTCTCTCTCTCTCTCTCTCTCTCTCCTGACCTTTCAAAAAAAAAAAAAAATTAGAGCTCCCTCCATGAATTCTGCCAACTATACATACCCATGCAGAGGAATACCTCTAGGACAGTGGTTCTCAAACTTTTAGCACTGGAACCCACTTTTTAGAATGAGAATCTGACAGGACCAACCGGAAGTGATGTCATGACCAGAAGTGAGATCATCAAGCAAAAAATTAACAGTCCTAGGCTGCCATCCCCACACTTACCCAGGAGTATGTCCCATTTACATAGTAGCCTGTTGAAAGTACAGATCAGTAACATTTCCCCAAATGCAGTCATATACCATGGGAGCATCAAGTCGAATATCTTAAAAATAAAATATTGAAATGAATAGGGATCCACTCGAAATTGGCTCATGACCCACCTAGTGGGTCCCGACCCACAGTTTGAGAAACACTGCTCTAGGATTCGCTGTTCCAAAATCTAGGACCTTTAATACTAACAGTGATGAGCATGCTTTTAAACTGTAAGTAAAGTGTTTTTCTTTGAAATCTTTTTACTGCCTCTGCTCCTGCTTTATTCTTAGCAGCAAACTGGAGGGGGGGGGGTTGATGGGGAGCAATTGGGAAAAGGATATTCTGCCATATGTCTCTGTGTAAATTACACCCATAAACCCCTTTTCCCAACTTTCTGTTAAACACTGATATACACTTTAGAACAACCAAAGATGACACATTTGTGTCCTCTGAGGTTTCTGCTTCACTTTCTTTCCTTTCCCATGAAAATAGATGTTGTTAGTACTGAGTTTTCTCTGAACATCTGATCTGTACAGCTGACCTACACATAGCTCTTGTTCATGGTTCCATTTTATCTTTAGGAAAGTGGCAGGAAGGATTCTCTCAGGAGTGCAGGAGGGGGGTTCACCCACATTTCCGGATTGTGCATCTTTCCTCTGCCAGCATGGAGAAGACATCTGGGTCCAGGTTGACTGGGAAAGCAACTGGAAGTGATGGTGTATTGCAGGGGTGTCCAAAGTTTTTGGCAGGAGGGCCACATCATCTCTTTGACACTGTGTCAGGGGCTGGGGGGAAAAATGAATTAATTTACATTTACAAATTTAATTAATTTGAATAAATTTACATGAGTTTACATAAATTAATATATTAATGATGAACATATGAATGAATGAAGGTCTTGCAATAGCTCAAGGCCTATAAAAGGCCTTGCACAAAGCAAGACTGGCCTTTCCTTTGCTGCCACTACTGCATCACAGACGTGAAACAGCAAGCAGTGTAGGAAGCCCTCATCCCACAGCTCACACGAGAGGTCAAACAGTCACCCTCACGCTGAGAGCAGTTGCGTTGGGCCAGTGCGGGCTCCAACAAATCTCCAGAGGGCCAGAGGCTCATTGGAGACTGGGGGCTCCCTGAGGGCTGCATTGAGAGACCTCGAGGGCCGCATGTGGCCCCAGGGCCAGGGTTTGGGCACCCCTGATGTATGGGATGGCTAAGATTTCTGTTCTGAGGTGATATGAGAGGGTGCATTTGGATATGGAAGACCCACATTTAAGCTCCTGACTTTTGAACTGAATGGGGGAATGGTAGAAATACTGTTTGCAAGACCATATCATTGTGATTCTAGTCTACTGTTTTTTGGTCATGTTTACTTTTGTTTTTTGTCAAATCTCCTGCGGTTTCAACAATAGTTCATTAATAAGTTAAGAGTTGATTTCTGCTGGCTGAACATCTCTCTTCAGTGTGCTAAAGGAGAAAGCCACATATCCAGCTGAGGAGAGGACAGCAGTCTGTATTTGTGTGTGTGTGTGTGTGTGTGTGTGAGAGAGAGAGAGAGAGAGAGAGAGAGAGCGAGCACAGTTTGGAAGAAATAGAGCAGAAAGCTGTCAGTAGGCTGATGTCATGTTTGATGATTCTCCATGATTCTCTTTGGTGAGCTAAAATGATGTGGGGTAATGGATCTAGTGCCTTGTTGGAAAGAAGCAGATCATTGCCTTCTTTTATGCTCTTCATTTATTTATTTGTAATTAGAACAACTGTTACAAGGAAAAAGCAAACACATGCCATAATGCTGCAGTGCTTTCTCATCCATTGGAAATCAACCCAATAGCAATGGTGGAACTTCCCACCATTTAAAGAAATAGGGAGCACACAATAGTAACATTGGCACCAAAATTTAGAAAAAAAAAGTGAAAATCTGATTGAAATTCAGGGATCCTCCCAAAGAGAAACAGTTAAGAATTTTCAGGGGTAGCCAATGAGTTTCTGCAAGTAGAGTTTGAAAAACATGTTGTTTTTTTTAATTTTTTTTTTTTTTTGCAGATATGGTGATTTGAAAAAAATGAAAAAGGCAGAAAACAGTTTTTTGTATTTTTATTCTACCTTCTCATTTCAAGTTCTCATTTTTATTCATTTCAAATGCTTTAAAAGTGAACTAGGTAGGTGAGATAGGCGATATAGTGTCAGCAGATGCAGACATGGTATTATTTCTCTAACTGGAAAAGTAATCTATTTTAATATCAGGAAAATATCTTCAACACCAAAATGTGGTGTTTTGTGTTTTTATGACAAAATTTTATTAAGTATGTATTTAAATAAGTTAATAACAAAAACAGATACCTCTATCTATAAGACAAGTTCATCAGGGGATTTCTGCACACCCTTTGCTGCACCAGTCAATGCTCCACTAGACACAAACAGATTACTGACCCTTATACTGTGTTTCAAAGGGTCTTCTCCATTATTTATACCTTTTTTCTTTTTTTTCTTTTTTCTTTTTGCTGTTGATCCCCAGCTCTTGGCTCACTTCTGAGGGACAGAAGCTCTAGGAATTACAGCTGGTATTTGAAAGGTGTTTTTAATGGAATTACTGGAACTGCTTCATTACTGCAGGCCAATCAAGCCTAAGGTGCTTGACTTTTCCATCTGAAATACAAGCAGGAGATTGCAGGGAAAGTTATTCCATTCTCAAGAAACAAGGCCTTTTGAGTCATTCTCTAATTACAGTGCATTCCTCTCTGTATAGCAGCCATCAGGGTGTGACTGGTCTAGTCTTGTCTTAGAAATGTCACTCCCAATGTTTTCCTCCATCTGATGATCTCATAGGACACAGCTGCTGCTTTTCCCCCAAAACTCTGATTGCAAAGGGTGGGTGCAGATGTATGGCAGCAGTAAGGGCAGTAATTGTAGCCCCTTATCTGTACTTGCTCTCAATATGCAGCATATTGACAGCAAAAAACTAAAACAACCTGAATGAGTCATCTCTGGGAAAAGCCAACCTTTGGTGTCTTCACTGGGGCCACGTTCTCTTTTGCATTTTTCTTTCCAGGAGGAAAATGAATGTCAAGCTGAGTTAATTTCCATCATTTTGCAAATGAAGGGGTGCAGGGCAGTATTAAGAGAATATCCGCTGTGGGTGGCTGGGGAGCTGTGCAAAGTGAATGGCAGCTGCATTCTGTCTTCTGGTACTAGAAGTGGAAGGCTAGGCAGCTAGGAAGAAATGGACAATAACAGCCCAATCCTATTCATGTCTATTCAGAAATAAGTCCCATTGAGTTCAATGGGACCTACACCCAGGTAAGTGTGTATAGAACTGCAGCTTATTTGAGAGTGTCAGCACAATCCTATGTGTTTCTACTGAAGTAAGTTCCATTGAATTCGATGGGGCTTACTCCCAGGAAAGTGTGTATAGGATTGGGGCCTGTGTCATTTTTCCCCAAGGAAATTATAGGTTCCTTTCATCAAGGGATGATGCTCACTTGGGCTATAAAAAAAAAAATGTTTGTGTCCCCACATTAGACATGACCTGCAATACCTAAGAATGGGGGGGGGGGGAATTCCCAAACTCTTTGGAATGTTGGAAAGCAGAAACATTTGTTTCTTCATTCCAGAGAATCCAAGTTTGCTGTTAAACTGATGCAGAGGTCTTCAAAGTGAGCATCACGGTGCCCTGTAGCTCCACCACACACACACGGGGCACCAGGGGATACCCCCACTGGCCCCTCCTATGAGCTGTCCTGGACGCCAAATTCCAAATTCCTGTTCTAAACTTGGCCTAGAGAACTTATGCTCACTTCAAGCTAATTAGCTCCTCCAGCTTAACAACAGCTAGCTCTAGCAGTATGCAAAAACTGCCACTATACTCTACCACCAACAAAAAAGGTAGCTTGTCTGTGCACTGCAGGCTCACTCCTCCTGGATCCTAAGGCAGCAGTTCTTCCAGGTGCAGCAGCTCTCCACCACTCAGCAGTCTCTGTTTGGTTAGTCCCTTAGTTAGTCCATCAGTCAGTGTGCCAGTTCGCTGTTCACCCTGCAGTCCGTCAACCAGTGCGCCAGTTCATTGTTTGTCCATCAGCCCATGAGTTAGTGTGCCAGAAAGTCAGTCCAATAAGCCAGCAAGTCTCCTCTCCTTCTTCCACTCTCTCTCCAACTCACAAACTCTTCCTGTTTCAGGTGCTGCTTATGTCCCTGAAGACCCCGTTGCCGCTAGTGCAGCCATTTCAACCCCTGTGCCATGACAGACTGGTGTGCCATGAATGGTCTGCAGGTGTGCCACAGGAGTTTGAGGGAGGGTCATTTATTAGTAGGGCCATTGGGAGATTTGAGTCCTCCATCAACAGCATAGTGTGCCTTGACAATTTGAGTACCTTGTCAGTGTGCCCTGAGGCAACAAAGGATGAAAATCACTGCTCTAGTGGCTGAAGCTGTGCAGCACGCTCACTGCTGAAAGCCCAGGCTTGAACTCCATGGCTTCCAGATTCACCAGAGCAAAGGGCCACTGCAGATGTCACATCCTATAATATCTTCCGCAATTCCAATACAGCCCCATCTTGGATCACACAAGATCTTGCAAGATTTGGGTGCCACCATCTTGGTTCGTATGAGATTTTGCATGCTCCAAGATGGCAGCACCTGGCTGAGCCAGGGAGAAGAGACTGAGAGGGTGCTGTGACCCTGGTAAATTTCCAGTCACTTTTGCTTAACTGCAATGGCAGGAAAATCCAGAGAACAACTTCAGATGGTCAAAAAGAGTTCAGGCCAGCTCAGCAGATGATCTTTAGGTGATGCACACCCCATGCCTATGTCCCAAATTCTGTCCACCACACAGCACCACCCTGCCCTGCACTGCACCAGCTCTAGTTCTGAAAAGCAGGTGTGTCATATGGTGCCTCTTCTCCCAGAGTTCCCCAACCCATCTGAAAGGAAAAGACAATATTGAGCCATTTCTGCCCAACACTGCATATACGCAACAGGGACCAAATGTGTACACCTGTGGTTCAGGCAAAAATGGGTTAACTATATGCGGGGCTAGCCCAAGACTTCCTGCCACCAGTCAAATGCTGTGCCAGTGGTTTGCCAATCAGACATTAACAGTAGGTGGTTTACTGCTAATAGCCAAAGTACCTGTCTGTGTGCTTGGCTTTACCTCCTGCAAGCTATAGCACTGCAAAGTCATGTTCTCTTTTGGCTTCAGTTGTAATTATTTGTTTGTAGTAGACTTGGATAAGAAGTGTTGATTGAGACTCCTGCCAAGCCAGAGCAGAATGGAGCCTCCTATCTCCTTTTCATGTTGCCAGCAGAGTGCTGCAGATACTCCGAATGGCTGCAGAGTTGAGCAAAAGGATGTGAAGTTCAGTCGCTCTCTCTTATTGGAAAAGCCGGCTGGAAGTCAACAAGAGCTATACGACTATAGAGAAGCACTGCTTAGTTTGCGTGGTGGAGAAGAGTATCGGAGAACAATTATTTTAGGCTGTAACCCTGTATCCCATTATGTACATTTTATTCCTTTTGAATTAGATTTCAGCACACACCACCTGGTGCAAGGTGATGGCTTTATAAGCCGAGAAACAGGATGTGAAAATCATGCAAAAAGAAAAAGGATAATTGCCAGTTATGCAATTAATGTTATTCAGAGCTAAATGAATGCCAGGATTCCACAGGAGCACAGAAAAACCTGCGGCATATGCTGCTGTGCACAGAATGCAACTGCTTGATATTTTCAGCTTGCATTTTAAGAAACAGCATGTTTCTAGTCCTTATGGTTGCAAACATGTGGGCAATGCCTGCTGATGTCTCAGAAACTAAAAGAACGGCTGAACATAATTTTCAGTTATCAAGGGTTATTCAATGCATAACACCATACTTCTCTTACAGCCCAATCCTACCTAACTCCCTGCAGCTGATACAGGCGCACCAATGAAGTATGTGCTAAGGTGGGGGGAGGAGAGTTGTCAAAGTCTCTCCAGGATACAGGAACTTTTTTTCCCTTGCTCTGGAGAAAGTCTCCACTTTCTGTATGGGTTTCCTTGGTGCTGCATCAGCTATTTTGCTGGTTCAGAAATGAGGAATGTAATGGTGGAAGAAAGAGAGAGAGAAAGGATTCGGCCGCATGTAAGTGCCACTAATAATAATAATAATAATACAATAATAATAGATGTATTTATATACCGCCTTTCTTGGTCGTCAGATTTCTCCACAGAGTTTATTCAAGGCGGTTTACATGGGCAGGCTGTTCTAAATCCCTGTAGGGATTTTTATAATCGAAGAAAGGTTCTCTCTTTCAAGAACCACAACATTTCAGATGGATCTTTTCGATCTGGTATCATATTCTGGCCTCCGGTTTCCTCCCACGCAAGCTGACAAGCAGCTCCTTCATCTCTCACATGGAGGGCAGCCGAGATGCTTCTTCACTCACACCAAAGAGCAGGTGGAATAACTCGGCTCAGCTTGTCAGCTGCTTCAAGGTCGCACGGTGCCGGTGGCCTCGAACTGGCAACCTGCAGATGTTATCTTCAGGCAAATGGAAGCTCTACCCTCTAGACCAGACCTCCTGCCCACCCCTCCCACCTTCCCTCCTCATTCTGCATCCCTCTCCTCACCCAGAATCTCCCCATTCCTCCCCTCCCCACCCTGTTCCTCTGACCACCCACCCCCACCGCCACCAGCACTCACCCCATGCTGGCAGACAGATTCTTCTCTGCCCGTTGCTCTAGCAGCCTCACTGCACTTGCAGGTGAAAGTGGTGATCCACTGCCATATTCCCCCATCTGCAGGCAGACCACACATTCCATCAGCAGTGGGGGGGGGAATAGGATTGGGCTGCCAAGATCAGATGAAAAGATGCAAGCAAGTGAAAATGGAGTCATAGCTCATTAGTCAAGCACATACTTCGCATGGTTCCTGTTCCCTGCATCTCCACATACAGAGATGCTGCTACTCCGTGTTGACAGTACTGACTTAGGAGGGCCATTGGTTCAGCTCAAGAGAAGGCAGCTTCATTTCAGGGGAAGCAATACCGGCCTGTGGCATTTCTCATTTTGTTTGTTTTCTTTCTATTAAAATCACATCTCCCAATTCCTTCCTTCTTCCACATCACTCCTCCTTTCCCATTTCCTTCCTTTTCTGTTGGGGAAAGGCAAAGAAAAAGTAATGAAGTGCCATTTTGCTTTCCTCTGCAGGCCGTCCAGGGGAGGGAGAGGAGATGCTGAGGTCGGGATGCTCTGCTGTCCCTGAGAAATGGCCTACCATTTGCCACCCTGAAGCTGTCTGCTTCATTATGCTTCATAGTAGGACTGGTCCACTTTGCCAGGAACATGGAGCTGAAGCTTCCGTGGGCAAGGATTTAGGCATTACAGAATGCTTTGCTCCTGGAATTATCTGCTCTGGTTTCTATGACTAAACTTCGCTGGTGCTACTAACGTCCAAGACTGGATCCACATTTCACATAGGGTTGGAAAATCACATGACTCCTTTCAAGCTTATATATGGTTCCCTAGCAGGGCATCTCACATGAACCTGCAAGCAGGGGTTCTGTTCTCCTACTCTACAAAAAAAGGGAGAGGGAGGAGGCTGGTTTGTTTGTAAGGAGACAGTGCATGCCAAATTCACTCTCCCTGAATGCTGATCGCTCATCACATTAAGCCTCAACATCACTCATGGACCCCTAGCCTTGTGGCCCCTGACAATGGCTTGTCAGTTCAACATGAGAAAAGAAGGGGGTGTGTGCTGCTAAGTCATGGTTGGGTGTGATGGGGAGAGCGAAACAGAAAGAATACTGTGGAGGTCCCTATTGATTCTGCACTCATTAAATCTCATTAGTCATCAGATGGAACTTGACTACTGCCAACAAATAAACAACATTCTCTGTGCTGTTGATCTGCCTAAAGCCAGCAAATATGGATTAGACTGGGGTGTGCTTATTGTTCTTGCTAGAAATAGGGCTTTTTTAATCGTTCATTTGTGTGTGTTATTTTTAAAGATTCAGGGATTTTGTTTTGGGTTTTTTTGGGTGAAAGCTTCCCCTCCCTTTTCTTGGCCTCTTTCCTTTAGGCTGTTAAATGATGCTCAGAATGAAGCTCATTTCAAAAGCTGCTCTCCAAAGCTGCTGGCAGCTCTCCAATTTCTGTGCTGGAAAAACCCTAAATGATGAATTTTCTTCAGAGGAGGGAAAAATCTGATCAAAATTCTTGGGAGGCCTGGCTGAAAAAAGTAAGACTGGAGTAGTTTTTTAAATAAGTTGGTTGAGAAATGTTTTTCCTTCCACCTTACTTTTCACCCACTAAGTTTTGTTCAATTACCTTTTAGTGGCTGAACCAAAGGGAGAGGAATGAGCATTTTGCAAAATATCTTTGCTCCACAGAACACCTTTCTATTTTGGTGACTGTTCGGGGAGTCACAAAATGGAGTGACAAAGTGTGCCCATTCAAAATGAGCGTGGGAAGCATTGCCCTCACTCTGAATTGGCTTAGATTTCATCATGTAGCTAAATCTGACCAGCTACATGGCACCATCAGGAAACCTATTCAGACTGAGGGCGATGTTTTCTGCCCTGACTCTAATTTGGTACGATGACATCATGTAGCCAAATCTGACTAACTATAGGTCACTGTGCTATCAGCACATAGGCCACATTATCTCTAATTGGCTTGATTGAATAGGTAGCATATAAGAAACAAGTTTCTTAAATAAAAGGGCAGCGAATGGGAGCCAAATGTCATAAATAATAAGGTGCTTTCAGAGAACATTTTGAGTTCATCACAAAGCCTCGTTTCTCACTGAAAGATCCGACCAAGAAAATTCAATGCAGGCCTCCTCTTGTCTCTGCTGAATTAAGAAAATGTCTTTTCAGGCCTCTGGAAAGCTGAGCAGTACAAGAGGAGAAGCCTCCTTCTTTTCTGGAAGTCTCAGCATGGCTGAAAGGAAAAGCAGGTGCAACGGTTGCACCATCTATCAGTGCATGTAGCCTCTGAGAGGACAGTGGAGCGTACAAGGGGGGAAGAGTGACTAGATAGTCAATCAGAAGTTAGGTCAGCGGGAATGTCCAGATGATAGGAAGGGGAACTGGGAAGGGAAGGAGAAGAGTTTGGCTAGGAGTTCGCTGCTCCTGCATTCACTTGAGCTGAACAGGTTGCGCAGCCTGGAGAACAGGAAAGGAGCCACAAGGCAAGACAAGATCATGCAATATTTGGATATTTTAGCCTGCTGTGCCGATTGCAATTGAATAAGCCTATCTGGTAATACACCAAAACTATCTTTGCACTTCTTTGTGCCACCGGAATATCTAGGACCCTCTGGAAGAACACTTTGCTTCACTCAAACTCAACTTGAACTTAGCAACTTCCTTTTATAAATGAACAGGTGAAAATGGCTTGTTGCCAGCCTGTCTCCTGAGAGAGCTAAGAAGGCGCGGAGACGGAGGGCTAAAAATCAGCATAGGAAGAGAGCCAAGAGGTTTAAAAGCCTGGGAACAGGCCTAAAGAGCTCTTCTCCTCCCTCATCTCCAAGGCTGAAAGGGTATCATTAGCCAATGTGTGAAGACTGCATAGGAACTGGGAGCATTCCAGGTTTTGTCTGTTTGATTAATACCGAACCAGTTTATATTTATTCACTGTTGAAGTGGTTTCTTAGGTGAGATTCCAGATAGCAGCAGCACAGAAACCCAGAAAGATAATCCCCGTCACTACAAGCTGTCAGAAGATGCTGGATTCTTTCCCTTGTGGCAACGGCTCAAGGGTTTGTCTTTAAAAAGAAACAATAAAGGGCAGAAAATAGAAATGCTTGTGAAAGCAACAAAGCAGAGAGAAAAGGAGACAGTTTTGGAGCATTAAGAGATCAAGATAACAATTTTATTTTCAACACTGTGAAGAAGGGGGGGGAAATAATGTCTCCTCCATTTAATTTCTACAGAAGACATACTGGCTGTAACAGTCCAGTCCACCGTAACTCCTACATGGTGATGCAGTGATGTCAGTGTGGCGTCCGCTACATCCCATGGGAGGGGGAGGTTGGCCTCTGAAAGCCTCCTCAGAGCAAGGGAACATTTGCTCCCTTGTTCCTGGATAAGCCTCTGCTGGCCAAGTGAGCCTACTTGGACCTGCACCAGCGATATCACCACCAGAAGGGTTGGCTGAAGGACCACTCACCCCTCCCCTCTCTTGGGCCATCCGAGATCACATTGGGGCTCACATGAGAGCCAGGCAGCCCTGGAAGTGATTCGCCACCCTTCATGTAACCCCTTCTCCCAGAAGGAGAGAGGGGCCCAGGGGAGAGGCCTAACAGAGAGTGCAATAGCTGCAGTGGACCCAGATGGCTCTGCATCTCTTGCAGGTAAGTGATGCATCACTGGAGAGGGGGGACACATGGAGCCCCCTTATGGTTGGTACCCATGGTGGGCCGACCCCACCCCGTGCTTGCTGTGCCACTGCTTGCAAGGCAGTTGCTTGTTGCACCTCTGCATGAGTGAAGGGCTGCTGCCATTACTCTACAGTGTGCCTGCGTGATGGTGGGGAGGAAGATCTTCTCTCCAAAACCTGAGCCACTGTTGCTTCTGCCCAGACTGGTTAGTAAAAGACTGGGGGGAAGAAGATTGGGGAGGGGGCTAGAGGGACTGTGGGAGGGCGAAAGTAATTTTTTGAGCTTCTGATTGCTTCAAAAATGATGCAGTTTAGTCTTAATTTTGGAGGTTGGGGGAGGGGAAGAAATCAGGTGATCTCCAAAATAATCTAAAACTCACCCAGCTTGAGAAACAAAGTGTGCCTTTTAGCTATCACGAGCCTGGGAAACTTCAAGCTACATAAACACTCCAGCACTAGCTCAGCTGTGACATCCTATGTCAAGTACTAGATCAGGCACATTCTTACAGGTGCCTGGCAGCTCTGCACTGATCTGCTCGGAACAGCTTGCGTTAACATGCCCTGAGTTTTTTCCTCACATGCCTTCAGCTCTCTGCATTCGGGTGTCCTGTTTGCCCTGCTCGGCTTACTGTCTGGAAGCACTGTTGAAACAGTCAGCGACTTGAGGGTGTGGGTGGGGAAATGCTTTCAAGTTGTCATTGTGATGGATCGCTAACAGGAATTGCTGAAAATGGAAATTGACAGACTTAAGCATTTCTTCTTCTTGGGATACCTTTTAGGGAAAAATGAGTCGGGGTTCTTAGGACAGAGTTCTTGCTCTTGACTGTTCTAGTCAGTGAATCCTCTCACAGCCAGCATCAGGGATCAGCATTGCTGATGACAACAGAAGGTCTCAGTGCTTCCTGAGGCCCCTCTGTGCCTATGGCCTTGGTGTGGTGGTGGCAGAATGACTCTCTCAAAGTCCATCAAAGCCCAGGAGAGCCCCACCCCTCCACCAAAAAAAAAAAAAAAAAATCTTGGAGCTATCCCTGCATGTTCCAAATACGTTTTTTGCAAGCATTTGCTAACAATGAAGCAGTGAAGCCGTTCCAAGAAATTTACAAAGACATTAGATGATCAGTCATGCAGAATAATTGTCAAATTTAAGCAACTTGCTACGCTAATATTTATAATTATACTATGTTACAATGAGTATAGCAACCTTTAACAGCTCATTTGTAGCCCCCCCTGCGCTATAGCATGCAGTCATGCCAAAGAGTGCGTATAGCATGCTTTTGGGTGCTGATTGGTCAGCCAGCAGGAGGTAAGTAAAAAAAAAAAAAGGAAATATTGTTTGCTTACCTAATCATCTATAGGTCTCTTTGGACCTACACCAGCCATTTTCCTGATGTATGTCCATCTTACATGGAGATACATCATGGAAACATACTCCATACATACTCCATACATCATGGAGACAACAATGAGAGCCAGGATGTGTTCAGGGGATGTCCAACAGGGGATGCCATCGGGGCATGTCCTGATGGATGTGTTCAGGGGTAGGATCTTAGTGCAAGTCACTGCCATCAAGATCCACCCCCTCCTTCCCCCAAACACCCCTACTCCCCCTGCCCTCCCTTTCACTACCCATGACATGACCCTGCTGCTAACTTTCTGAGGCTGACAGTCTGGGGCCCATGACAGCAGGACTTTGGTGCTGCATCGCTTTGTGGCAGTGGCTTGAACTGACCCAGGGATGGTTGCATGCTGCCACTGGGCATTTTGCAAAAGTGGAATGTCCCTCTCACTGACACAAACAGCCCATAGGATTGGGCAATTGGGTTTACAATTTATTCAGTGCAGTTCTAAAGGGGTGCACACACTGCACACAGATGATTCCACCAAAAGAGATATCCAGTATTGAGGACAACCCCTTAGGTGTGTGGTGAATGGTTCACAGGTATGCCCTGGGAATTTGGAGGAAAGGGTCATTTATTAGTAGGGCCCTTGACCACTTTGGTGCCAATCTTCCTTCTGCTGCTTGGTGGGCTGATTAAGAAGCCCTGCACCCCCTGCTCCTGCAGCTGATAATTTGGAAGCATTGCATATACTCCACGATGACCTCCTTGTCTCCAAGTGCAGAGCCAGTAGCATAGCTAGATGGGGTGCAAAGCACTGAGTTTTGCAGGGAGCCTCACTGTGCCATGCAGGCAGCCCATCTCCCTCCCCTTTGGAGCCATTCTGGGCCACTGGAGCAGCCCATTTTGCTCTAGCTGCCCAGAATGGCTCCAAAGGGGAGACGTAGCTTGCACAGCGCAGTGGGGCTCCCTGCAAAACTTAGTGCTTTGCACACTCTCGAGCTCCTGACCAGAGCCGCCTCCCCAAACTCCAACTCCTTTTTTGGATAAGAAAATGACTTGATCTGAAACTCTCTTCAAGGCACTGTAACCAACTACAGGTGCATGAGAGTGTTTTGCTGCCAAAGACACATCCTGTTGGCAGCTCTTCTAGCACAGAGAGCCATACTCAAGGCTGCTGAGGATTGACTGGATGGTTCCCAGTGATTGTCTGTTATTATCCTTTTGTCTCAGAACGTGTATAAATGTGTGACCATGGATTTGGAATGATGCCTACAGCAATGTCAGAACTCTAAATCTAAGGGGCAACTTATTTAAAATCTGCCAACAATCAAAACGAACTCAGAAGTAAGTTCTATTAAGTTGAATTGGTCTTATTCCCAGGTAACTGTGTACTGGATTGCAGCCCTAGAATTAGTAGTGAATGAGTGGGATCAGCAACTAAATATTGCATCTCTCCCTCATAAGAACAGCCCCACTGGATCAGACCATAGGCCCATCTAGTCCAGTTTCCTGTATCTCACAGCGGCCCACCAAATGTCCCAGGGAGCACACCAGATAACAAGAGACCCTTGCATCTGACATAGCCCATCTGCCTTGCTAGTGACCAGCTGACTCAACCAGGTCTAGTGCACCACACCCCTTACCTCTGTTCTGCGGTTCCTGTGCTTCAGCTGGTACCCCAAAATTTCATGGCTCCAGATAGGCAGCCAACCTATATAGCCAAGATAGTCAAGAACAGGCAGCATGAAGCCAGTGACTCTCTTGTTTCCGGCGGATAATGAATCTGTGGGAATTGAGTGTGTGAATAATGAGGATTGACTGTATGTCCCCAAAAGGGGCAGGCCTTGCATGATGTAAGGTGAGGTAGTCACCACAAGGGGCTGGCACAGAGATGCAGCATTCACTTCCCTCCCATGCCCACCATCTCAGGCTCCAACGCTTGCCTACCTCCCCCCCTTCTTTCGACCTCATTGTTTCACTGCCCCAGCTGCATGTCTCCTTCCTTCTGTCCTTCTTCTTCAGATGCTTGCCCCCTCTACCTTTACTTGCAGAAGAAAGCGAGTGAGTGAGCACTCTGCTATTGCTTGGAGTCCATAGCAAAGCATTGGGGCCCCTATTCTGAGCACCGACTACTCTGGTTTGATTTGGCTGACGCTGCCTACACATGGATGTGACGCAGCTTGAGAGTGGCAGCAGCACACTGGGAGGCTGAACCTGTGAGCTGTTGCTGGGATCCATGCTTGTTACCCTGCATCTACTTCACACCTCGATGAGTCCCTTCTCCCTCCACTTCCCACAAGGATAGTGCCATAGTGGCAGCCTCTGCCCTCCTTCCCCACCCCCCATGCCATGCCAGCAGCCAGTTGCTGGCAGTTTGAGCAACATCCTGGTAAGCAACGAACCTTGAATTAGGGGGAAGATTCCTGTTCATTATTCAATTGAGTTTAGTTGAAATTAAATTAAGTTGCCCTGGTCCTTTCATAGTTGGCATAATAAGGAATGGAAATTGGGTGGGTTGAATTGTAAATTTGCAGACGCTCGAAAAGTCACAAGTAACTTTAGACGCAGTAGGGATGCGATTGATCTTTTGTGAATCCACAAGCACTGAGAAACCTGCAGATGGTTGGCAAATTGAGAAAGCAAAGCAACCTTTCCCATGTACCTATCCCCTTTCAAGTAATTTTCGGTTTTCTAAATTAAAAGGTAGGTAACATTTTCTTGAGTGCTGCAAAACAGCGGTGATAGAAGTTTAAACTCTCAAAGGTCTCGGGAGGATTTCCAGGGAGATTGTGTCCCCAAATGGCTATTCATAGTTTTATGTCCTGCTGCAAAAAAGAATAAAGCAAACTATAGTATTTAATTTTTCTTTGGAGACTGCTGAGCTGGCATTAGTTTGTTGTTGATTTTGATTTATTTTTTTTCCTTCGTGGAAGAAAAAACAGGAAAGCATGTAAGCTGTAAGCTGAGTACACAGTTGAAGTCTCTGCAAGCACTGAAACAATAACACCCTTCCTCCTCCACTGCCCCCCTCTCTGCCGCGCCATTGCTCTATTGGAAATCAGCTCTCATATGCAAATAAGAAAATCAATCCTGCTTCAGCCCAGCATGAGGTGCTTGGTGCAGGGTTCTCAAAGGGTGGGTTATGAGCAGCTTGGAAGGGACTTGCAAACTTTTAAAAGTCAAATGTTGCTCAAGGAGAGGATTGCCCATCCATCTAGTGACTGTCACAACTGCTCCTGCCTGCTTTTGCCACAATGCACCATGTGGACCACTCCAAGAGCATTCTTTCCTTCTTCTGGGTGAGACGTGGGTGGAGATAACTAGTTTACATTGGCCAGTCTACTATGAGTCAATACAATGTGGGGAGGTCTTCATAAATACTCTGTGTGTGTGTGTTTATTCCAAAGGATCTCCTCTATGGAGAACTCGTGCAAGGAAAGCACCCTACAGGTAGACCACAGCTGCGATACAAGGACATCTGCAAGAGGGATCTGAAGGCCTTAGGAGTGGACCTCAACAAGTGGGAAACCCTGGCCTCTGAGCGGCCCGCTTGGAGGCAGGCTGTGCAGCATGGCCTTTCCCAGTTTGAAGAGACACTTGGCCAACAGTCTGAGGCTAAGAGGCAAAGAAGGAAGGCCCATAGCCAGGGAGACAGACCAGGGACAGACTGCACTTGCTCCCAGTGTGGAAGGGATTGTAACTCCCGAATCGGCCTTTTCAGCTACACTAGACGCTGTTCCAGAACCACCTTTCAGAGCGCGATACCATAGTCTTTTGAGACTGAAGGTTGCCAACAACGTGTGTGTTTATATGTATAGACATATGAAAAGACACTCACTCACTCACTCACTCACTTACACATATAGGCTGATTACCTCTTATCTTGAATTCTGAAAACCAGAATGCTGCGAAATCAGTAACTTTTTGCGCACCAACATGTGACCTCATGTAGTCATGGGCACCGGCCAGCACACCACAAAGCATACTAGGGTGCTACTGAGCCGAAGTGGCCAGCAAACCAGGCAGGTACGACACAGAAGGCGGTCCAGGCAGCAAAGAAAGTGGTGCAGAGCTAAGCAGGTGGCCTTCCAAGGAGTGACAGGAAGGGGCAAGCTCAGGGCCTCATCCACACTGGGGGTGAACGGTACGTGTGCAGAATGCACATACCAACCGCAGGTTGCTCCTTTGCCTGCATAAGGCCTTGTGTTCATTCCCACTAATCTCTAGTTGAAAGATCCTTGGGTATTTAGGATGATGCCCCACATGGGGCCAAGACTTATGTGTATTTAGACTTGGGTCCCAACCCATCCCCAAAATAAAACGTTATGTTTGTGCAAATATTCCAAATTCTAGAAAAATCCAAAATCCAGCACAATTCTGATTTCAAGCATTCCGGGTAAGGAATACTCAAACTGTATATGCATATAAAGTAATTTTTCAGAAGTCGTCGTATGTAACAAAGTTTAAGAACCCCTGGCCTAGGGCAATTTTGTGGCGCGTGAACAGGGGAAGCAAGATGGACAGCAAAAGGCTGAGCAGATGTCCTTGGGTATAAACACTACAGGAGAGTTGACACAGTCACCTGTCCACATTGGTATAACAACCCCCCTCCCCAAACACCAACTTTTGATTTTACAAACTGCATCCTGTTGGAGTACTTGCAACATGCCCTTCTTCCATCCTTTGGTTTTCTATCAGGTCTGATGAAGAGCTTCGGAGTATGCAGAAAGCCTGCTGTTTCCTGCAAATGCTATTGCAGTGTAAAGATGCATGTTAAGGTGCCACCAAAGTCTTTGGTTTCTTTGCATTTTGACGGTGACTTAACACAGCAGTGTCACATCATATACTTTTGAAGTTTTGTAGATTTTCAAAGTCACCGAATTTAAGGAACAGCCACTGCAATTCCAACTCCTAAAAACTGTTTAAACACACACACCCCTTTTTGGAGGGGTAACTGAACTGCAAACATTGAGCTCTACTCTTAAAACAAGAAACAGAAAAAGCACTGTTTAACAGGGGGAAAAAACCCCGAAGGCTAAAATGGCCAGAATATTGGAAGCTTTGCACTGAAAATTTCCATCTGTTAGCAAGAACAAAAGGCTATTTTCTGTGGCAAATAGTGGCAAAATGGCAGAAGCCCACCAACCCAGCAGCATTAGGTCCTGTCAAGCTTTTCCTAGATTGCACCATTTCAGGCTGGGGTAGGGTTGCATGTTTCAACGTTTCCCTTCCCCTCCAACCCAATACAAACAAAAGAAAACATTTCCTCCATGGATCTAGAAAAATAGTGAGTTCAGGAATAATGCTGGGCTGAATTGCTCTCCCTGACTTGCTGTTTTTCTATCTGCAGGTAGACTGTTTTTAGACAGAGGAACATTTAACCCATTTCTGCCCAGGCACAAATGTACACATTTGATCCCTCTTGTGTATATGCAACATTAGGCACAAACGGTTTAAGTAGTGTAGGCCTGGAAAAGGGTTGCCCTTTGAGCTTGTGTATAAGCTGGCATTTTGTGTCTGTGGGACAGGGGGGCACACTATGTTACCTTTGCCTCAGATCAAAATACAGGTGGGCCTCGGTAACTGCAGGGGATTTGTTTTCAGATCCCTGCTGAAACAGAAAATTGTGGATAATGAAATCCATTATCTTCACCCCCTTAAACCTTCCAAAGGGGACCAGAAGTGCATTCTTAGGCCTGGGCAAGCCACTGGAGGGCCTCAGAATGCCTTAAAAGGCATAAAAACATTGCTTCTGGTTTCCCAAGGAAAACTGGAAGTAGTGTTTTTTGGCTCTAAGAGACATTCTGAAGCCCGCAGAGGCAGCCCTTCAGAGGGGTCAGGTGGAGCTAAGTCTGGCTCAATGCGGGTCCTGGGGACCTGCTTTGAGCCAGATCCATGGATGTAAAATCTGTGGATAAACAGGGTCCACCTGTATATCCAGGTCTGCTCTGCAACTCTAATGTCCAATTGACTCAGGAAGATCAACTACCTGACCTTCTCTCCCCTTCCCTGTATCCTGTTCCCGCCCCTTCTCAATATTACATAGTCCCCAGGAAACATCAGGCTGTTTGGAAGATTTTTACCTTTCCTTTCCCTTTAATACATAAATCTATGTACTTCTGCATACTTGGGCAATAGAAATCACTTGTCGAAACCATTATCTGACCTTGGAGTGTCCCTTTTTTTGCTTGCAATCTGATAGGCAGTGAGATACAAGTTCACTATGAGTACAGAGATGGTGATTTAATAAAAGCAGCTAGGATGGCAATATTGTATTGGCAACCTTCAGTCTCGAAAGACTATGGTATCGCGCTCTGAATGGTGGTTCTGGCACAGCGTCTAGTGTGGCTGAAAAGGCCAATCCGGGAGTGACAATCCCTTCTACACCGGGAGCAAGTGCAGTCTGTCCCTGGTCTGTCTCCCTGGCTATGGGCCTTCCTTCTTTGCCTCTTAGCCTCAGACTGTTGGCAAAGTGTCTCTTCAAACTGGGAAAGGCCATGCTGCACAGCCTGCCTCCAAGTGGGCCGCTCAGAGGCCAGGGTTTCCCACTTGTTGAGGTCCATCCCTAAGGCCTTCAGATCCCTCTTGCAAATGTCCTTGTATCGCAGCTGTGGTCTGCCTGTAGGGCGCTTTCCTTGCACGAGTTCTCCATAGAGGAGATCCTTTGGGATCCGGCCATCATCCATTCTCACGACATGACCAAGCCAACGCAGGCGTCTCTGTTTCAGCAGTGAATACATGCTAGGGATTCCAGCACGTTCCAGGACTGTGTTGTTTGGAACTTTGTCCTGCCAGGTGATGCCGAGGATGCGTCGGAGGCAGCGCATGTGGAAAGCGCTCAGTTTCCTCTCCTGTTGTGAGTGAAGAGTCCATGACTCGCTGCAGTACAGAAGTGTACTCAGGACGCAAGCTCTGTAGACCTGGATCTTGGTATGTTCCGTCAGCTTCTTGGGATGGCAATAGGCTATTGCTGAAAAGAAGCCTTCTGCACCCATCCACCCACCCACACACACACAAACCAAACTCAGAGCAGCTTTATAGAGCATAGAACATCACAGTAGTTCCCAGGACCTTACGGCTATTATTAGTATCAGTACTCCAAGTGTAAATGAAAGTATGAAATGAACAGGCTAAATTCCAGCAGAGATGTGTGTTTGTTTTTAAAAGCAAACAGTGCCTCGTATTTTCAGTTGAAAATTACACAAGCAGCTCTCTCTCTCTCTCTCTCTCTCTCTCTCTCTCTCTCTCTCTCTCGCAATTTAATTTACAGTGGCCTAAAAAGCAGATGACTTTGATTCAGACTGCACAGATTCTTAGTAAAAGTTCTGTAGAGATTTCAGCCTGGAAAAATAAAAAAAAAGCAAGAGTGCACAAGAGAATCCAAATGAGGTAAAAAAGTTTTTTTTTTAATTTTCAGATTCAAAGGGAAATTTAGACTTTAATGTACTCACTTCACAGATTAAAGGATGCAGGAGGGGACCGAGAGATGAATTATGTCAGGATATGCTGGTTCTGCAAATGATTCACATGATTGACAGTATTTGGCTTGAAATGGGATGGGATATGCAAATGATCATAATAGGTGCTTATCTACAGGAAGAGGCCAAGGTCAGTATAGATTGGAAAAGGTGCATGTACTACATTATTCATACCTCTTGTAATTGGAAATACATCGCACTTATTGGCTTCTACATTTTTTGGAGTTTTACATCACCCTACTTAAGCAAAAATTGTTCTTGAAGGGCAAAATAGGCTCCACATTAAACCCTCGCACACAGCCTGAACAATAGATATTTCATAAGAACATAAGAAAATAACAAGAGCCCTGCTGGATCACTCCAAAGGCCCATCTAGTCCAGCTTCCTGAATCTCACAGTGGTCCACCAGATGCCTCAGGGAGCACACGAGACAACAAGACACCAGTTTCCTATGGCCACTCCTTTGCATCCAGCATTCAGATATAGCCTACATTTAAAAACAGGAGGTTGCACATGCCCATCACGGCTTGCAACCTGTAATGGACTTTCCTTCTAGAAATCTGTCCAATCACCTTTGAAAGGCATCTAGGCCAGATACCACCACATCCTGTGGCAAGGAGTTTCACAGATTAATTACAGAAATATTAATTACAGACAGTAAAGAAATATTTTCTTTTTTCTATTCTAACTCTTTTGATACTCAATTTTAGTGGATGTTCCCTGGTCCTGGCGTTGTGTGAGAGAGAAATGAACATCCCTACAGTCTATCTATCCCCATCAACTCTAGGGTGAGACCTTCTGCCATGGATACTGGTCTGGGAAAACAGTTACTGTGTTAAAGAATTGTTCAAGGTTGTCATTGAGTCATGAGAGTGGGAGCGCCCCAATATGCCTGGGGCCCTCTACACTCATCTTGGAAGCTGGAAGAAATTAGGAAACCAGCTGATGGGTTTCAACAGCTTCTAGCTGCTCCAGCATGGTGGCTGCAAACACTTCATTGCTTGGAGCATGGGAGGCTGGTAACACCCTTGTTGCCAAAACAGCGCAGGTAGTGTGACTTCTAGAGGGATTGGGGGGAGGGTGTCTCACAAAAGATTGGGCAAATCCCATGTCAGGTTGCCCTCCTCTTCCCCGAGCTTGTCAACCATTTTTGTGCATATCATTTTTCGTGCCACTTCTTCCAGATACAGTTGCGCTGCTTGAGGGCAGGTGGTTCACCCTGCAGAAATTTCTGAACTAAGGAAGAGGCTTCTCAAATTGCGACTATCTCCTCTGCTCTGTGCTCTTGTTGCCCAACCTGCCTTTTTTGAAGGACAAAATCCAGGCCACTTCACATCTGTATCTTATTGCTGGTGCACTGCTGCCCTGGCCATCTTGACCTAGAGGGTAAGATCAGCACAGCATTGCTATGCAGTCCATGTGGCAGCAGTGGGACTTCACACACATGCAGAGTAATCTGCCTGGTCAAGTACCACTTGTCATATAGTGGTAGTATCCCCAGGTTGGAAAGCACTGGTACTACTGGTTGGAAAGCACTGCTCTTGGGAGAATGTCTGCTCTGCTTTACATAAAGTTGTAGACTTATATATAATTTATGTAAAGCTATAGATAGTGCCAAGGGGGAGAGACTGCAGGGCATGTTGATGGTTCATCACCTGGGAAAGATACATGCTAAAGGGAACCACAGGTGTGTTTTGCATATCGACTTTCCGTTTAAGCACTGAACACATTTATGACAGGAGTCTCATATTTACAACTGCCTGCTGTATTACATTCTAATCAATTCTACTCCATTACATTACATAGATGCTATGGATGCTATACCGCATGTAGCCACTAGATGGGGCTGAATGGAATGGAATGTACTTTCCATTCCATTCAGCCCCATCTAGTGGCTGAATGCAGTATAGCATCTATGTAGTGGAGTGAAATTGACTAGAATGTAGGCTGAATGTCCACATAAGGATGGAATCGCTTAACAATGGGGAACAGAGAACATATCCCCGTTGTTAAGCAATACACACCTGTATTGTACTTGGGGACAAGAAGGGAATGATGAGTCATGTCTTTAGGCTGAGGTACTGTAGGAAAGTCACACAGGTGTATTTTACCCCTTTATCTTTGGGAAAGTGGTGCTATCCTGTACCCACAGGAAAATGAAAAATTTTCCAGAAATGTTAGTACTCTACCTCAATCCCCAATTCACTGCAATATAGTATTACACTGCTATGTCCACTCTTATTGCACTTACAGACCTGGTGAAGACGATCCTGAATGCTACATCTGTGACCAAATCCTACAGAGAACTAGAGCTGATTGGACCATTGGAGAAAAATACAGTGAAGGAATAGCTCTGTGACTATAATTCTCAGCAACCAAATTACTATATGTGTAGAATCCCACATTTATGAAAGCTGGATCCATTTCTTTATCTAACCTAGGATGCTAGAAGACTCTGATTGCAGGATAGACTCTGATTCTGCTCTGATTGCAGAAGACTCTGATTTCATCGCAGCTCCGTTACTGAGTGCACACAATCAAAATGCAGCAAACCCAGGAATCAACAAGGGAGGTTGGAGGACAGAATTTAAAACTATTAATAAAAACAAAAATAGTAATCATGACAATGACATATGGATAATAGTGCCGTGTAAAGCCAGAGACTGCGCCTTATGTGTGATGGGCATAAGGCATTATCAGGCGGCAGAAATTGTACACAGCTCCTTGCAGTTCAATAGGGACTATTCACATCAGATGCCACCCCATACTGAAAATAAATGAACTAGTCATAGATAGTGGCATGTTTTATTGAAATAAATATTGTATTGGCAACCTTCAGTCTCGAAAGACTATGGTATCGCGCTCTGAAAGGTGGTTCTGGCACAGCGTCTAGTGTGGCTGAAAAGGCCAATCCGGGAGTGACAATCCCTTCCACACCGGGAGCAAGTGCAGTCTGTCCCTGGTCTGTCTCCCTGGCTATGGGCCTTCCTTCTTTGCCTCTTAGCCTCAGACTGTTGGCAAAGTGTCTCTTCAAACTGGGAAAGGCCATGCTGCACAGCCTGCCTCCAAGCGAGCCGCTCAGAGGCCAGGGTTTCCCACTTGTTGAGGTCCATCCCTAAGGCCTTCAGATCCCTCTTGCAGATGTCCTTGTATCGCAGCTGTGGTCTACCTGTAGGGCGCTTTCCTTGCACGAGTTCTCCATAGAGGAGATCCTTTGGGATCCGGCCATCATCCATTCTCACGACATGACCAAGCCAACGCAGGCGTCTCTGTTTCAGCAGTGAATACATGCTAGGGATTCCAGCACGTTCCAGGACTGTGTTGTTTGGAACTTTGTCCTGCCAGGTGATGCCGAGGATGCGTCGGAGGCAGCGCATGTGGAAAGCACTCAGTTTCCTCTCCTGTTGTGAGCGAAGAGTCCATGACTCGCTGCAGTACAGAAGTGTACTCAGGACGCAAGCTCTGTAGACCTGGATCTTGGTATGTTCCGTCAGCTTCTTGTTGGACCAGACTCTCTTTGTGAGTCTGGAAAACGTGGTAGCTGCTTTACCGATGCGCTTGTTTAGCTCGGTATCGAGAAATAAATATATATATTTATTATAAATACAGATGTCCAGAGAGGGGCTGCCAAAGACCACATGCTGATCCAGGGTAATAGTGCCTAGTGCTTAGCAGACTTACTGCTGCTGGTCCTGTAAAAGGAAAGTGGCAAGCAGGAAGGAGTGTGTGTGCACTAACTGCTAGGCGCTGCTCCCCTTAGTCAGCTGGCCTTTTCCTTTTTCCTGACAAGCACCAGCTCATCCCATGAGGCTAGCTACCTGCACAAGGAGAAGAAGAGTTAGATATAAATAAAGCTTGTGACTATTCTATTGCAGTTCCTACATGTTGATAAAAGTGTGTTGCCCGTTTGTAACCCAGAACTCATCTCATCTTGTTATTCTTGTCCACTCACAATGCAATTTTCAGTTTGGTACCACAGCACCTACATAGATTCCCAGAGGTTCTCAGTGCTGGCAAAGTCTGAGCAAATTGAACACTAGTGAGAAATGAATAGAGCCGTATCGAAGTAAATCTACAACTGTCTAGACATGACCTGATCTGTCAACCATAACAGGGTTTGGAAGGAGAATTATTTGCTATTTGGTACGGAACAAAAGCCACTCCAATTCTACAGCAGGAAAGGGAAGGAAAGAAGGAAATATGCTCTCAAATTTATCCCCAAGCAGAAGAGACATAAGTAATCGTACTGTCGTGTTAAAACATATTTTTAACAGGGCCTCCCCCCTTTTTTTTAAGTAAAAAAAAATTCCTTTGCAAAAACTCATTCTGCTAAATATTAAGTGCTAAGCAGCTGTTCACATTTTCCCCAATCATTTGTCTATTTTATGAGTTTTTAATGTTTAATTGCCCTCCCATCACTAGGATTCAGATTGTTCTCTTTAGCAATCGCCCCAGGTTTATTAGAGGAACAGAAGTCTTGCCAAAATCAAGGGACTGATTTTGTTTATTTCAAAAGTGGATGCATAACGTCCGTGTGTCTGCATGTGTGTGGTTGTTAAGAAGTCTCTTCTAGCCTCTTCCAGCCTCTTCCTTGTTTGCTCTTAAACCTGCATTGTACTTAGAGAAGCTTCCAATATGAAGTTCATGCCTTCCTTCTCCACCTCATCCATGATAGAATCTTTGCATTGCTTTACCATCCTGGAAGAGTCACACAGATGCAATCCAGGCACAGTTCGTGGATATCCCAGGATAATTGGGAATGGTGTAGAAATTGATGGGTAGAATCCATGCTCAGTATCCAAAGGTCCTATGCTAAATGGGCAGAAAAAGACCTCCATCTGAAACCCCTAGAGACCTGCTGTCTGTCGTTGCAGACAAGACAGAATGAGATGGACTTGGTAGAAGACAAGTTGGTCTGTTCAGAGTGAAAACAGAGATGCAAAAGTTGGATTTTGAGCAAGAGAGAAATGCAGAAAGACACAGGAAGTGCCAGGCACTGTGCTTCCCATTCTCCTGCATCAATGTCCTGCCTGAAGGCAGACTTCTCAATATGTGGAGAGCAGCTGGATTTGATAAATAGCCACAGTGGTCTGGCCTTGTAATGAAATATGCACCTCATTAAGCACCGATAATGGAAACTGTCATTTTTTAAACTACCCTTTGATGCCTTGGTCAGTCCCACTCAACTCCTTTGCTGAGACCAGGCAGCTGTGAAATGCTGAGTGTGATGAAGAACAGTTCTTAAGGTGGCACTGCAATAGTGGAAGGATTCCTGGTGCCAACGTATGGGCATGATGGATATGTTGCCATCACAGCAACATACCTGGAAAGAGCAAGAAAATATTTCTGCAGACACTTGCCACCATCCTGCAGAGGAGGAGCTAATGATATGTAGGGCTGCATGGTAGATTTGGTGGATATCACTATTTCCAAGCATGAACTTCCTTAATAGGGTCTATTCTGGGTGTTTGGTTGAATGGATCATTGATACTGCTGGCCCCATAGTGTCATTTTTGGATTCCATGCAGGCTGTCTCATGAGTAAACATTGTTCACTACAGTGGAGCTTACTTGCAAATAATGATCCAATCTTGCCTGGGCCTTGTGGCAGTGGATCTCCCAGTTTGCCAGCATAACTCCTGGGCTGATGGCCCAAAAGCTGCTCTTCCATTCTGTGGGGCAGGCATGCCAGCACAAATAGTCACACTTGGGAACCAACAGCCTGCAGAACGTCCATTGTCCTCCACTGCCACTGGAAAGTCAGCAACGGGGCAGTTCGAGAGAGAATCATGGGTGGATTGGGGCAGGGAGCAGGTCAGTTTGGGAGTGATTTGGGGCAGGAGAGGAGTGGATCTTGTTAAATCCTGTCCCATCCTCTTTGGCCTAAACCCACCCTATGATCCGCAAGCCACATCTAGCCCACCACTCAGATTCATCCAGCCCACATGGAGCTTGGAGCCTCCTGCACAATTTGCCACTTGCTGGTGAAGCACAGGTACATTGCAAGTCTGGGCAGGTGGCTCATCTCAGCAACCCAAAGTTAGACTAGAGGAACCTTCTGGAGCAATACTACAGAGGGCTCCAAGAAAACCCATCTCCCATGCTTCTTCCCCTGCAAGTTCAGCAGCAGGGCGAGGAGGCCAGGGCCCCAGACACCACCCTTTCTCTTCCCTTGAGAAGACGGCTGCTAACCAGTGTAAGGTTTTTAAGTACCCCTAAACAAAAAGAAACAAAATAAAAAAAGCTATGCGGTCAGACAGCCAGCAGCAGAGTGGGGGCTATCCAGTGTTTTGCACTGAGTGCCACATGTATGACTATATGTCTCTGGGGCATAAGTCATGGGTGTGTCCTCGGTGCAAGGAGCTCCAGGGACTCAGGGAACGTGTCCGCTCCTTTGAAGCCTTGGTGGCTGGCCTGGAGAAGCAGAGGCAGGCAGAGAAGGACCATGGGGAGACTTCCGGGGACGATCAGGCTTCGTGCCAACCTCAGGCGTGCAGCTCCTCAGCTGCCCGGGTGGGAAGTCTCAGGGCTGGAGGACGTCATCCTGGAGAGGAGGGAAACAATCCCCTAGGGGGGACCCCTTCTCCAGGGGATGGGCCCGTATCTGAACACACTCAGGATACTCCTCGGTGGGAGGGGGGTCAGGGGCTCCTTGTAGTGGGGATTTGATTATTAGAAACATAGAGAGGGGGGTTTGCGACGGATATGAGGACTGCATGGCGACTTGCCTGCCTGGTGTGAAGGTTGCAGACATCACCTCATCTAGACAGGCTGGTAGATAGTGCTGGGGAGGAGGTAGTGGTTGTGGTGCATGTCGGCAGCAACGACATGGGCAAGTGTAGCCGGGAGGTCCTGGAGGCCAAATTTAGGCTATTAGGTAGGAAGCTGAAAGCCAGGACCTCAAGGATAGCATTCTCTGAAGTGCTACCTGTTCCACGTGCAGGGCCAGCTAGGCAGGCGGAGATCAGGGGTCTCAATGCGTGGATGAGACGGTGGTGTAGGGAGGAGGGGTTTAGATTCGTTAGGCACTGTTGAACGTTTTGGGACAAGCAGGGCCTGTACAAGAGGGATGGGCTTCACTTGAACCAGAATGGAACCAGACTGCTGGCGCATAACATTAAAAAGGTGGCAGAGCAGCTTTTAAACTGGTCCCTGGGGGAAGGCCAACAGGAGCCAAGGGGCATCTGGTTTGGGATTCCTCATCCCTATGGGACGAGGATGGGGAGGTTAGAGAACAACAAGACAAAGGTAGAGTAGGAGAAGAAATTGGGAATGGTAGTGTGATGGGATGTGATTGACAGTTTGGCATAATGAGAGGATTCGGGGATAAATGAGCTAATAAGCAGCCCATCCTGGGGCATTCCATGTACAGATGCTTTTATGCAGATGCCCGAAGTCTCTGAGCAAAGATGGGAGAACTGGAATGTCTGGTGACAAGGGAAAACATAACGGAATAGTGGGCATATAGTGGGCCTAACAGAAACCTGGTGGAATGCAGAGAATCAGTGGAATACTGCGATCCCGGGCTATAAACTCTACAGGAGGGACAGGGAGGGGTGTGTGGGAGGTGGGGTGGCCATTTATGTTAAGGAAGGGATAGAATCCAGCAAAGTAGGGATTGAATGTGGGTCCGACTCCATAGAATCTCTATGGGTTAAATTACCAGGCCTGAGGAGTGATGTAATACTGGGGACGTACTATCGTCCTCCAGACCAGAAACTGGAAGGGGACCTTGAAATGAGGAAACAAATCAGGGAGGTGACAAGGAGGGACAGGGTTGTAATTATGGGGGACTTCAATTATCCTCATATTGACTGGGTCAATTTGTGTTCTGGTCATGAAAAGGAGACTGGATTCTTTGACATGCTAAATGACTGTGCCTTAGAGCAGCTAGTCATGAAGCTCACCAGAGGACAGGTGACTCTGGATTTAATATTGTGCAGTACTCAGGACCTGGTTAGAGATGTCAATGTTATGGAGCCATTGGGGAACAGTGAACATGCTGTGATCCATTTCAACATGCACATTGGGGGAAAAATACCAGGCAAATCTCTCACAAAAACCCTTGACTTCCGATGAGCGGACTTCCCTCAGATGAGGAGGCTGGTTAGAAGGAGGTTGAAAGGAAAGGTTAAAAGAGTCCAATCTCTACAGAGTGCATGGAGGTTGCTCAAATCAACAGTAATAGAGGCCCAGCGGAAGTGTATACCGCAAAGGAAGAAGGGCTCGACTAAGTCCAGGAGGGTGCCCACATGGCTAACCAGCCAAGTTAGAGAGGCCGTAAAGGGCAAGGAACCTTCCTTCCATAAATGGAAGTCTTGCCCTAATGAAGAGAATAAAAAGGAACATACTGTGGCAAAAGAAATGTAAGAAGGTGATACGGGAGGCCAAGCGAGACTATGAGGAACGCATGGCCAGCAACATTAAGGGGAATAATAAAAGCTTCTTCAAATATGTTAGAAGCAGGAAACCCGCCAGAGAAGTGGTTGGCCCTATGGATGGTGAGGGAGGAAAAGGGGAACTAAAAGGAGACTTAGAAATGGCACAGAAATTAAATAAGTTCTTTGCATCTGTCTTCATGGCAGAAGACCTCGGGCAGATACTGCTTCCCGAACGGCCCCTTCTGACCAAGGAATTAAGTCAGATAGAGGTTAAAAGAGAAGATGTTTCAGACCTCATTGATAAATTAAAGATCAGTAAGTCACCGGGCCCTGATGGCATCCACCCAAGAGTTATTAAGGAATTGAAGTTGCAGATCTCTTGACTAAAATATGTAACTTGTCCCTCAAAACAGCCATGGTGCCAGAAGATTGGAGGATAGCAAATGTCATGCCTAACTTTAAAAAGGGAAAGAGGGGGGACCCAGGAAACTATAGGCCAGTTAGCCTAACATCTATACTGGGTAAGATGGTGGAATGCCTCATCAAAGATAGAATCTCAAAACACATAGACGAACAGGCCTTGCTGAGGAAGAATCAACAGGCTTCTGTAAGGGTAAGTCTTGCCTCACAAACCTTTTTAGAATTCTTTGAAAAGGTCAACAGGCATGTGGATGCGGGAGAACCCGTGGACATTATATACCTGGACTTTCCAAAGGCGTTTGACATGGTCCCTCACCAAAGGCTACTGAAAAAACTCCACAGTCAGGGAATTAGAGGGCAGGTCCTCTCCTGGATTGAGACCTGGTTGAAGACCAGGAAACAGAGAGTGGGTGTCAATGGGCAATTTTCACAATGGAGAGAAGTGAAAAGTGGTGTGCCCCAAGGATCTGTCCTGGGACCGGTGTTCTTCAACCTCTTCATAAATGACCTGGAGACAGGGGTGAGCAGTGAGGTGGCAAAGTTTGCAGATGACACCAAACTTTTCCAAGTGGTGAAGACCAGAAGTGATTGTGAGGAACTCCAGAAGGATCTCTCCAAACTGGCAGAATGGGTAGCAAAATGGCAGATGCGTTTCAATGTAAGTAAGTGTAAAGTCATGCACTTTGGGGCAAAAAAATCAAAACTTCACATATAGGCTAATGGGTTCTGATCTGTCTGTGACAGATCAGGAGTGAAATCTTGGGGTGGTGGTGGACAATTCGGTGAAAGTGTTGACCCAATGTGCAGCAGCAGTAAAGAAGGCCAATTCTGTTCTTGGGATCATTACAAAAGGTATTGAGAACAAAACGGCTAATATTATGCCGTTGTACAAATCTATGGTAAGGCCACACCTGGAGTATTGTGTCCAGTTCTGGTCGCCGCATCTCAAAAAGGAAATGGAAAAGGTGCAAAAGAGGGCAACTAAAATGATTGCTGGGCTGGGGCACCTTCCTTATGAGGAAAGGCTACGGCGTTTGGGCCTCTTCAGTCTAGAAAAGAGGTGCCTGAGGGGGGACATGATTGAGACATACAAAATTATGCATGGGAAGGATAAAGTGGATAGAGAGATGCTCTTTACACTCCCACTAAACACCAGAACTAGGGGACCAGAACTAGTGTTGGGAGAGTTAGGACAGACAAAAGAAAATAGTTCTTTACTCAGCGTGTGCTTGGTCTGTGGAACTCCTTGCCACAGAATGTGGTGACAGCATCTGGCCTGGATGCCTTTAAAAGGGGATTGGACAAGTTTCTGGAGTGAAAATCCATTATGGGTTACAAGCCATGATGTGTATGTGCAACCTCCTGATTTTAGAAATGGGTGATGTCAGAATGCCAGATGCAAGGGAGGGCACCAGGATGAGGTCTCTTCTTATCTGGTGTGCTCCCTGGGGCATTTGGTGGGCCGCTGTGAGATACAGGAAGATGGACTAGATGGGCCTATGGCCTGATCCAGTGGGGTTGTTCTTATGTTCTTATGTTCTTTTCTGGACGGTTACTCATGTGTTTTGTGGGATCCAGGCATCTTCCCTCAAACTAGAACATTTTTGGCAGCAATATGATATTTTCTCAGCAATCAATCTGTGATACTTATTATTTTGTTGTTGCTGCAGCTGGTAAAATTCCATTCTTCTACGAGCTAGCTAGCAGTCTTGTTTGCATAGTTTTTTAAATTATTTTTTACAAAATAAATCACTTTATAGTTAAAACTTCTCAATGCAATAGGTACATACAGGTAAAACAGGAACAGGCAACAGTTAATATTACAAATAAATAAAAGAACAATGAAGAAAACCAGGAGTCATGGATATACTGTTTTTGCTGGAGTCCCATGTGGAATGTGATTGTGGCATTGTGCTCCACTGGCTCTGACATCACTTCAAGGGGACAATTCCCCCTCCATCTGTGCCACAACCTTTTTGCAAACGTTTAATTGTCTTCCTTAACAAAATATTCAGTGGCTGTGTGCTGCCCTTCGATGCTCCTGCAGCGCCCACCCAGTAGTTACCCTTGAATGACTTGTAACCCTTGAGCAGGAAAACTTGAACCAGGGACCTTATGCTTACAGAGGTCATATTCTATTACTAAGCTGTACACAGGTCTACTCAGAAGCAAGTTCCATTATAGTCCATGTGGCTTACTCCCAGGTAATTGTGGATAGGATTGCCATTTTAGTAGCTGTCTATCACTGTACTTATTAATAAAGCACTTCTGTATTTTGAGTGCCTTTAATGGATCATGCAATGATACACAACTGACTTGAAAATAACTGAAAGCGGATTATTCTCAGGCTCATTTTCCTGTGTATGTTTCTGCTGTTTCTGTGGAGATAGCAATTTTTTGTTTCCAAATGTGCATGATGAGAAGTTTACATGGGAGCAGGGGAAAGGTTAGGTTCTGTTGCATGGCCTTGTCCCTCGGTTAGCAAATAAGATAGTGAGACATTTCTCTCACAGGATATAGAAGGTTTTAGAGCGTGGGATCGTAACAGAGAATATGGGCATCCTTGATGACCTTGCAAACTTGGTAAAAGTCTTTCCACAGGCTCCACGCCAGTGGTCAGAACTCTCTGGGGATCTCTTAGGAAAAGAGCTTAGAATCCAGACAATGATGCAATCCACTTTTGTTCTAGTGTTTTTACATTTGCATGTTGAGTTTTCCCATTACTTGCCATTTCCCAAACAATGTGTAACTATCCAAATGAGAACACTAGAAAACATGGCCCTTAGAATTGAAGATGTCAGTTACTGCAGTTCTAAGCACTATAACTATGTGTTTATTTCAATGGTTTAATACGGGGTGCCCAAACCCCAGCCCTGGGGCCGCATGTGGCCCTCGAGGCCTCTCAATGCAACCCTTAGGGAGCCCCAGTCTCCAATGAGCCTCTGGCCCTCTGGAGATTTGTTGGAGCCTGCACTGGCCCAACGCAACTGCTCTCAGCGTGAGGGCGACTGTTTGACCCCTCTCGTGAGCTGTGGGACAATTCCTCCACTGCTTGCTGTTTCACATCTGTAATGCAGTAGCGGCAGCAAAGGAAAGGCCAGCCTTGCTTTGTGCAAGGCCTTTTATAGGCCTTGAGCTATTGCAAGACCTTCATTCATTCATATAAGTTCATCTTTAATATATTCATTTATGTAAACTTATGTAAATTTATTCAAATTTTAAATGTAAATTACTTCTTTTTTCCCCGGCCCCCAACACAGTGTCAGAGAGATGATGTGGCCCTCCTGCCAAAAACTTTGGACACCCCTGGTTTAATACCATAAGCCTCATGTTACATCTAGAACCAAGTCTCATTCCCAGATGCCCAGGATGTGACAGATGCTGCCTTTCGTATGCTTATTGCATAAGAAATAGAGTATAAGAAATAGAGTAGAGATTTGGGCAGAGGGGGGCATACTTTTTGCTAGTTTTATAGGAACTCTTTTGGCTTTATTCAGTATTTCTCCAATATTTTGTCTGAGGACAGTTGCATGCCTGCCATAGAGTGAGATGGGGCAAAAGCCCCAGGCGCCAGCCGCTAGGACTCCACAGAAGCCTCTCTGAGGCTCCCGACGGGGGTGGAAACTGTGCTTCCAGTTTCCCAAAAGCACAGTTTATAGCACTGGAGAACCTCATAGAACCGGCATGGGCGGAGGTTGCGCGAGGCTCCATGAGCCTCTGGTTAGTAGGGGGGGGGAGATTTCTGCACTAAGGGGCGGCAATAGCCTGTGGGGGGGTGCCATCGTGGAGCTTTGCCCTGGGCACAGGGCTGTGGAGGTCTGTGGCTGCCTGAGGATGAATTTATAAATTTATTTCAAATGTATGAACTGCATTGCTAGATGAGACTAGCAGCCCATTTGTCTATGACTAGCCAGATGCCTTTGAGCACTCAGGACATGAAGGTGATGGCCTCCCCCTGCCATTTGTCCTCCTAGATATATATCTTCCATGAATTTAAAGCGATCTAAGCTTAAGGCTCCTATATCACCTCTTGTGGTAATGAAATCCATAGCAGCCCAATTCTATGGACCATCTTACAACAGCAGGACTAGTGTCCCATTAGAATAAAAGGCCCTGCAATGGTGCAAAGATTGTGCTGCTGCCAGGCCATTTGAGCAGGATGACCAGATGTCATAACTGCAATAGAGGACAAGGCACCCCAAAATGTAGGACATCCAAGAAAAATGTAGGGCATGATAAAATAAAAACTAAAAATACTTGTATATTGATTTCATGTGGTCAATTTAAACACTATATTACTTATTATTAAATTTAAACTATTATTACATATAATTTATTAATTAAAAGAAAGCTATATGCTGCCTGCAGGGGCCTGCTCACAGGGAAAAGGAGGACATTTCAGTTCTTTTTCAGGACATGAGGCTAAAAAAGAGGACATGTCCTGGAAAAAGAGGATGTCTTGTCACCTTGCATTTGAGGATACAAGGCAACTACAGTGACGGATTCCTACTGCTGTGGACCCTGGACAACGTCAGGGCAGTAGTCTGGTACAGAGGGCCGTTTGTGGCCAGGGAGGGAGAGAGCAGGGGAGTAACTGGGTGGAGAGAGGCAAGAACTGGGGGGGGGGGAGGTGTCAAAGGCAGGAGCAGATGGATCCAGCAGCAGTAACTTTCTCTGGATTCTATTCCCCATTTTGCAACCTGACACACCTTCCAGCTTTCCTTGGATTTTGTCAGGGCCCCTCCCAGATGCCCTGACCCCCAACTTACCCGGGAGCAGGCACCCCATGCCCAGGGTGAGGAGGCTTCCCTGCCCTTGAAGGAAGCAAAGCCAGAGGGGGCTCACACCAACCAGCCAGAGGGGGCTGTCAGGGCAAACAAGGAACACTGCAGGAAACAAGCCAGGAACAGGAAAGGCTTTTTCTGCCCCACCTGGAGGAAGGGGCGGGGCCAAGGGGGGCAGGCTTGCTCCATAAAGCAGGAAGGCCAGGGATGAGAGGCAGTCATTGTGAAGCAGGGAGCTGTGAGGTGAACAGCTCCTTCTCCTAGGCCAGGATTGGCAGCTCTGCCAGGGAGGAGGACAAGAGTGCTGGAACCCCCTCCCCCCTTTAGGCTATCTGAGGCCTCCCTGGGGGTGGAACAAGCCTGCTCCAGGCCCCTCCAGGGCAGGGACCCTACAGACTTGTACCAGCAAAATGAGTGGTGCAGGTCCAAGGAGACTCATAGTTGATCAGCCAGCTTACCAGGAGGTAAGTTAAAGTACTTAACTTCTGCAGGCTGTCCAATCACACACATGCGCCGCTACAGCATGCAGGGAGCTCTCCTCTGATGTGGCTGCATGCTATAATGTGACAGGTGATAGGGTATAAGTTAATTTTGCATTATGGGATGAAGGGCTTCCTTTTGTCAATCCTCAACATACTGTCAATCGACTTTATCCACTGACCCTAACTTCTAGTATTAAGAAAATTCTCTGAGGACCAAACTGAATCTGACATGGCACATGGGAGATCTGTGACCAGGTCTTCCAACATCTTTTTCTGGGATTAAAGGCAGAAATAGAGAGAGCTGTCATTTGCATTGGGACCCTGGTGTCAGGGGAGGGAGATTGATATGTTTACCCCCCATCAGTTCCTTGGCTTAAATGATGCCACAGAGCTGCTACTACCTATGGAGGGTGGGGGTAGGAAAGGAAGAAAGGTACAATATCAATAGTTCAGTTCTCACTGGCAGGTATAGGTTTGTGTGTGTGCAATGTGTCTTTGATGCAGAGTGCGTAGAGATGCACTGCATGCCCCAGAAGTCCCTGAAATATACTAGTGCCCCCTCCACATATCCCACCTATTATAATAATTGGGCATTTTGCTATTTAGAGAAAAGTCCTTATAGGCATAACTTTCACATCACCTGATCTAAAGGCAGCCACCATATATTTCATTGATCACATGTGACAGTGGTGAGCTATCACCCGGAAGGAGTAAATAATCCAGATGTGGGGTCAAACTTTGTGCATACATGTGGGAAATGGCCCTGGAAGACAAAGAATACAAGACAAACGAAAAGATCTCTGGCCAAGCTGAATGAGTCACAAGAGAGAAATAAGTTAGAATTCTCTTTGACTTTTATTATTGTTTTGTAACTAGATTAGACTTCCTTAGTGAGCCATTACCTTGATTAAATACTTGCAGCCACAGACGGTCAAAACTGGCTGATTACACGGAAACCACATTGTCATAAGAGACGGAAATAGCTGGGCTGGAATGAGTTCTGAACAAAATCAATTTTCCACCCCATATTTCTCAGGTGAATCTAAACAGACAGGTTTAGAATCGCTTGAAGGTGATTGAGAGAAGTATCACAATCCTTTTAAAACACTTCCAATGTTTTATGCCACTTGCCTGAAGCTGTAACAAATTCCAGAGCCGTTATATCACATAGCAAGTTTAAACTAGAGATGGTCAAGTACCCCTTATCCCTACCCACTTTGGATTTGCTCAGAAAGAAGGCAAGCTACTTCCAGAAAACCCAGAAATGGCTCAGTTTATTTTGCGGAGCAGATCCAAATTGGCAGTGGCCCTTGGGAAAACTACATCCCCTAAGAAAGCTACTCCTGTTTGTCTCCATGTGACACACTAGCAGCGTATCAAAGCAGGAAGGGTAAAGGAGATCAGATCTCCCTCTTTCAGTGGCAGGATTACTGGTGCTGCTGCCCTAAATCTGGTTCTTAGTGTAGGACCAAAATGAGGGGGGGAAGTAAATTTGGAGATTTCTTCCAAGCTAAATGATTTGAGAATTGTCAAGGAAAACCATGTGCATTTCTAAGCAACAAGCTGACATTGCTTAGGATTTCTGTATGTCCCCAGTTTACAGAGAAGGGTGGGGCATTGTGGATTGTGAGGCTAGGTGTGCAAGAGTGAAGGGACTTGAGAGCAAATAAGTCAGGCTTCTTTGACTTGGATTTTAATTTCAGCCAGAAAGGAATGTCAGTTTAACTCTTGTTCTGAGAGATTTAAGCCCAGATGGAATCCTGCCTAGGATTCTCACTGGAGAGGAACATCAACAACTTCAGCCAGAGATGCAGCCAGGAGCAACTACAGGGATGCAGCCAGGGGCAACTACATCTTCATACCAGTAGTGGGTCTGTTCTCACAGTTTGTTCACAGATGGATCCACACAATATCAGTGCTTGGGTTCAAGTACTATGCCGGGGCTATGCCATCAAGTTTACACATTAACCATGGGGGGGGGGGGAATTTCCATCTCCATGATCCAGAAACTTGACAAAGCATCTCTTGTTCCAACAGGCTGTCCATCATCTATTCAACATCTGAGCAACTGTAAATGAGGAAGATCGAATGCCTTCCAGAAGTCTTGGGAGAAAACAAACCTTCTTATTCTTAATTTATGCTCTCCAGAACTCCTGGAGGATGCTTTTCCACCTCTAAACAGGTGAACTATAACTTTACTTTGGCTCCTCCTTCTTAGGAGATAGTCATTGTTTCTTGTCTATAGGAATTGATTGTTGTGCTACTGCTTTTCTAGTACTTTCTGGAGGGATGGGATCACCCCCTCCCCTTGGACTGAAAAATAGAACTTTGCCTACTGTCCAAGGTAGGGGCTATTCAAAAGAGTCTTGACTAGGGATGTTTGGTGGGTGGAGAGGCAGGTGAGGCAGAGCCTCCCCACCAGAGTCCTTTTATAAGTATCGCCACCGTGTGAGGTGCCCAAGCACCCACAACCCACATGCTCTGTGTGCCTCAACTACCTCCCCACCCACCGCACATCCCTGGTCTTGACTGACAAAGATAGAATGCCCTGTGTGAGTCCTGGAGAACAGAAATTCACAGTAAGAATTTCTGTGCTCTGTTAGCTAATTCTTCATAGTGAAAGGTTGTTTGGCAAAAATCAAACTCAGCCGACCAGTTCACAGGGACCTGTGACTTTGTACTGTGGTTATTCTCAGGACTCCAGTGCATTAGGTTTTTCTGTATGGAAACAATTGACTGTTACAGTTTGTATCTCAACCCATATAGTAGGGCTGTCACATGATTCAATAAATTATAGGCCTAGTCTGCACTTGATGCAGAATGATATGGTAGACTCCTGAGGTGGAAGGCAGGTTGGTACCATTTCAGACTTCAGGGGTGTTTAGTATGCTCCTTCATCTTCTAGACCATGCATTTGATTTATTCTCATACTTGATCCATAATGTCTTCTGTCACAATTTCATAAAGGAATTCTGGGTGGAAGGACCACCTTGGAGATATGCTCTATAAATTTTCTGTGGAGAACATGAGACCCCCCATCCACAGAGCTTAACTTTAATGTTAAAGCTAGCAGCCAGTGCTCAGCCAGAAATTTTATAGTTCTGAGCCCATAAAGGATGAATTATAGTCCCCAGGAAAATGTCTTTTAGAATCAATAATGGGCACCATTTAATAACACCTGATGTGTAGAGAAAGTCAGAACAAAACCACAATATAAAAAATGGTAACCGGGACAACATTAAAGACCTTGAACTTCATCATAATAACTCAATTCATAAAAAAGGGGGGACACTATTCTGAGCTTGGAGTACAGTGATTGAAATTTACGGACTCTACACCCAAGATATTTCTGCCCTTATTTAAGAATAATATACTTCCCAGGAAATGTGGGTATTACTTAAAACACATGGCAGTGGTAAGTTTCTGAAAGTGTAACAAGTGAAGCAGTGGCACAAATTTTAAATATGAGATTACATAACAGAAAAACTGAATAGACTCATAGAGTGGGAAGGTCAGCAATTCACTTTTCTTGATGCAAGGCAAGTCTATGATAGATGTCAGCATCCCATAGCATCACTCTGTCCCATAGTGAACAAGTGTTCTGCATAGAGGGCATACAGGTAAGGCACTACAGGCTACACAGAAGACCAGTGGTTCAGGTAACAATTCACTACTGGTTGAATTGTTACATTCATTAGTTCATTCATAGTTACATTCATTAGGAGGGCACTTCAGGCTTCAACCTTAAATCAGGTTACTAATACCTCAAACCAGAGCCCTCCAGGGCTGCTATAAAGTCCCAAGATTAGCTGCAATCCCCCCGCCCCCCAAAGACTGGACAATGTTGCTGAGGTGAGCCTTTATTATTCAGATTTGTATCCTGCCCTTCTTTCATCGAGCTCAAGGGTATGATTCCACTTTATGATAACAACTAACTCTTTGATGAAGGATAGGATGCAAGAGCGTAACTGGCTCCTCGTCTCCCCATAATGTTCATGTACAAGTGAGGATTTGATCTTCATTCTTCCCAGCCAACATCCAGTATTCTAGACTTTGCAGACAGATCTAGGAAAACCCATAGGACAACAGAGGGCTTACCTGGAGGTAAGGGAACAAAAATTCCCTTATTTTGAGGAAGTCTCCTGTTTACTCCCCTATAGGATGCAGTGTCTGCACTAGTGAGATGGGATTGAGGCATTAAAAAGTTCCCATCCAGCCTCTCTTTGTTGTCCATTTCCTGCAGTTTGCTGTAGGAGCATGAAGATCACGTTGCAGCATCTGTTTCTATCACAGTTAGTCAGCATGTGATAACCAGGTATGTGATAACCAGCACCAGGTATGGAGTAAACCACAGACAGAGGGATAAAGGAATTGTTAGAAAAGGCAATGAGAATGTATCTAACACTATGTGTATGGGCCACAAAAGAAAACATAAGAACAGGCTATACTGGATCAGAGCAAAGATCCATTTAGTCCAGCATCTTGCCTCCCACCATGCTCAACTGGATGCCCCTGGGAATGCAGAAAAAGAGGGTGCACACCCTTCCCCAGGCAACTAGTTCCAGTTGCCCTCATATTCTTACAGCTCAATCTACAGTCTAGTGAACCCAAAGTAGGCAAGCGAGTTAGACAGGCATTTGGTGCTTCAGAAGGCCTGCTCAGGATGCTGCTCTGGACTGGTATTAGTTTGTCTGGGACTAATCCAGTGAAAGCTGGCGACAGCTAAGCCCCATGGAAAGCAATAGAACATGATTGTAACTAATGGAAACCCCATTTATTTCAATAGGACCAAGACCTAGCTTGTACTGAGTGATCAACCTGTGTCTGGGCTGCGCAGTACTAATTCAGACTGCAGATAGGGTTGCACATAACTGAATGCTCTTTCCGCACAGAACACTATTGGGAGTGTTCTAGTCCAGGCTTCTCCCTGATCTGCTAGCTTCTGTGTGGGAATATTTTTTTGTGTGGGGGAGGGGACATCCCAACTGCACTTTGAATAGGAGGTTGACTGGGGCGAGGGAGGATGGAAAAGGCAGAAACAGGGGTGGGGAATTGGGTCTGGGAGGGTAGTGGGATGGGCGGCACTGGCACATGCCATATCCAAACCCCCTTCCCAGGCCTGATCTGCCAACATGGACCACTGCAAACTTGCACCAGCAATATCACTTGCACATATCTGAGTTGAGCTGTTGTGGCTGCTGAAGCTTACCCCAGGGCATAGGACAAATGTCCCCTTACCCCAAGGAGACCTCCAGCAGCCAAAAATCCTCCACAGGATGCAGCATAACCTATGCCATGGGAATTTAGGGAGGATTGGCCTCTAACAGCTTTCAGTTGCACACTAAGATCATTTAGTTGTGTAGTTAAAACATCCAGACTAGCTTGAACCTGCAGAAATTGATTTGTGTGCTGCTGTTCCATCACCACTAATTTATCTATATTGTCTTGTATTGTCTGCTTCCAATCTTTCCCTTTTGGTTACTTTTGTGTTAGTTTTACCAAGCTTGACTCCAGGGCGGGAGAGCCCCTAACTTTTGCTCCTTTTCCTGTCATCCTTTTTCTTCCTCCTTATATCTTCTTTCCTGTAAAACTCAAATATCTGTTATCACATATATCACTATCAATTACCCATACATCACATCACATCATCAAGAAATCAACTGTTCACCCATAAAAACCAACACAAGGAAATTTTAAGTCAAATAAACCTTTGCCTTGCAATATTTTTAATGCCACTAGATGTACTCAGTGTATTGTCCTCCTTACTTCACTGGTCAAGTCCTGTTCTTATCCTTGCAATGTCTTTTTAAATCCACTAGATGTACCCAATGTTCTATTCTTTTTATTCTATTGTTTTGATTCTATTGCTTACGTTTGTTGCTATATCAACCGCATTCCTTTCCAGGAGATAGTCTGAGGAATTCAAAACAATGAAACCGCTTTTGCAAAACAAAGAAATGCAGATCTCCAGCCGGCTCCACAGGCACTCCAAAATCTCCACAGGAAAACAAAACTGAGCATTTCAAAGCAAAGTTTATATTCCCAAAACAATTAATTTGTAATCCACAAGTTTTAGATTTGTAAAGTTAGAGTTATGCTCTCATATTTCCATAACAAGGCAGGAGGTCTGGCTCAGTTGGTAGAGCTGCCGCCTTGTATACCTGAAGATCTGAGGCTGCCAGTTTGAAACAACCAGAAGTACCCGAGAACTGAGGACACGCTGATATACTGATGAGCTGACCCTCGGTGGCAGAGAGGAGTTGCCATCAAGTGGAGCATGGAAGTTGAAGAGCCAGAGAGAGGCCAGACCAGGAAGGAGTCCATCTGCCAGAGAGAGGCCAGACTGGAAAGGAATGCAGCTGGAATGAGGAGTTCTATGAAAGACTAGAACTATTCAATTGTAAAAATCCCTACGGGGGTTTAGAACAGCCTGCCTATGTAAACCACCTTGGATTTAAGTCTGAGGAGAAAGGCGGTATATAAATAAACAAATGAATGAATAAATAAATAACAAGTTCGGCAAGTCTCCTCCAAAGCTTATTCTCACACAAGCAAACAAATGAGTGGAGAAAGCCTCCCCCCTTCCTCTTCCCAGAGGGGGAAAACCTGCCCCTCCTTCTTCTTCCCTCAGGCAAAAGCTTAATCAGGCAGTCAATTAATCAGTCAACTTCCAGACACACACAGTGGAATAAGACTTACTTAGTTCTTCCAACATCCTTCCCTGCTTGGGGCCTTCAGCTTAGTTTCAACATGAATCCTCACCAACACCAACATTGATGGCTGGGTTCCCTTGGAGAGAAAACAGCCCCTAGCTGGGCCGTTCCTCTCAGAAACCATATACCATCTGTAGGATCGAATCTCTCCTGATCACAGGTCCTCAGATTTCCTCAGATCCATGGTATTTTTTGGAGGAAATAGCGTGTTTTCCCAAGAACTTACAAGAACTTAGAAAAGCACAGCCATTCAGTTGCCTCTGCCCCCCCCATAAAGGCCAAGCAAATGAGAATACACAAAAGATTAGAAAATTAGGAAAAAAAAAGACAACAAAAGATCAATCTAGAATACTGGAGATAGAACAAAACCAATATGATGGAGAGGGAACTTTAATGGAAATTCAGATGGAGAGTGAAGCTCTAGTGGTGAGAATACAAAATGTACCAGAACAGAAAGGGGAAGATACACGACGTCTGATTGGTGATTTAATATCAGAGTGGATCAACACGCCAACAGAGGAGATACTCATGGATCTGGATTCAGCGAGAAGAGTGAGCCCTTTTTAACTAAGAAAACATGAACTACCAAGAGAAATCCATGTGACATTCATCAGAACTTTTTACAGAGATAAAATATTGAAGATCTCACAGGAAAAGGAATGGATGGTGGAGGGTAGCAAAGTGAAAATTCTGAGACATGTCCCATGGAGAGTGAGAAAGAAAAGAAAAGAATATGAAGAGCTAGCAGAATTTTTAAGAGGAAAGCAAATACCATATAGATGGCTTCTCCCGGAAGGTATGTTTTTTTCAATTCCAGTCACAGATATAATATAAATTCAACAATGAAAGCAGAAAATTTCTTGAGGACAGTGATGAAATGTGAGACGAAAAATGAAGAAAATGAGGAAAGTGTAGAAATGGAGCTGGAAGAAATCAGATGATTCAAAGACAACTAAGGAATCAGAGAAGGAAGGAACTAGAGGGGCAAGGAGGCATTCACCAATAGCAACAAGAAGAAGACAAAAAGAGAAGGTGACTAGTAAAAAAAAAACATGTTGGTTAAGGGAGGATGGAGTATTTACTCTGTCAACATAAATGGCTTAAATTCACCTCAAAAACAAAAGGAAGTCTTCCTTCAATTGCAAAAGTTAAATATGGATATAACTTGTAAGCAAGAAACGCACATCAAAAATATGAATAAAGCACTGCTTGTGAACAAAAAATTAGAAGTATTTATAGCCTCAGATTTTTTTAAAAAAAAGGGTGTGGCCACATATGTAAAAGAAAGACTGAAACCAAATCTAATACATGCATCACAAGATGGAAGAATATTGATGGTGGAAGTACAAAAAGAAAATGCAAGAGTCTTAATTGTGAATATTTATGCACCAAATGAAAATCAGCAAGAATTTTTTGTAAAGCTATACAAAGACACAAGAATTAGAGAATATGAACAGTGCTGTATTGTTGGAGACTTTAATTCAGTTTTTGATAGACAAATGGATTCTACATCGACACAAGTGAAAGAGAAGAAAAAAAGGAGACCACAAATTCCTAAAGCATTTTTACAATTAGTGGAAGAGATGTATCTGATAGATGTATGGAGAACAAGATATCCAGAAACTAAAGACTATACTTTTTATTCAAATAGACACCAGACATGGTCAAGGATTTATGCTCTTTGGATATCACGAGCATGGACTAAAAATCTGGTAGAAGTGGAAATATTACCAAAGATACTATCAGATCACAACCCAGTAATGAGCAAATTTGAAACTCTTCAAAAGCCATCTCAATGGAGATTGAATATTAATAGTTTAAAAAATGAAAAATTTAAAAACAGTTTGAAAGAAGAAATAGAACATTATTTAGAGCTAATATTACACCTGATATACCAATGATCACGGTCTGGGATGCTAGTAAAGCTAGTTTTAGAGGATTGGCAGTAAGAGAAGGTGCAAGAAAAAGAAAAGAAAGAGAGAAAAGATACATAGAATTAGAGAAAGAATTGCAACGACAAGAATTATTGGCAAAGCAAAACCCTACAGCACTGGAGATAAAACAGAGAATGAGAGACGTACAACATAAATTGAACATTTTATTGACAGAAGAACTAGCAAAGAAACTTACTTTTGCTAGACAAAACTTTTTTGAAAACGCAAATAGAACTGGAAAATGGTTGGTTTATAAATTAAAGAGAGAGAAAATGAAATCCTATATAGACACATTAAAGAACGAAGATGGAAAAAAGACTATGAATGTAAAAGATATGATTGATATTGCTAAAAAAATTTATGAAAAATTATATATGGAAGAAGGGATCTCAAGCATTATTCAAAGGAATTATTTACAAAAAAAAATAATGAATTAAAGATGTCGCAGCAGCAAAAAGAAAGTTTAAATCAACCGATATCAGTTAGTGAGATTTCAGAAGCAATCACTAAACAAAGAAATCAGAAATTGCTGGGTAGCGATGGATTACCAGCTGAATTTTATAAATGTTTTGAAGAAGAGTTAATGTTACCATTTAAAAAATTGATAGAAGAAATACAGCAAAAGGATAAAATTCCTGATACTTGGAAGGAAGCAATTATTACAGTTATACATAAAGAAGGACTTGACCAAGAAGAGATTCAAAATTATAGACCAATTTCACTACTTAATGTGAATTATAAAATTTTTGCAACAATATTAGCTTCAAGATTAAAAAGAGTTTTGATAAACATTATTCAAGACCAAGAAGGGTTCTTACCAAGAAGACAAATTAGAAATAATATGAAAGATATTGAACTTTTTAGAATATTATGAAATGCACCCTGATAAGCAAATGGCGATGTTTTTATAGATTTTCAAAAAGCATTTGATAATGTGAACTGGAATTTGATGTTTTTACAATTTGAAATGATGGATGCTGGAACTCCGTTTATTGCTATGATTAAAGCTATATATAAGAATCAAACTGATAGAATTAGAATAAATGGAGAGCTTTCAGAGGAGATAAAAATGGAAAAAGGAACGAGACAGGGATGTCCACTTTCTCCATTATTATTTATAGTGATTATGGAAATACTTTTGAATCAAAGTTTGGGATGAGCAGAAGGGCTTTGCAGTACTCTCTGCTGCCCTCACTTTGCAGTGGTGGCCCTGGTCACAGTGGGGGGCAGCTAACCCATGCTATCCAGGGTCTTGTACCAGCGGAGCCCAAGGTGGGTTTGCTCAGGTTGCACTGGTGGTGGCGGGTTCGGGTGTTCCCCCGCCTCTGGTTTGGGCACCTGGGGCGCCGGGCTTAGCTGCTCCCCCCCTCCAGGGCATTTGTTGCCCCCTCCAGGATGCAGTTGGGGGGCCGTGTGGATGAGGCAGGGTGCCCCCAGGTGTCTTATGGAGACATTGCGCTCCTTCTGGTCGGTCAATTTGGCTCTAGCAGTCAAGGGAAAGATCTGGAGAGGGGAATATGTTGACATGTTTCGCCTTCTGCAGATTGAGCCAGAACCTGTTCTGAAATTGGGGGAGCCGGTGTGGGTCTCTGGTGATGGTTCAGAAGTGGACAGTTGACAAGTTGACTATCCCTTTCCTGTCATCACTCTGACACTGCTGTAGAGTAACAGCAGGAAAGGGTGGGAGAAGAAGGGAAGGAATATTCTTTATTTGACCCCAATCAACACTGCAGACAGTCAGGTCCTGTTACTTCACTGTCTAAAAACTGAGTCAGGGTCTCAAGGAAAAACCCGCTTTACCAAAGGGACCCTCTGCTGCTACTGTCGCCACCACTAATAATGGAGGCTTGGCAGGAATGGAGGAGAGAATTTATCCAGGTTGTCCCAGACTGGTTCAGCTAATTGACTTCTTTCCAATTTGGGGAAGGAGTTCTTGTATTGCTTTCGAGGAGGTTTGGGATGAGCTCAAGCCAGGTCACCCAGCTCTAAACAGACTCAGCCCATCTGTTCTCATTCTGCACTTCAGAAGTTGGATATTTTCCTCCAACCTGTAATTATAAACCAAAAGTTGCTGAAATATTTTCTCTCTCTCTCTCTCTCTCTCTCTGACTTTAAACCCCTCTCCAGAGTTAATGTTTTCTTCCTTGGTGGGGAGCAGCATGTCTCCACATATCAACAGTGGTGGCATTTGCTCCTGGGAGTGCCAAAAGAAATAAGCCATGAAGTTCCCATCGCTCTGCAAAGCAGCAACATCTGTGAGAGACCCCCAGAGCTTTGCTGGCAGAGTTCAGCAGCATAAAAGCCTGCAGTCCGTCAGCTGTGCTCTCATTAAAGAATCAATGCGCTCTATTATCGGAGCTTTCCAGGGGACACACACAAACCATTCAGTTCTGCAAAGGGGAGGAAAAAAAACACGTAATCCATTTTAGCCTTAAAGACTTTCCCGATTGACATTCTATCACTGAGTGATGCAATGCGTCTGGGGAAACCATTTTTTATACTCCAGGGAAATGAAACCTTAGTGGTAAGAAATGAACACCAACACATAACCTGCATCCCCATTGCTGCTCATCACAGATTTGGGAGCAAAATTGTGTTGCTGGCCAAAATGCTGATGGGTTTGTTTAGGTTAGAAAGGTTAACTGAGAAAAAAAAAGTTTCAATTTATTTAGAGGAGTGCAGGGGGAAAAATAGTCAACTGGCAATTCTGAGATTGTTGACCAAGACCACTATCCTGCTTCCTCAAGCCCTCCAGCATTACTCAGATAAAAGAAGGTTGTGCTTGTAACACCCTGGTTATCATACCACAGGTCACTGCCTGCCCTCCCCTTTCTAACCATTTTGTTGGCATCCTTCAGTCTCGGAAGACTATGGTATCGCACTCTGAATAGTGTTCTGGAACAGAGTGTCCTCTCCAGTGCGCGAAGCCTGGATAAAGTAGATATGGAGGATAGACTGTTACCCATGCAGCAAATCCCCCCTCTCCACGTCGCTGAAATGGTCCAATGTAAAGGCAGAAGCCAATATGGTTGGTTCCAGCGGCGTCACAGGAGTTGCCAGAACGTGACTGTGTTCAGCCATGAACTGCCTCAGGGACTCCAGCTCCGGATTTTGCCTCGAGGTTGACTCCTGAAGCCTTTTCCATAACTGGATGTAGCCACAAGGCAGTGGAGGTTTGGGATCAGAGTTTTCCTTCTCTCAGATGAGCTGCCTTCCTAGGCTAACGAGTCCCATCTACCCGGTGGCTGTTCAGTCGCCTCTTAGGACAAGTTCAGCCAAACTGAGGGCCTATTCTTATAACCCAGCCCTCAGGGGAACTAACCATTAGGAACTACTGATTGTCTGACTGTAAGCTGTATTTGTTCACTCACTCTCCAAAAGCCCTGTTCTTCTTAGGTTGGAAAGCCAATAGGAGATCTGCTCTTTGGATTAAAGATATCTCTTCAAAATAGAACATAGAAATCCCCCAATGTTAACTGAAGAAGGCTGGAGAAAGATAATCTCTGAGTTCTTTCTTTCTTTCTTTCTTTCTTTCTTTCTTTCTTTCTTTCTTTCTTTCTTTCTTTCAGAGAACAGAAGGGAGCAGAAAGTACAGCTTTCAATATCCATGGTGCAGATTCAGCCCACTATCATCTCTGCTACAGGTTATAGAGGTTTTTACAGTGCTTCAAAAACCAGCACAATCTGGTTGAACAGAGATGATCGTGGGATAAAATAAATGGGAATGGACAATCCTGTTTCTAGCATGCCACCTTCAACTCTCCTAAAATGACAACCTGTCTTCAGTGTAATTGGTTACAGAGCCTTCTGCAAGAAAATGACTGCTCTTCCACTACCTTACTCCTCTCTGCTTTAACCCTTTCTGTTTTAACCCATTTCCTATTGTCGGTTGATTACATGCTTTCAAAATACACTATAATTTCAGAGATCTCAGGCTTAAAAAAAAACCTAGATCTTTGGGATTTGTCATGTGCCCCCACCCCTTCCTCACCCCACGCACAAGCAGGCACACCTTGGAGTATTGCCAACTCGGAGCTGTATGTTTACTCTTGGTTACTGCAGTGCACAAAGTTGCATTAATATTAATGAGAGTTACTTAGTGACTTAACATCCATGCATCAAACAGGGAATCGCTTTCTTAATGGCTTCTTCTCCGGGATATAATAACATGTTTCATTTCACAAGCAACAAAAGTTGGATTGTAAGCAGCGTTGTTGAACAAGATGCTAAAACCCTGGAGAAGCACATAACTTTGCAGCTGTACAGGCTTCCATGTTTTGAAACATCCTCAGTCTGAGACAAGGCTGACATACACTTAAGCCCACTGAAGTGAATGGGTGTAAATCCACATCAGTGTGTGTAGGATTCCAACTCCAAGGTAGCTAGGGAACTTTGTTTTTGAATTGTCTTACAGATATGCCTCCATCTCTGTTGCAATCCTTAATGTTTTGCTTTTAAAAACAATAAACACTGCATAATCTCTAGTTTAGCCTTTTCGACTGATGTGCCTTGGTACATTGGTGTACCATAAAAGATCTGCAGGTGTGTCACAGAACTTGGGAGCACAGCAGTTGAAAATTGTTGAAAAACTCTTCTGGGTTATCTTCCACCAGCTGCATGACTGGTCACTTGAAGTGCATCAGGCATGCACACTGGACAATTTTATAATACTTTTTCACTCCCTTTTGGCTTCAGCTCAGAGTGCGTCTTTTCAAATTTTGCAGGGATATCAGCAATGTCTTCTACTGGGCTTTGCTTCAGTGTGATGACCTGCCATGATGGTGATGATTGTATTGTATTGTACTGTATGTCAGCACCTTCGGGTTCTCCCACTTTCAGAACAGCCAGTATTCCAATTTTGGCCCTGTGGTCGTGCTTGAACTATGGCGAACTAGAGGTCAAAATTGACAAGTGCCACCTGTGACTCATCCCCAGTGCTATCCAAATTGTGTCCCCAGGAGCCTTTTAAGTCTCCTTCCAACTCTCCTGTAATTTAAGCACTTCACTGAGACCCCACTATTAGCATCTCTATCTTACCTCGATGGAGTTGAGTTTATTTAACACCTAATGTTGCATCTAACTCTGAGCCATTTTGACCTGCAGACAGAATATGAGTGGATGAAGCATAATTCTGGAGAAAATAGGAGCTCCCATCACAGACATCTGCAGGGTCAGTCTTCAGCCAAATGACATCCCAAGTGAGGAGTATCTTTGCTGCCTACCTTCCATTTGTTCAACTGGGAAGACCTTATTTGTTATTGCACTTGTGACCATTTTCATGACCCTGATGCCTAGTTTATCCCTGACATTTTAGACAGTACATTTGCATGCATAAATATGTAAATTTGTATTTATTCAGGCCACATAAAAGAAATAAAAACACATTTCTTTCCTCTGATCTTGGAGGAGCATTTCAATTTTAAGAATACTAAAATTCATGATCACAGTGCTTAAATTATGGTGGTTCTCAAGAAGGCCTGACCCCATTACTTTTTGTGCCAGCTCTCTTAGCTACTATATCTAGAAGGCTACTGGTGGTACAGTTTGGCTAAAGGGTGAGGTTTGAAGATTTCATTAAGGGCCCCCTGCCTTTGTTCCTATAGTTTGAGCATTCTCCAGTAGTTTCCTGGGTTGCCTGCACCTACAACTGACCCTGATAGTTTGTGCTAGAGAGTCTTGTCCTCCTTCCTCTAGGGAAGTTTTAAAAATGCAATAATATTACTTTAAAAAATGGAGGGGGTTACACATCAGTAGATTTAAGGAACATTTTTGAACTCTGGTTGCTAACTTCAATATTGGAGAAATATCACTGTGTTCTTAAGTTAACCCAACACTGGGTTGCCCAAGATAAGAGGTGAAAGTAGAAGTCATTAGCTTTAGCTATTGCCAACAAAAAGAAATGGGGTTTGCTCATAGCATCAAAGCTATGATAAGTACTATGTACAGTGTAACTGGAGGCACTGTATTAAATATTCCCTATAGCAGATGACTCAACTAGCATGAATAAGTTCATTCTTTGCCAGAAAATAGCACATGGCCATTTCCTGTTCCAAGCCCAAGGAAATATTGTGACATCTCAAATATCATGTAGCTGGTGGCTGTTGGCAAACTAGAGGAGGGTTTATTTTTACAAGCTCCCTCTTCACTGAAAACATACATGCCGCCTGATTTAATGACCAGTCCCAACTTATGCTTCCCAGGCAGTCCCAATGGTTTTTGTTAGCTCATCCAGTGAAATAATTGGCAGAGTCATGAACAATTTCCATCTGGAAGGTTTGGTTCTGGAGAATAGGCTATATAAGTCACAGCTACATCTATTGGTTGTTCTATAGATAAACGTTGATCTGTATTGATGTACCTTCAAGGAGGATGTGCTTGACACTGGTTTACGTCTATAGATTCTGCCACTGCAGGATTTTGTAGGCTTGAGTGGGAGCCTTTCTGCTTGCACCACCTAGGTTCCATCTCTGCCTGATGCCACCTTGGGTCCACCACCTCTGTACTACAAAAATAAAATAAAATAAAAAAACCTCCAAAGCCCTTACAGTACTCGTGTGCTGTCATCAAACCCAGAATTGCAAGACTTCCATTTTTTATTTACAGGGTCAGTGTGAACAAAGGAGCTCCTTTGTTTGCACTGTCCCTATAAATGAAACTGGAAGACCCCACATGAGGAGTATGGCACGGAGGGGAAAGAGCTGCTTCTCACTTGAGCGAGCAGGAAGCAGATAATTGTGACTTGAATCAGTAATGGGTCAGAGGGAGGCAGCAGCAGCAGTCTTGGGGTGATAAGCCCTTTAAAACCACCATCCCCTTGCAAATTGCTGCTGATGCAACATGCATCAGCTGGCCTCATAGATGGACCAGCCCTGACCTCCAGGAGCATATCCACTACATGTCTTGCAGGCTGAACTGTGTTTCTCAAGGGCATCATCTTGCAGCTATCCCAGCCTTCCCCAGTAACTTAGCATTCTGTCAGCTAAGGATCATTCCAGCTCTACCAAGTCTGATAAGATTCCGGTTACTCTTCAATTTGACCAACTCATCTCATCAGAGCGGATTCTGTCCAGCTTCTACCATATTGGTGCCTTTAGAACTTGACTTGCATTGGATTATGTGACCTGCTTCTGGTCCATTTGTTCTTAAATTTCTTCTTTCAGAATATTGCAACTGTGTTACCCAGACTACATTAGCAGATTCTGGACTGATTGCTTGAACACACAAATCCACCCTAGAGCAAAACCCTCATTGCTTGAGGTTCTGGGGTAGCATCACAGGGGCCAGGGCCCGCTTGGCCAAATACCTTGGCAACACCCCCTGAAGGAATCCACAACTGTGCCCAGCCATGCCCCACCTGTCCATGGTGATAGGCTCACTGTGCAACTGTTCCCCATCTCCATCACTTCCTGGAGACTGGGGCATGAGATAATTTTAATATGGTGTCCAGGAAGGAGGAGGATGAACCACAGAGGCAGCTGCTAACCACCCATTTCCCCATGGTTTACTAGGTAATGGGAGAGGAAGTAGCTATTACAGTAGATGGAGTTATTTATCTTTTGTCTTGAAAGTGGGCAGGATATGAAGGAGAGTTCTCCTTTATGTCACCACTGTTGCAGCATTTAAAGGGGTGGGTACACAGGGCTTGTGCCCAAGGGCCTCTTCAAAGGAAATGCCAACCCTGGTTCTAATGTTTAATTCAAATCTACCACTTGGTCTTTTAAGAACTCTCTCTTCTGACCAATTTGCACCAGGCAGAAATGTATCCTGTGTCATACAACAGTTAAATAGAAGAAGTGGCAGCACTATTTGCAGGTTAAGAGCCCTGGAAGTTTAATGGGCCCATCAAAAGAACAACAAGTGATTTGCTAAATAGAAACACTTCTGAAATTTGGATCTCAGCCAAGAAGGCTGAGGTGAGAGTTGCCTAGTCCCATGCAGAAGGCAGAAGAGCTATGCCCAGATGGTTGTAGTGGCTCATGGGCTTACCCACAGCTTCTGTAGAGGTGCTTCTGTGCATCACTGCCATGTGCCTCTGTGGCACAGCTGATGGGCAGTGAACTGGCTACTCATCAGCCCAAAGCAGTAACAGCTGAGAGCTGGCATCCAGGGCCTCTGAGAGGGGGTGCAGTGGGTGCATTGTACCTGGGCCCAGGGTCAAAAAGAGGGCCTGGGTGCCAAAGGAGGGGTCCCAGAAATTTCCTGGGATCTCAGCTGGCCTTGTGGAGAGTGAAAGATGGCACCTGAGCCAACTGGGAGGCCAGGTCTATCCAGCAGGTAGACCTGAGCTCTGCTTTGGAAAACCTGGTAGACCTTGCCTGACTCTCACCACCAGAATCTTTTCTCTCACCACCCTCCCCCACCCTATTTTTCCTACTCACTGACGCTGTTCTATCTACTCTGTCACCACCCTCTCTTCATCCTGTTTTGCCCCTTCCCTCCTCCTTGGGAAGGAGGGCCTCCTTAGGGGCCAAAGGAAACTTGGTACCCCCTGATAAAATCAGAGGCCCTACTGGCACCAGCTCATAAAAAGGGCTGCCAAGCAGGGGGCAGGAAGGATGCAAGCAGAGGAGAAATTAGAGATGGAGGGAGACAGCGGGGATAACAAGCTGAGAAGGGGAAAAGGAGAGAACATGAGGGTGGGTGACAGGGAGAGAGGTTGGAAAGACGTAAGGGGAGAAGGAGGCCAACCGGGAAGGGGGGGAGAGAGAACGAGAGAGTCTAGGTCCCAAAATAAAGGGAATCCCTGAAAGGATCACCAAGGCCCCCCTTTCAAGTAAAATATTTGAATCACTTGCACACTGCTTGTGCAACACGAGTTTGGAGCCCTGTCCGATTGAAATGAGTTTGACTTACTTCTGAATAAACATGGCTGGGCTGAAAGCGGTGAACACTACACCAGTGCACAGCGCCTGTCATCTCAGGACTACAGCAAGACCTAACTGTAATATAGTTCTACTATATTCAGTGCTGTATAGATTTTCTAATGTTGTGTATTAAGATTTATTTTCCTACTTTCCACTGAAGTTCTGGTTCTCTATCATTTATATGGAAAACGGTAGTGTTGGTTGTTGTTTTGCCAATTTCAGGAAAACTCATTAAGACGGTAATTTTGCCTTATAGACAGATGGTTTTCCTTCCATTAAATGCAAGTGAAAAATGAGAGTGAGTGTGTGTGTGTGTGTGTTGTTTTTAAAAAAAAACTCCACACCTCCTTCAAAGGCATAGACTAATATTTACCATGATAAAGCTGACAAATAGCTTAGGGAAATCCTTCATGGCTTGAGAGTTTTTCATGTGATTTGTTTGAGATGGATTGCAGTAAAGAAAGTTGTCTCTCCTGTCTCATCAACAGGTAATAGGTCTGTTGGTGCAACAGAAGAAGGAAAGCAGTCCCACGCACTTATTCCCTTATCCCATTCAAGTGTCCACTCACCTAGCCACCACGATGCATGTGCTCAGCAGCAGGGGCTTAGCTAGAGGGGTGCAAAGCACTATGTCTGGCAAGGGGACCCTCCTTTGGAGCCATTCTAGGTGGTGGGAGCAAAATGAAGGCGTTTGCCTCTGTTTTACTCCCACCGCTTGGAATGGCTTCAAAGGAGAGAAGGAAGGGCCGCTTGCACGTTGCGGTGAGGCTCCCTGTAAAACTAAGGGCACAAGCCTAACCAGATCTACTCAGAAGTAAGTTCCATTTTGTTCAATGGGGCTTACTCTCAGGAAAGCGTGGTTAGGATTGCAGCCTTAGTGCTTTGCACCCCTTCTAGCTATGCCACTGCATAGGGCATTGTGAAAGGGCATTTGCAAGACTCATGATGGACCATTACTTGGAGGGGATTCTGGGTAAAAGAAAAGTAGCTGCCGTGTGTAAACACTATTGTTTCTGCTGCCACAACTGTGAAAATGGTGGGAGCAAAAGGAACAAAGAGGTAAATCTCTCCTCCCCCCCCCCCATTTTTCTTTCCCAGAACCTGAAGTTCATGCTGAATTGTATGATATAAGCCATTCCAACTCACACTAGAAAATTGTCAGGAACCTGTCCAATTCTTGAGGTAGCCACCTGAGGTCTTTTTCACCATCAGAGATTATGTGTGTGATTACTGGTCTTTTCATCTGAGATACCCTCTGGGAGGCTTACACTAGTATGACATATATTGACCTTTTAGGTACTGGCTAACACACTTTTTATTTACCAAAGTTTTCTTTTTTTAACTAATAGCCCAATCCTATGGGCTACTTCCACAGACAGATTGAGAGTTCTGTCAGCAGAAGGCCCACTCCACCAGCACTGCAGCTATAGTGACAACGTGTGCAACAGGGCTGCAGGGCTGCCAGCAAAGAAGGTTGGTGACTGTGTACATCATTAGAGCACCCAGTCACCACCAGAGGAGATGAATAGGCACAGGGCATGGGCTGTGGGCAGGGAGGGATCCTCAGACTTGTGCTAGCCAAAGAGCTGGTGCAGAACTTAGTAGACTCAAAGCCCAAACCTAGCCAATTTTCCAGTTCCAGTACAGCCGTGCCAATGGAGTGTGGACTGCATCCTATGTGGAGAGGCAGTCTCAGAGGCCTCCTCAATGTATGGGAACATTTGTTCCCTTACCTCAGGGCAGTATTGTGGCTGCACCGGTGCTGGAAAGTTGGATAGGATTGGGCCCTTATTGAGGAAGTGCAGTCAAGTAGGTAAGTAAGAATTTTGTTTACTTACCTCTCCTTCCAGGGCCAGCCTTAGGGCAGTTTGACCAATTGGCCAATTTGGATGAACGGGCCCCACACTGCGGCCACAAGCAGTGCACCCACAGCCGCAGCTGGAACCTCAGTCTGTAGCTGATGCTACATGGCATGGAATCTTCCATGCAGATGTGTCACAAGGAGAATGTGGCGAAGAAAATGTGGTGAAAACATGGGATCCCGACCCCTGTCAATGCTGATCTCATTGAGCTGTGTCAGTTCATCATGAGGACAATTACAGTTGCATAGAACAGTTTTTCTCTCATCGGCAAAATAAGCCCACATGCCTTTTCTCCACTATCCCTCAGCACAGTGTAAGTGAGCTGACTTGTGAAAGCTGTTAGCATCCGCTCCTGACTCAGCTCTGGAATAGCTGGTGAAAAACAAAGGGATGAGTGACCATCAATATCTCCAAAGGTCATCCAGGTGGCTTTTTAGTGCATTAAACTGCTGGCTGGTTTCCCCACATTGTGCATCAACCACATTTGTTTCGAGCTTGCTCGGAGCCCCCAGAGACCTTTCCATAAACAGAGTCATGCAGGAATGAAATAGGATGCAAATGAGCCATTGTTGCAAGCCTGGAGTGCAACGGAGGAACTGAATGCAACCAAATGGAAAGCAAAATCCCCTAGACGCAGAGATGCAAAGGGGACACTTCATTTGAGCAAGTCAGTCCATACTTCCAGTTACATCATATGCCATTCAGCCCCATGAGACCTCCGTGAGGCACTGCCTCGTCCTGAGAACAAAGACAGCATTTCTAAGCATAATGCACTCCATAAGGTTGCACTGTCAGAAAAAAAAAATCCAGTCTCCTGCCTCATCTCTCCATGGTGTGCTTGGAAAGGATGAGGAGTTCATTCCTCAGAGAAGCTGCTTAAACATCTGCTATGACATAATTTTCTGCTTAAAAGCCAACGCATTGTTGAAGCAGACATCCCAGGCCAACCCACCCATGACACAAACTGAAAGTCATGTTGTTGGGAGGGATGGTGGACAAAGGGTGCCCTGAACCCAGTGCCCGTCCTCTGCCCCCTTCAACAGTGGAGCCACTCAAGTCAGTGACCTGAGTCTCCTCCCACTTACTCCGAGTAAGCGGGAAGCAACCTGGGGCCACAGCAGCACTGCTGGAGGAAGAAGAGGAGGGAACTGCTCAGGCAGTCTCTTTCTTCTCCCTGCCCAGTGAACTGCTGAAGGAAGCAGCCAAGTGGGCCAGGAGATGGAGAAGGAGCCTCCTTCTCTCACTCTCTTCCCTTCCTTTTGTCTGTACCAGTCCAGTTTCAATTGGACAGGACGCTATAGTGTAGCTGGGGGGCAAAACAATAAGTTCTGCAGACACTGCAACTCACCGCGTAAGCGGCCCATCCCACTTACCATCAGTGCCATTCTGGGGAAAAACAGCAATGCACAGGAGATGCCATCTGCTTCAGCAAGCTCCTGCATGTTGCCATTGCTGCCTTGATTTGTTCCAACAGCAAGTGGGAGGGGCCGCTGACACAGCGCATTGTGGCACCTGCAGTACTTACCGTTTTGTCCGCCCCCAGCTATGCTACTGACATGAAGAATGGAGCATGCTGGATGTCCCCAGTGCTCTACTCTTCCTGTTAGTTTGAGACTGAACTGCCACAGAAGAAGGAGACTAGTAATGAGCATTACTCTCAGTACCTCATTTCTGATTCTTGAGCTCTCTCAGTTTCAGTAACAAGCAATAGCAATCCTTCTCAATATGGCCAATTCAAAACATTCGTATCCAGTGAATACATCAGTCCATGGACAATTCAGCATGTCGGTAATTAACACTGGCCAATCATATTCAGGCCTGCTGCCAGTGGAATGCTCGTTCCGCTGGTGGTTACTTCCTTATGGCAGTCATAAAATGTATTCCAGCAGCACCCAACCTCACGCTCTGCTGGAGCACCTGCAGGAAGCCCAGAGCCTTCTCCTGTGCACCAGAGGATCACTGGCCACCTGCTAAGGCAGGTAAAACAGCAGCGGAGGTGGGATGGGGTGGGGGGAGTGTGGAATGGGGAAGACAGAACAGGGCAGTGACAGGGATGGGGAAGAGTGGTTTGGTTCCAGGAAGGAGGTGGGTTTGGCAGGAGCAGCAATCATCAAATCCTAGCCCCCTCCCTGGACGTAATCCCATGGCATGGGTCCATGCAAATCCACACCAGTAAATGTGCTAGTGCAGGTCTGAGTAGAATTGTTTTAAAATGAAAAGTAAATAAGAGGAAGACCAGGTTGCTCACCTGTAATTGCACTTCTTTGAGTGATCATCTGTAGACGTATGCAGACATATAACCCACCTGAGGGTCCCTTCTCTTTTTCAAATGCTACAATTTAAGCAAGAAGTAATCCTCAAAAGAACTGAGGGATCGGGCAATCTTCCTGCTCTTGAGGAATACAGTGCTCAGAGGGTTTCCCCCACTCGAGGACAGGGACAGGCAACGCAACAAAGTTTTGGAAACTTCTTAGGTCAGGTTTGTGCATGGACATGACCTCCACTACGTATATTTGCGCAGGTGAACATTTGAAGAATTATAATTACAGGTAAGTAACCAGCCTTTATGTCCACTTTAAACAACCGTTCTAAAGCAGCATTTCTTCTTGAAAGTTTGTTGTAAAAAAGAATAAGCAGAACTGCAGAACTGTTGTTTCTGTGAAATCAGTTATTATATCTGCGATAAGGCCTGTCACTCTTGTCTTGTTTGCAACATGGTCAAGGGAAGCTACAATTCTGTAATGGAGTTGTTCATGTCATTCCCCCACTAACGCATTTGGAACTGCTTGGACTCCTGCAGCTCTGCTTCATTAAATGACAAAAGAACTGAGTGGTGTCACATTGTGGTAAAGCAATCCAAATCACAGATGGAACATGGCAGAACTATAAATTGAAAGGCTGAAGACGAAGACTGATAAAATTACACATTATCACAGTGTAAATCAAATCTGCAGTTTCAAAAAAAAAAAAATACATGCTTTTGTTCTAACCCAATTGTATTTTTCCAAAGCTATTAATTCTATCTTGGTGGTAAGAGAAATGGAATCCATGTTAACCGCACCCCCCACACACAGACACACAAATTATACTAGATAAAACAAAATTGGCCTGACAGAGGACTTGTCATTTTCTGGTGCAATGTAAACTAAGACTGCCCAACCTCCATCATGTAGAGATATGCTTATAACACCTCTATTCTTTTACCAGGGATAACTTCATCAGCCCCCTCTGGTGTCGCCACAGATATACACTATTGAACAGCAGTACACTTCACTGCCTGCTGGACCAATGTAGTTGACAAGGTATTTATACATGTTAATTTATATACTGCTTTTAAACAAAGAGTTCTCAAAGCAGTATACAAAACAAAGGAATGAGACAAGTCCCTGCCCCAAAGGGCTCACAATCTAGGAGACACAAGGAACCAACAGAGGAAAGAGCAGGAAATGGAAACAAGGATACAGGGCAAAGAATATATACTATTGGTAATTATATGAGGTCCAGGTGAGTGTAGTGCCAAGGCTGTGAGTCTAGGCCTTCTCTAGAGATAGTCTTTGGAAAGGACATGTAGTTCAATGGTAGAGCACATTCTTTCCATGCACAAGGCTCAACCTGTAGTTATTGGATCCCACGTACTTAGGATTTAGAAAGGCCCTTTCATGAGACCCTGAAGGACAGTTGTCAGAATAGATGTACCAGATGGCCAATGGTCCAGTAGTAATAAGGTAGCTTATTATCTTCCTATGGTTTTAGCCATTCAGTGGGAAGGACAGAGAGTAACATGTTATCAGTTGCACCCAGAAGGGAGATAGGATATTGCAGGCACCCTCCCCAGCCGCTCCCAATCTGGGCCTGTTGGCCCATTACCCCATTTATCCCCATCCCCATTCTGCCCTCCCCATCCCTCCTACCTCCCCCACTGTCTTACCTGAGTGGTGGAGGAAGAACTGATGAAGGCAGGGCCTTCCCAGCAGCACGCCAGGTGGCATGCTGTAGGAGCACATTTTATGACTGCTGTATGGCAGTCAGCACCAGTGCAGGAGGCACACTGCCAATGGGTGGGACATACAAGATTGGGCCATTAGTGGATTTTCTGCATTAATGGACACCTCCTCCCCACATTGATCCATGAAATTGAGAGTCTACACCATAACTGCAAAAGAACCAAGACTAAATCATATGAAACTGCATAGACCTTTCTTCAACATGCCTTGCAGGAAGAGCTAGTTCATAACATTCACTTTCTAGGCAATAAGACAGACATGCTAAAATCCTGAAGTGTCAGTTTTGTGCTGCATTTTCATATCTATTCACTGCACACAAGCATCAAGCAGAGCCCAAATGGGAAGGGTTCAAAGTCTCCTCTTTTCCTCTATCCTTTCCCACAGGCAAAATAACTACAACAGAGCTGGTCTTTTCTGATGTCATCCTTGCCTGCTGCTCCTCTTTCCCATCAAACTACAGAGTCTCCTCTGGCTCCCGACCTGCTCAAATAGAGATAGAAAAGATACTTGGAGAAAGAAAACAGATAGGGCTGATTTGAAAGAGTGCCTGTACTCTTTCGAAGCTGAATAGGAGCAATTTGAATTACTTTGGGCCCAATCCTATCAGCAAGATATGTTAGCGGACCACTAGATCTGCTACTGCATCTTGTGGGCTGATGGTGTGGGCCAGCAATGGTGGGCTGCAGACCAACCATGAAACAAGCAGGTACAGTGGCAGCAGAAGACATGTGTCTAATATATCCCTTTGGCCTAACATATTTACACCAGCAAAATAGCTGGCATAGATCTGAATAGGCCCATTGGTCACTAGGGAGAGAAGGAGGAAGTTTATAAAAAAAAATGCCTTTTATCTACCTCTCCCCGCCAGCCTGGGATGCAGCCCATGGGGTGTCATGGAAGCTGCACAGCATCCCTGCATCACTTAATCTAACCAAGGATAGAATTGGGCCCTTTGTTGTTGGTGGTTAACAACTGCAAGAGGACTAATTTGACAGCCATGGCAAATTTCTGCAATATTGTATTGGTGGAAGTTCCAGGAATTCCACTGAAGTCATTAACATTCATGGTCCTGCTTATTGTAAATGGAGCAGATTTGTTTCAAGGTAGTTAGAGCAAGTGTAAGCACCTATACACCATCTCTCAGAAGCACACTATGTGAATATGTGCATACAGATGGAGATAGACTTTGAAATAACACACTTTTTTAACCCACCAGTCTGCAACACTGGCATGCATTTCCTTGCACCTAGATCTGAAAGAGCCTAAGCAACACATGCTTGATGATGTCTTTGAGACATGCACACATACATGTGTGAGCTACGACAACCCTACATTTCTTGATCACTCAGAACTACAAATCCTTTGAGTCAGTGGGCCTCCACAATCAGTTTCCTATCCACACTTACCTGGGAGTAAGCCTCACTGACTATAATGGGACTTAGTAGACATGCATGGGATTGAGCTCTATGTGTCCACCTGAGTCTGACTTGCTCTTCTGAAGTCTGGAAAAAAGCTGCAGTGTGGAGATGGGACAACCTCAGAATGGATTTCTCAAGGACATTTCACAGCTGCACTATTTTAACAAAAATATTTTCTTTTTTTTGTCTTACTCCTCCATAAGCAGTCTCCATGGTTTCTGTACATGCCGGCTGTCAAATGGATGACTAGAACAAAATTGACACATATATGCTCAAACGCACCCACATGCACAAAGGGCAAAACATTTGTGTCGATATCAACATGAGTTTCCAAGCTTCACAATGCCCATTTCCCTGTTATTGTCATTTTTCAGATTGTCACAAGATGTCACACCATCCTCCCCCCCCCCCCCAGTGACTCTGCTGGGATCGTAGGAAGAGAATTTCACGGAAAATTGCTCACAAGAAGTTGCAGCCATGGTAACCTGAGCTAACCTCCCATTATGTCCATCTAAACTAACCCGCCTCTTACTGAGCAACTGAAAGGGGGGTTGTAGAGAAATCAGAGTTGTTCAGAGCAAAAGACTTCTTTCCTTTTCAAGTGTAGTTCTCGAAGTAGCATTCCTTTCCAACCTCCTTCATGTCATGTATTCCAGGGTCTCTGCTGCAGACTCTTGAAAGTGGAGCTATTGTGAGGTTTTTTTAAAAAAAAAAAATGGATGCTTTTCATACTGGGGGAAAAAGATTGAGCTGCCAGAAACACACCTCTTGAAAGTAGGGATTTAGACGATTGTTTAGGCTCCCTGACTTGAAGAGGCTTCTGCAGAGAAGACCAGCAAGGAGTCCACCAAGGCCACGTTCCATTACTGCAGAACAAAATTATTGTGCATCACTTGAAACAGACCACACAGCAGCCAAGACAGTACTTGGAATATGAGGAAGCCAGAGATGGTCTGTCCAACTCTAGTGGGCATGGCTGTTCACATCAACAGCTCTGAAGTATGACGTTTATGGCACCACTGTCCACAACAGGAGCATGATTATGGCACCACTGTGGCACTTACAGTAGCACATCGCAAGATCCACCATCATAAATGCCCAATACAGTGATTTTCAACCCTTTCCATCTCCCCTTGCACTGGCAAGGTGCTAAAATTGTCAAGGCATGCCATCAGTTGTTTGACAATTGACAAGGCACACCACACTGCCAGCCAGGGGCTCACATCCCCTAACGGCCCTACCAATAAATGACTGTCTCCCAAACTCCGTGGCATACCTGCAGACCTTTTGTGACACACCAATGTGCTGCAGCACAGTACAAGTTGAGCCTTATTATTCACATGGGACCCAGGAAACTATAGGCCGGTGTTCTGCCAGATTCCCAGTCCAAGCTCCACCTGGAGAACTATGTCCACTTAGCTAATTAGCTCCCCTCCTTTCCTCAAAAATGACCCTGGTTCTGCCCTGCAGTACTGTTGGACCCCACCACCAGGGTAGCTCACCTGTTTAACCTTCAGAGGTCCTCCTTCCTGCCAGCAGCCTCCCGCCACTATAGCAGCCCCTTGGTCCTCAGCAGATCTTGGGCACAGCAGCCAAACACCAGTCTTAGTGTCTCCAGTAGTTTCTGCTCCAGCAGCTTCCAAAGTCCATTCACACATCAATCAGCAGTCTATTAGCCATCAATTCCTCAGTCCATTTTTCCAGCCTGTCCTTCCTCAAGCTTTCCTCTTTCTGCTACCCACCCCAAACTCTCCCTTCATCAGGTGCTTTTATGCCTGATGGACCTATTGCCTTCAAGTGGCTGCAGCTGTGCAGTACACTCTCTGCTGAATGCCCAGGCCTTACCCTTAAAGGGGCCACTGTTGACACCACATTCTACCTCCTCCCCAGATCTTCAGTGATTCCAATACAACTGGTCAGTCTAACATTTATACCTGGTAAGATGGTGAAATGCCTCATCCACCATAGAATCTTAAAACACATAGACTAACAGGCCTTGCTGAGGGAGAATCAGCATGGCTTCTGTAAGTCTTGCCTCATGAACCTTTTAGAATTCTTTGAAAAGGTCAACAGGCATGTGGATGTGGGAGAAGCTGTGGACATTATACGACTTTCAGAAGGCATTCAACACGGTCCCTCACCAAAGGCTACAGAAAAAACTCCACAATCAGGGAAATAGAGGGCAGGTCCTCTCCTGGACTGAGAACTGGTTGAAGACCAGCAAACAGAGAGTGGGTATCAATGGGCAATTTTCACAATGGAGAGAGGTGAAAAGCGGTGTGCCCCAAGGATCTGAGCTGGGACCGGTGCTCTTCAACCTCTTCATAAATGACCTGGAGACAGGGGTGAGCAGTGAGGTGGCAAAGTTTGCAGATGACACCAAACATTTCAGAGTGGTGAAGACCAGAAGTGATTGTGAGGAGCTCCAGAAGGATCTCTCCAAACTGGCAGAATGGGTAGCAAAATGGCAGGTGCGTTTCAATGTAAGTATGTTGAAAGTAATGCATATTGGGGCAAAAAATCAAAACTTCACATATAGGCTAATGGGTTCTGAGCTGTCTGTGACAGATCAGGAGAGAGAGATCTTGGGGTGGTGGTGGACAGGTCGATGAAAGTGTCGACCCAATGTGCGGCAGCAGTAAAGAAGGCCAATTCTATGCTTGGGATCATTAGAAAAGGTATTGAGAACAAAACGGCTAATATTATAATGCCATTGTACAAATTGATGGTAAGGCTGCACCTGGAGTATTGTGTCCAGTTCTGGTCGCATCTCAAAAAGGGTATAGTGGAAATGGAAAATGTGCAAAAGAGAGCGACTAAAATAATTGCTGGGCTGGGGCACCTTCCTTATGAGGAAAGGCTGCGGTGTTTGGGCCTCTTCAGCCTAGAAAAGAGGCGCCTGAGGGGGGACATGATTGAGACATACAAAATTATGCATGGGAAGGATAAAATGGATAGAGAGATGCTCTTTACACTCTCACATAACACCAGAATCAGGGGACATCCACTAAAATTGAGTGTTGGGAGGGTTAGGACAGACAAAAGAAAATATTTCTTTACTCAGCATGTGGTTGGTCTGTGGAACTCCTTGCCACAGGATGTGGTGATGGCATCTGGCCTACATACCTTTAAAAGACAATTGGACTAGTTTCTGGAGGAAAAATCCATTATGGGTTACAAGCCATGATGTGTACATGCAACCTCCTGATTTTAGAAATGGGCTATGTCAGAATGCCAGATGCAAGGGAGGGCACCAGGATGCAGGTCTCTTGTTATCTGGTGTGCTCCCTGGGGCATTTGGTGGGCTGCGGTGAGATGCAGGAAGCTGGACTAGATTGGCCTATGGCCTGATCCAGTGGGGCTGTTCTTATGTTCTTACGTTCTTATGACCACTGGGAAAATGCTCAAGGATGGTACAAAGCCATTCACTGTGTTATGCATGCCACAATCCCCTCCTTGGAAAGAGAGAGGGATGGATAAAAAGTGCACTCTGCAAAAATGGGGAATAACTTATTATTTATAGTAAGAACTGAAGCCACCAACAGGCACAGTGCATGCATGATGAAAGGTGGTAGTGGAGGGAGAGCATTATAGACATCTTATGGAAATCTCATGAGAACATTAGAACATGATGGTGAAACCAAATGCCCATCTCACCCAGCAGCCTGTTTTGTACAGTGGCTAACCTAATGCCTCTATTATTATTATTATTATTATTATTATTATTATTATTATTATTATTATTATTAACAGTATTTATATACTGCTTTTCAACTAAAAGTTCACAAAGCAGTTTACAGAGAAAAATCAAATAACTAAATGGCTCCCTGTCCCAAAAGGGCTCACAATCTAAAAAGATGCAAATGAATACCAGCAGACAGCCACTAGAACAGACAGTGCTGGGGTGAGGTGGGCCAGTTACTCTCCCCCTGCTAAAAAAAGGAGCACCCACTTGAAATAGCGCCTCTTACCCAATTAGCAGGGGTAAACCTGTAACCTCTAGGAAACCTGTAAGCAGAAGATGGAAATTAGACCAGCCATGTGCACAACTGGTATTCAGAGAAGTATTGCCTCTAAACTTGGTTGTAGTTCCTTTTCATGGGTGTAGAGCTTTTGCCATGAGAAAGGGATGGAGCATGCCCATTTGTTAATATATTTTTTTAAGAACAGGGGAATGTCACTGATAATCCAAATTGCTTCACCAATTCTCAACGTGGCACTTATGCTGATACTTTGGAGTGATCAAAGAAAGCCAAATATTAATGTTTTTATGGCTTCCTGAGCTTTCCCCCTTTTCCTATTTTGTCTCGAAAGGCCCTGCTGGATGTTGTCAAGTAACAGCAAGTCAAAATGTAATGCATAGCAGGCTCTGTTGATGAGAGAGACATCATATTTCATGGCCTGGTAAAAACACGACTGACATATGAATGCTACCCGATCAGAACAACAAAAAGTTCCTTCATGGTAGCTGGTTCTTTTCCCTTGTCAGTCTCAGCAAAGCTAATATGAAGGGAGCAGGGTTAACCACATTAAAGGATGGATATTCTGATGCAGATATTTTATGAAAAAGCTAATAAAATGCAATTACAGCTCCACTTTGATTCAGCACCCTCATACAAGTTCTTTTCTTTAATTCGTTTTTTCCCCCTCTTTTTGCCACAATGCTACATTTTCAGACCAGGGGGAATTGGTTTATTGCTTTAATTCTCTAAAAGCGAATTCAACAGCCTGTTATGTATGTTTGCCAGAGCAGCGCAGGTCAACTAATATGTGCAAAATCTCCAATATTCCTCAGAAATAGGAAGGAGGAAACCCATCCATCTCTTACTTTGTTGATTTATGGTTTGGTCCACAGCCAGTAATGTTAACTCTTTCTTACTGCTTTTGTGATAACAAGGACACACACACACTCCTCTGTATGTGCAAATTGGTGTCTCATTGTTCCTTGGGAGGATTCATTGGTAAATTGTTTATATTCTGATTCATTTAAATGTGAATTGATGTAACACAGGCTATTGCCTAGCATTAAGAAAGCTAAAGAGATCAGGCAGGCAGCAGGACCCTAGCTAGGACAATTCCCCTCATCATTGATCAATGTTAAACAGATTCTCAGCCTGGAGTAGAAGGTCTGCACAAGATCTAGTTATTGTTTAAACTGAGAGTTGGCAATATGCATATGGGCTGAATCCAGCCACCACTCAAAGTCATCCAACCTGAACAGAGCTTGGCTTGGAAGGTAAAGCCTTCCACTCAATTTGTGTATCTGCTAACAAAGTAACAACAACAACAACAACAGGTATTTATATACCGCCTTTCTTGGTCTTTATTCAAGACTTTATTCAAGGCGGTTTACATAGGCAGGCTTATCCAAATCCCTTATTAAATAGGGATTTTTACAATTGAAAGAAGGTAAAACCACAACATTCAGATGTTTCTTTCTTGATCTGGTCGCACATTCTGGCCTCCATCCTCCCACGCTCAGAGCAGATGGAATAGCTCCGCTTCAGCTTGTCAGCTGCTTCAAGGTCGCACGGTGCCAGTGGCCTCAAACTGGCGACCTTGTGGATGTTATCTTCAGGCAGACGGAGGCTCTACCCTCTAGACCAGACCTCCTGCCCAAGTAACAAGAAGTCAAGGTCTTTATTGAAGGGCAGCAGTGGTAGAGCAGCATCTGAAGGAGGAACACACAAATGGATTCTTTCTTTCTTTCTTTCTTTCTTTCTTTCTTTCTTTCTTTCTTTCTTTCTTTCTTTCTTTCTTTCAAAGATTTTTATCCTGCCTTTTCTATATTGGAGCAAATGCCCATGGTGACTTACAAATCCAGATTAAAATATGCAATATATAAAACAATAAATTAAATCATAAGGGCAAAACAACCAACTGGAGGAGGGCAACTATTTATAACCAAAGCACTGCAACAGAGGCACAGGGGGCAGACAACATTTTTGTCATTTTTGTTTTGAGCACTTGCCGAAAGACCACAAGGGAGGGGTAATTCTTATTTCCCTCGGTAGGGAATTCCAAAGTTCTCTCCTCCTAGCAGGGCTATTGCACCACTGCAAGTTGTGCAAAACACACCACATTACCAGTGCCACTGAGGTCTAGCTGCATATGTTGGTTCACTGTCATGGAGCCTGCAAAGAGTCTGGCCTGAGGGGGCTGTTGGTGTCACCCCTTCCCCACCTTCCCAGGGATGGCTTGAGGTCTTCATGCACCAAAGAAGGAAAGAATAAGAACAGGAGCCCATAGGGAGGCTATAATGGCAGCTCCCATGAAGGCCAGCACTTGCCTGAGGGTTTTGTTCTTTTGTTGTTGTATTTTGTGAGCATTTTGCTAACTGCCTTGAGCATTTGCTTTGGCAAGGGAAAGACAGGGTAAAAATTCTTTAAATTCATAAATAAATAATATGATACTATATTGTTAAATATAAAAGAAAGAAAAAGAAAAGTTAAAAATAATGGGAAAAATCTTGAATATGAAGTGCCTTCTCTGCCCTTTACTGCTTGTAAGGAGTATTTTTTTTTCCCCAGCTTTGTATAAAAGAAAGGAGATAAGGCCGGCGATGTACTACTTTAGAGCTGCATAATTTTCCCACAGATGAAGCATGCACATTTAAAGAAATTAGAGTGTCCCAGTTTCCAGAACAGGCAGCCACCCTATTTGCCATTAGTTCTGGGAGACTGCAAAGTGAGGACTGGGTATTGCCTTAGACAAGACGTGAGGGGCGGGGAGGGGGGAAGGATGTGTTCGCTTCACCGCATGTGTAAGAGCGCTGAGTGGCAGTGGCTGAAGGCAGAGTCGGTGACTCACACTGCCTCTTGCAGAGTCACAGTGAGTCACAGACTGAGATGAATCACATCCTTTCACTGGCTGCTCTACAAGTGGACGGCAAGTGCCCTGACCTGCAATGGAACTCCTGTTGGTTACAGATTAAAGGCGATAGCACCCAGCTGCATTTCTCCCCCCCCCCTTTACATCCAGGTCTGGTTTTCTCAGGGAGTGAGATGAATCTCACACTTCAGGCTGCACATTCCAGAGGAGGCGCCATTTCTCTACCTCTAATGTCCATCTCCAAATACGGCATTAAAAGAAGAAATAAGCCACTGCTTTGCTCTCCAAGCACCAAGCAGCCTGCTTCTTGCAGCCAGAAGGAATGCCTTAAAATGAAAGGCTGAAGCCTATCATCACTGTGTGTGATGCACAACTGTGTAGTGCTGCAATCTTTAACCATCAATATCCATTTAAGCTCTCTTGTCCACATTAGGGCTGTTTCACACATTTCAAAAGAATTATATCAGACCTTACAAAATTCCTAATCTCCTGCTGAGGATGTCTCCACAAAGGAACTGAATAACATGAAAAAGAGTTCTGCTTCCTCCAGGGATAGAGTAACAGCCCAATCCTATTCAACAGTAGCACTGGTGGAACTGAATTCCATCAGTACTAGCTACTACCAAGCAACTATAAAAAGTTATGCAGCTGTGCAAACAGCTGGTGTGCTGGCAGGAAGGCTGGACCTTCCCGTGCACACTGGTGGATGTCAAGGGGGCCCATTGGAGCAGGTAAGCCTGCTGCAGGGGAAGGAATGGGGAGGGCTGGAACGGAACAGGGGAGGGCAAAATGGTGAGGGGATGGGCAGATTGGGCCCAGGAGGGGGGTGGATTCGGTAGCAGCAAAGCACCCCAAATCCTGGCCCCCTTCTTGGGCCAGATCCACCTGCACAGATCAATTGCACAGATCAATCTGGACAAAGATTGGGCTGTAAAAGCTATGTAGAATTCAAGAACTGGCACTTCAATTTTTTTAAAAAAGTGAAATTCCAAGTGAATGTGAGGGTTCCTCCTAAGGAATCATGGAATGCTAGCATTAGAATGAACCTTGTAGGTCGTGTAGTCCAAACCCCTGCTGTTAACGCAACAATCTCACAGCAGGAAAACCACTGAGAAATGGAAAGGGAAGCCCAATAAGTTTCTATAAGAGAAGTTAAATTTTGCAGGGGTGTTCTGTATAATGCTGACTGTGGGCAAAGCCACACATAGTTGGATGCCAATAGGAGCTTTGCTCATCAGGCACAGGGCATCTGGGGCTGATTCAAATTGTGACAGTGTTTGGGGGCAAAGAATGAAAGCCCCCAAAACTTGTTGCCGAGTTTCTTGCAAAAGTTTTTATTTCTAACAGTTTAAGGCAGCCCTGACTGGTGTATTTGAGCGAGCTTATGGTTTTGTTCTTGTGTACCTTCACTGTGGTTTTATATTTGTGATTGTATATTTATTATGTGTGATGCCATTAAAGGTTGTTGAAGTTGGAAGTGGAAGTTGGAAAGCCCCCCCCCCCAACTGTAGACTTGATCTAGATCACCCCTGCCCCCCTCCCTCCCACACACACCAGAGTCCAGAGAGGTTTTGCAGTTTAAAAAAGTTTCTTTCATTTTAACTAGTAAGGAACAAATGACTAGACACTAGTAGACACAAATAACTAGTAAGGAACAAATGACTAGACACTCATGCAGCTTGCAAAGCAGACAGCCCATCTGTGTATATAGCTGATGGCCAAAGCAGTGTTCAAATCTATGTTATTATTGATTCATTCAGCACATTTTATTGAACCTTTCTGCAGGAGGCCTCCATTGGTACAGAAAACATGAATTCTGTATAACAATTTGGCAATAAAATGGTTAATAAGCTAAAATTGACTAAAGTGAGCAGAACAAAAATAAAAACTTAAACAGCTCTAAAACCAGAATTCCCTAAATGCAGAGGAAAACAGAACAGCCTTCATGTGGTGCCCAAAAATAATAGCATGGAGCAGTGAATAGAGGGGGAGGGCATTTCATAGAATCTACTGAATGAATGACTGAAATTTCCATTTCAGTGTCAGGAATGAGCCAGACTCTCCCCATGGCTAAGGGGCTCTGTTATCACATTATGCTTTTATTCACCCCAGGTGTACACTTGACAGGGAACAGCAGCCAATACAGGCTACATGAGACATGCACCTGTGTGATTCATAGGCTGCCAGGGTTGAACAGGACAATCAGGTCAACTTCTGGAGCATCTAGATAGAAATCTGAGGGGCCATAGACAGATATGAAGCCAGGGTCATTTCATGAACCTGGCCTTGGGATCAGTTGAGATCTCCAAAAGAAAGGAGGAGGATTTAACCTGGTCAAAAAGACCCATAGTACCAATGCAGAAGGAACCAGGAATGGGCCTCAATACAGAACCTGAGCCTGTCAGCAAGGAGTCCTTTGAGTCTGAGAACCCTGAACCAGGGGGCTTCAGCAGCAGTCACATACTGATTTAGGTGAACACCTGAGTGTCACACTTACTGATGTCTGCTCACCCACAAGCGTTAGACAGAAGTTCACAAAAAGGCAGAGGAATTCTAAATTCCAGGCCAGACGTCTATCCCTTGAACTGCTTGCTATATTGGAATTGTGGAAGATCTGGCGAGGAGGTAGGATGTGGTATCAGCAGTGGCCCCTTTAAGGGTTAAAGCCTGGGCATTCAGCAGGGAGTGTGCAGCACAGCTGCAGCCACTTGAAGGCAATAGGGCCCACAGGCATAAAAGCACCTTATGAAGGGAGAGTTGGGTGTGGGTAGTAGAAAAGCTGGATTGAGGGACTAATGTGTGAATGGACTTTTGAAACAGACTGCCGGAGACATTGAGATTGGTGTTTGGCTGCCATGCCCAAGACCTGCTGAGGACCAAGGGGCTGCTGCAGTGGCAGGAGGCTGCTAGCAGGAAGAGAACCTCTGCAGATTGAATAGGCGAGCTACCCCGGTGGTGGGGTCCAACAGTACTGCAGGGCAGAACTAGAGTCGTTGGGTAAAAAAGTGAAGCTAATTAGCTAAAAGTGGGCATAGGTTCTCCAGGCAGAGCTTGGACTGGGAATCTGGCAGAACACTTGCCTCTTTATAAGAAGGGTGTGGAGCCTGGCACAGTGTAGTGTTGATGAAGCGTTCAAGGAAGTTTATGAAGACTGAACTGAGTTCAGAGATCTTAAAACAAGTTGTCTATTTGGAGCTGGCCAAGGTCCTGAAGCTTCAGCCTAACATTTTCTACTCCCTGCTTGCCAGCCCTATAGTTTCCCTCATGCCTCAAGGGCTTGTGTTTGTAATCAGGATGGGAGAAGTCCCAAAGGAGGGAATAGGGGAGACGGGAGTCTTTAGCCCTTTGACTTGAGGGGCTTCGAGGAAAATAACAGGCCACACTCTGTCCATTTGCTTAGTAACAAGTGACCTAATTTCTCCTTTCGTTCATCTCTTCTATGTAAGTAATACAATAAAACAACTGAAACATATTTGGCTATCTGAATTTCAATTGCAGATGTTGTGAAATGAATCCCTCATTGGAAAGTTTCTAGTTTCAACCCTGGATGCAGCTGCACTACACCTTTCTAGGTGAACTATGTTCACACTATGTTTAGTGTACACCTAAAACAAAATTCAGTACACACCATGAGAAGAATTCTGAATGAACCTGAGGTTGTGGTTATGCCTCTGTCTGTCTGTACATTCTCTGGTTGAAAGAGGGGTTTTATATTTCAGTTAGCAATTCCTATATTTCAGCCACAGCTCCAGAGTTTTCAATAAGTTTTCCAAAGTCATAGCTTGACAATTCCTCCTTTAGCCCTCATCCTGGGGTACAAACCTAGCTGTGAGCTAAGGTGAACATCAGACAAAACCAGACCCAATGGGAAGTGGCTCCTGGTGTTGATTAAGACAGCATCTTCTAATTAGTGTTGCTTTTCATTTTCCAACATTACAGGTAATTACACTTATTAAAGTGAGTAAAATAAGAATTAAAATGCATGAATTTGTATGAATGCATAGCTCCTAGCTATGAAGGGATTAAAAAGATCATCACTGCCAAATCATTTTGACATGAATAGCAATCCTGTTATTCCCATCAGGGTGTATTCTAAAATATGCAGAAAGTTGTCAGCATCTTGCAATGTGAAGACTGTGAAGTAGCTCTCAGGAATGACTTTTTTCAAAAGATATTTTGGGATCGGTTTTCAACAAAATCAGTTGGGTCCCCCCCCCCCCCCGCAATTATATACATATATAAATCAAATAATTATTTTGGTTTGTTTCTGGTTGGCCCATGTGATGGGAATGGAATAATTAATCTGTGGAACACTTTGCCACAAGATGTGGTGATGGCACCTGTCCTGGATGACTTTAAAGGGGGATGGAACAAATTTCTGGAGGAAAAGTCCATGACAGGTTACAAGCCATGATGCGTATATGGAACCTCCTGGTTCTAGAAGTACCCTAGCTCTGAATGCCAAATACAAGGAAGTACAAGTTACATGTATCTTTTGTGCTCCCTGAGGCATCTGATGACCCACTGTGAGATACAGGATGCTGAATTAGATGGGCCTAGGTTTGATCCAGCAGGGCTCTTCTTATGTTCTTATGACAGCAAAAAGGCAAAACAATGATCAATGGATAGTGTAGCTGGCAGGGGTATCAACATCAAGGAGTGTGACCAGGAGACAAGTTACACACACACACACACACACACACACACACACACACACACACACACACACAGTATACACATGGAAAGGTATATCTGCATGTCTTTTTTCCCCCTCCAATACATTAATATTACCAAGGTAGGCACTTCTAAGATTGGCACCACAGATGGTTACCTAGTTTTCCTGCATATTTGAGCTGACCTTACACCCAGGTAATGTGATTTCTGCCTTAGGGTTCTGCAACAGATCCCCTTCCATCAGTATTGGAAGGGTAGAACTGCCAAAATGAAATGTGTCATTTGCCCAGGAGAGGAAAGCAGGAGCCCAGACAAAAAACAACAAAAACAGAAGAAGAGAGGACAGAATAAACATTTAGCTGCTTCAGAGAAGTGCTGTGGGGTGTATTTAATTAATATTTGCAGAATATTTTCTATTTTCTCTAGTGTGAAATATGCTATATAAATGCAAAAGAATGTATGAAAAGTACAGAGTTTTCCCTTTTAGGTCTGATCTGTCTTTTTCAGAATCAGCTGCATTGTTCACTTAATTTCTTCCTGCATGCCAAGCAAGAATGTGCAGCTAAGCTATTTCAAATGCTGATCTGAAAAATATTGGAGCTAGAGAGAGTCACATGGGCTGTAAACATTTCCATCCAAACAAAAAAGAGCACATGTTATGACATGTGCTTTTAAGACGCATGTAGTATGTGCACATGGGGGAATCTATTCTATGTGCAGGGACCAAGTGCAATGGGCAATAGCGTATGTCAGTGGAATGGCATGAAAAGAGAAGAGCAGCAAGATTAAAGGTGCAACGCCAGATAATTTTTATTGTGGGGATGAAAGTACAACTGGGAAGGGGAAACAGAAATAAAATGCAATACAATGTACAGGTGGGGCCTTGATATCCACAAGGGATCAGTTGAATTTGGCTTGTGACCCGCCTTGTGGGTCCCAACCTACAGTTTGAGAAACATTGCTCTAAAGACAACCAGAACACAACTCCAGTTGCCTTCAGAGAGTTCAGGTTGGGCCCATTCCGACTCAACAGCTGTCCAGGGGATCCGCATTGAGCCAGATCCACAGATATAAAATCCAATGGATAAACAGAACCCACCTGTATGCACATAACTAAGCCCCAAACATCAGCAGTTTATGAGTGCAAGGAAAGAGAAAGAGGAAATCCTTACTAGGAAAAGGGGGTGCTTAATGGCACACCAGTGAAGTTGTTTTTGTTTACCTAGGCCAGCATTTCTCAACCAGTGCTACTTGTACCAACAATGGTACTTGAGGTGGTGTCCGGTGGTATTCATGAACCTCCAATAATAATAATAACAATAACAATAACAATAACAGGTATTTATATACCGCCTTTCTTGGTCTTTATTCAAGACTTTATTCAAGGCGGTTTACATAGGCAGGCTTTATTAAATCCCTATTAAATAGGGATTTTTACAATTTCAAAGAAGGTTCTTTCTTTCAAGAACGACTACATTCAAGGTGTTTCATTCCGATCTGGCTTCACATTCTGGCCTCCATCCTCCCACGCTCAGAGCAGATGGAATTGCTCGGCTTCAGCTTGTCAGCTGCTCCAAGGTCGCACGGTGCCGGTGGCCTCGAACTGGCGACCTTGTGGATGTTATCTTCAGGCAGACGGAGGCTCTACCCCCTAGACCAGACCTCCTCCAGACTCCCACCATCAGCGATGCAATGCAATGCAACAGGTAGCAGTAGGAGGCTTGGCTCAGTGGGCAAAGCTCCAGTGTGTGCTTTTGGTCCTCTCAAAAAACCTCCCATCTTTCCTGAATCTCTTACCAGTGTTTGTTGTGTTGTGTTGTGTCTAGCCTCCAAAATCAGAAGTAACTGACAATGACATCAGCTACTTCTGGTGGTACTTTCAATAGGTGGCTCGTGCAGAATGGTACAGCGGGAGACAAACCTTGAAAATGCTGACCTAGACCTTTCAGCAAGTCAATTAATTTTTGGTTATTGATTTCCTCGATTATTGATTATTGAAAACCTTGCTGTGGTTTTACTGAGTTTTTATTAGTTCTGCTGCTTGGTGGTTTTGTGTATGTTTTATGTTCGGCTTTACTGTTACATTTCATTGTAACAGTATATATATATAGCATAACAGTATATAAGTATATATAGTGCACCATTCTGGGAGCAGTATGATGAAGACCTTCAAAATTTACAAACCAACAGATAAATAATACCTGGACCTGGAAGACAGGTGGAGCAGAAACTAACCTACCAGCCCAAGCCCAATCAACTTTCCACCATCAATACAGCCAAAGTGCAACCCTGAAGTAAGGGAACAAATATTCCCTAGACAAAGCCTCCATGAATGCAACCCCACTGCAGGATAACATAAGAACATAAGAACATAAGAACAGCCCAACTGGATCAGGCCATAGGCCCATCTAGTCCAGCTTCCTGTATCTCACAGCGGCCCACCAAATGCCCCAGGGAGCACACCAGATAACAAGAGACCTCATCCTGGTGCCCTCCCCTGCATCTGACATTCTGACATAACCCATTTCTAAAATCAGGAGGTTGCGCATACACATCATGGCTTGTACCCCGTAATGGATTTTTCCTCCAGAAACTCGTCCAATCGCTTTTTAAAGGCATCTAGGCTAGACGCCAGCACCACATCCTGTGGCAAAGAGTTCCACAGACCGACCACACGCTGAGTAAAGAAATATTTCCTTTTGTCTGTCCTAACCTGCCCAACACTCAATTTTAGTGGATGTCCCCTGGTTCTGGTATTATGTGAGAGTGTAAAGAGCATCTCCTTATCCACTCTGTCCATCCCCTGCATAATTTTGTATGTCCCAACCAGGTCCCCCCTCAGGCGTCTCTTTTCTAGGCTGAAGAGGCCCAAACGCCGTAGCCTTTCCTCATAAGGAAGGTGCCCTAGCCCCGTAATCATCTTAGTCGCTCTCTTTTGCACCTTTTCCATTTCCACTATGTCTTTTTTGAGATGCGGCGAACAGAACTGGACACTATACTCCAGGTGTGGCCTTACCATAGATTTGTACAACGGCATTATAATATTAGCCGTTTTGTTCTCAATACCCTTCCTAATGATCCCAAGCATAGAATTGGCCTTCTTCACTGCCACCGCACATTGGGTCGACACTTTCATCGACCTGTCCACCACCACCCCAAGATCTCTCTCCTGATCTGTCACAGACAGCTCAGAACCCATCAGCCTATATCTAAAGTTTTGATTTTTTGCCCCAATGTGCATGACTTTACACTTACTGAGACTGAAGCGCATCTGCCATTTTGCTGCCTATTCTGCCAGTCTGGAGATATCCTTCTGGAGCTCCTCACAATCACTTCTGGTCTTCACCACTTGGAAAAGTTTGGTGTCGTCTGCAAACTTAGCCACGTCACTGCTCAACCCTGTCTCCAGGTCATTTATGAAGAGGTTGAAAAGCACCGGTCCCAGGACAGATCCTTGGGGCACACTGCTTTTCACTTCTCTCCATTGTGAAAATTGCCCATTGACACCCACTCTCTGCTTCCTGGCCTCCAACCAGTTCTCAATCCATGAGAGGACCTGTCCTCTAAGTCCCTGACTGTGGAGTTTTTTCAGCAGCCTTTGGTGAGGGACCGTGTCGAACACCTTCTGAAAGTCCAGATATATAATGTCCACGGGTTCTCCCACATCCACATGCCTGTTGACCTTTTCAAAGAATTCTATAAGGTTCGTGAGGCAAGACTTACCCTTACAGAAGCCATGCTGATTCTCCCTCAGCAAGGCCTGTTCGTCTATGTGTTTTGAGATTCTATCTTTGATGAGGCATTCCACCATCTTACCCGGTATGGATGTTAGGCTGACCAGCCTATAGTTTCCCGGTCCCCCCTCTTTCCCTTTTTAAAGATAGGCGTGACATTTGCTATCCTCCAATCTTCTGGCACCGTGGCCGTTTTGAGGGATAAGTTGCATACCTTAGTCAAGAGATCTGCAACTTCATTCTTCAATTCCTTAATAATTCTTGGGTGGATGCCATCAGGGCCCGGTGACTTATTGATCTTTAATTTATCAATGAGGTCTGAAACATCTTCTCTTTTAACCTCTATCTGACTTAACACCTTGGTTAGGAGGGGCTGTTCGGGCAGCGGTATCTGCCCGAGGTCTTCTGCCATGAAGACAGATGCAAAGAACTCATTTAATTTCTCTGCCATCTCTAAGTCTCCTTTTATCTCCCCTTTCCCTCCCTCACCATCCAGTGGGCCAAGGATGCAGCTCATTCCCCATTGGCATGTCTGCATCTGCACCTGGAAGTTAGTTAGAATTGGGTTGCTAATGAAACAAGATTGGCCTAATCTGGCCAATCTCTAAAAGTGAGAGATGATGCCTTCTTGATTATTCCACCTATGTGCCAAATACCTATGATGAGGTACAATGAATGGTACTTACAGCAGAAGCTGATACATTATGGAAATCCATTCCTCTGAAGGCTCTAAGGTTCGTATTGAAACTTGGGGAGGGTGGCCACTTGGAGAAATTGGGACTGGTGAGTGTCAAGTCTGAAATTAGCAGAAAATGAATGCGCTAGCTGAGCTGCAAGAAGCATTTTTCCCCATCTCTGCTGAACTCTGTTCAGAAAGTAGAGACTTGAACTTCTATGCAAATGCAGTAAATATTTTTTGCACACAAAAGAGCCAGAAAGTGTGGATGTTGGGAGGAATTTATGCTTCCATTCTCACTCTCCCTGTATTCAGGCTCAACTCTGATTAGCTCTAAATACATTTTCCAGAGTAATAACTTGACAATAGCATGTTGCAAGACAGAAATAGGTTGGGAGGAAGCTTATAGAGCAGTCATTCCAGATTTGGAAAAAAAAAATGCAGCCAGTTTTCTATTTTTAAAGGTCTTTTGAAAAGGAGATGACTATGCAAATTATTGCAGCAAGAAGAGTATAGCCACCTTGCTGTTCCAGGTTCACCCACACTTTATCAGCTTAGGCTGCTTTGGGACAGATTGAATCAATATTCCTAAATATAGCCATTTATGTGGGACAGAGAGCCTTTTGCCTTTAAGAGTTGCAGCAGATTGGAGAATTTTAGCAGGCCCAATGCTGGTAGCAGAAGCTATACCAGGGTGCCCTGGTTTCCACATTAATATCCAATGTGGAAAAGTCCATCATGAGATTTTTTTCTATAAGGGAGGCATGTTCATCTGTTGGTGAGAGCCCATGGGATCTAGCTGTTAGGACCCAATCCTATCTACTTCCCAGTACTGATGCAGCCACAATGCAGCCCCAGGGTAAAGGAACAAACAGTCCCTTACCTTGAGGAGGTACAACATTGTTAGCAAGGTTGTATCAGTGCTGGAAAGTTGGATATGATTGGGTTCATACTCCTATCAAAGTGTGTATGGGATTGCAGCTTTAGAGCCCAATCCTGAACTTGACGCACTGGCTTACCACTGGCACGCACTGTTGCAAACGTGCCATAATGCCGGGCGAGCACCTATTTGCGAGTCCTAATGCCAGGCGAGCACCAATGCTTGCCTGGCACTGGCCGGCGCTAGGCTAGCACCGGGCAAGCGCCCAGCCTCTGCCGCTTGGCGGTCGCATGGACTGTGGAGCAGCGGAGAGGAAAGCAGGAAAGGGGGGAGGCAAGTGGAGGACGGGGAGGAGGCATGAAGGGAAGGTGGGAGACAGATAGAGGAAGGGGAGGAGGCGTGCCAGGGGTAGGGAGCAGGGAGGGAGGGAGGCAGGACAGGTGGAGCAATGCTCCACCGGATCCAGAGCCTTCGCATCAGGCTTGGCGCCTGACACAAAGGCTCTTACCTTACTGCCAACCTTTTGGCTATTCCCTTTACCCGGGAGAAGGGGATGAAAGTGGGATGAAAGGGGACGAAAGAGGTGCTGCCATGGGAGCACAGGAAGAGGCGGCAGCAGTTTTTGGTGCCGCCACAGCTGCACAAAATGGGGCTCAGGATTGGGCTCTTAGACTCTAAAACAAGATATATTAACAGAAATTCCAGCCCTAAGTGGGCATGCCAAGGACTGAAGCTAGGAGTATGATCTTATAAAACTTCCATAAGATGTTGTGATTTTCTTGGTGGTACAACTAAAGATATTACTATATTGCGAGGGTCTCTCTTTCTGCTCCCGAGTCCAAACCATGTCTAGCTGCATAAACTTACATCTTCTCCCTGTCCCTCTTTCCCCAAACTCAAAAGCCCCTGATCATTTTGGTAGCCCTTCTTTGCACCTCTGTACAAGATATAGGGTTCTTTGTACCTTTTCCCATGCTATTCTTTTGGAACAAAAGATGGGACAAACAGAAGTACAAAAGCACATACACCCGCATCAGTGATCCTTTCTGGCTACCAAGCATCACTTCTATCAGTCATCTGCACATATTGCCTGGCTTAGGGGACAACAAAAAGGGGTAAGAGATCACAACTTCTTTCAGTGTTCCTGTTTTTCCCAGGAACTTCCCAGCTCATCCGCTGAGAATAGATAATGATCCAATAATTAAGAGAGCTTAATTATCATGCAGTCCAGATAATGAGCTTCCGTGGGTCTCATCTGGCCCTGGGCCTTATGTTTGACACCCCTGCACTAGGTGGTACTACTCTTAGGTGTGTTAAAAGCTGGTTGAACCACCTTACTCTTATGAGCACTATTCTGTGACTCTATCAACTTGGAAGGAGGTATCAAGTGGAGTGTCTCTCGGACCCTCTGCCATTCCAAGTTTCTATAAATGATGACCTGGATGAATTCTGACACTAACATTTTAATCCTTTGGCATTTATAGGCAGCAAAATCTCTGCCATAACAAGTTGCTATATTTAGGCTGCTGACAACTTAATCATAACTTTTCTGTTGACACCAGGACTGATGAGGAGTGGAAATTTAAAAATTACACATCAGGAAAGCTTTTAATATGTAGAGGAAGAATGAAGAGCAGCCCTCAGCACAAATGCCTCAACTGCTTTGCCCCTAATGTAAGTCTTAATTTATGGCTCTGCCCAGGCATTTCCTTGTGCTTCAGAGTCTTTGAGTGGTGACAGCCTGCTCCTATATGTAGCTACTCAGAAGCCACTCTCACCATTTGCAGTGAGGCTGCAAGCCCATAGGATTGGGCTGTTACTCAATGAACTTGGAAGCGGTGAGTCAGCCAGGAGCATCTCTTGGTAAATGCTAATGTATACATGCAGCCTCAATTATATAATGTGGATCTTTTTTAAAAAACCATGTAACATACTTTATTCTGGCAACTACACTCCCAGCTGAAGAGGTTGAAAATAGGCTTGATTCTCAGCATTCCTGACATGCCCTCTCTCAGAGGACAAGTTACACAAACTACTTCTGCTCGCTGCAGTCACGGGCTATCATTGTGAGCATCAAACTGGAATTATATAGGAAGCAACCTTGAAAGTAGATTCTCCTTCAAACCACTAAGGGTATGTTTCACCCAACTGGATATTTTCTATTTTTGAAACGTGTTTACTTGTGTTTCTCTTACAATGTGGAATAAGAAAGCTGAAAGATTGTTCCATCTCACAGAGATCCTCCTGAATGTAAAAAAAACTTCTTGCAGTGGCAGATCTCCCATTATATCTGATGTGGCAAATGTCCCAGGTGCAAGCCTTTAGGACCTTGTGGAAGCCTCTCTGAGGTTCCTGACAGCGTCGGAAACTGTGCTTTCAGAAAAGCGGGAGCACAGTTTAAAGCCTTGGGGAAACCTCGGGAAACTTCCCTGAGGTAGTTTGAGGTTGCGTGAGGCTCTGTGAGCTTCAGGTGAGTGGGGGGGGGGGCAGATTTGCGCATGTAGATGGCAACAGCCCACAGGGGGTGCAGGGCTGGGGAGGTCCACTGCTGACTTCTCGTACAAATTTGTGGATCTGATGGTTCAGTGGTCTCAGTGACCTTGGGGTTCTGATGTTCAGTCACCATACCTAGCAATATTTCACAGACAAAAATTAAGACGTGCTTGCAACACCACATTCAACCCTAAGGATCAGAGTTCAAGCTTTCTGCTGTCACCCCAAGGCATATCTGTTATATTCCAGAGGTCTGCAATCTGCTATATATCTGCTATATTCCAGTAGTCTGTCCTGCATTGACTGAAAAGACAAGAGGGTATCTATATTATCCTATAGGACAGGGGTGTCAAACATAAGGCCCGGGGGCCGGATGCGGCCCATGGAAGCTTTTTATCTGGCCCTCAGGCTCTCATCTGCTGAACAGTGCAGAAATGTTACTTCTGAAAGGGCAGCCCACATGAAAATTGGACTCTCCCATATCTTGAAATATGACAAAGATTTGCATATTTTCTCTTCTGTCATTTGCAGCTAATGAGTTCCTAAGTGAGAAAAGGTGCTTCTTTTTGGTTATGACCTGTTTAATGACATCATTTAATGACATGGCCTCTCCTCCTGCTCAACCCCCACCCACCCACTGGCCCACCTGCCCACCCCCACCCCAAAACAGTTCCATACCACCCTCCACTTGCCCCCCCCAAGCCCCTTACCTTTGCTCTGGCCCAATGGGTCTTGGGCCAGTGTCCAGAGGACAGCGCACATTCATGTGCTGGACTCCCTCCTCTCCAGGTGGCACGAAAGTGGCACAAGAGACTTGCGTCAGCCTATTTCCTTGTTGGGATTGCGCCCTAACAGGAAGCAGGCAACAGTTTGTTTGCAAACACTTTGCTAAAGGAAACTTTTTGGAAAAGGAAGCAGACAAAGAATGCTAGACTCTAGCTGCTGGAAGAACACGTGAGGAGGCAACGGTGAGAACACTCACAAGAGGTGAAATCTAGCATTCTTGCTGTCTGCTTCCTATTAGTGTTCCTGTTCTCACCATTGCCTCCTCTACCATTACTCTCACAGCTATGATTCTAGCATTTTCTGCCTGCTTCCTTTTCCAAAAAGCTTTCTTTAGCAAAGTGTTTGTGCAGGGTGCCGCCAATCCTACCCCCATTCAGGGCCCAATCTGCCCATGCAACCCTCTCTCCTCCCCCTACCCTATTCAACTCCTTCCCCACCCTCCCTCCATCCTGTGCTGGATGTACATACTCTGTCACTCAGCTGGTGCCAGTGGGAAGGCTCTGGCCTTTCCACCAGCACACCTGGGTCTTGCACTGCTGCCAAATGCTTTATCTCGCTTTTGTAGTGCAGGCTCTCAATAGGATTGGGCCATTTAGTTGGCATCCATCAGTCTCGGAAGACTATGGTATTGCGCTCTGAATAGTGGTTCCGGAACAGTGTCCTCTCCAGTGTGCGAAGCCTGGGTAAGGTAGATATGGAGGATAGACTGTTACCCATGCAGCAAATCCCCCCTCTCCACGTCGCTGAAATGGTCCAATGGAAAGGCAGAAGCCAATACGGTTGGTTCCAGCGGCGTCGCAGGAGTTGCCAGAACGTGACTGTGTTCCATGAACTGCCTCAGGGACTCCGGCTCCAGATTTTGCCTCGAGGTTGACTCCTGAAGCCTTTTCCGTAACTGGATGTAGCCACAAGGCAGTGGAGGTTTGGGATCAGAGTTTTCCTTCTCTCAGATGAGCTGCCTTCCCAGGCTGACGAGCCTCATCTATCCAGTGGCTGTTTAGTCGCCTCTTACGACAAGTACAGCTAAACTGAGGGCCTATTCTTATCCCCAGCCCCCAGGGGACCATAAAGTTTGTTCAATTGGGTGACAATCCAAGTTGTACTCCTTTAGTGAACTCTGCACCCAGTGTGCATGGATTGGCATTGGCAGCACAATGCTCTCTCAGGGCATGGATGTCTACTACAAACATAGCCATCAAACTGAAACATGTGATATGGCAGCACATGAAGGTCCACTAATCACAGAAACAGTTGGCTGGGATTTTTCAGCCACTGCAGCCTTCAATTCGGCCAACTGGCTAAGAGGAAAAAAGTCTGGCTAGACCAGAAAAACAGGACCTGGAATGGGATGGCTTAAGAATTCAGTCAGAAGAAGGCAGGCAAGACAGTGGCCAGGAACTCTAGAAGGAAATGAGACCAGCTATTCTGCCAGCAAGTCCTGTTGATACGGAGCATTTTAGTTTTCATGTGCCCCCCCCCTTACCCTTCAGTAACAATATAAATGCTACATGACAGGGTGGAATGAAACACTGGAAACATCCAAAGGTGAAGTGTAAATGAGCTGGGCATTCTATGACTTTTTCCATTCAAAAAGCCTTCTAGATACAGTATTTTTCTTTCCATCAAAAAAGAAATATGGCTTACTCCCATCAATCATGGTTACAGATTAAGCCATTCAAATATTCAGCCAGTCAAACAAGCTGAATAAAAGGCAAATTCTTTATTCTTATTCCGAACACAGTTCAAAACCATTAATGACCCTAATCATCTTAATGAACCTCTACAAATTGAGCAAGAAATGTGCCTCCATTACTTGAAGAAATATTTTCGCATCCAAATGGTCCTTCGCCAGGCTAAGCCCCAATTAGTCCTGCCCACATTCCCATGCCACAGAATGCATTACGGACAAGCCAAATTTGGGCTTTCCACAAAGGCAACAGGCCAATTTGATGAGACCGGCAACTGCATCAGTGCTGCCATTTTAAATGTCCTGGGATCCAAAATGGGCAAACTAAGCATCTGCAAAGCCAAAATAACTCATATACAAGATGGCAACACTGTGGGGGAGGCTGGCATCCAGGCATTATTTGTCTGAGCTCACTACAAATGTGTAACACGCCCACACAGATCGCCTCTCTTGAAAAACTGAAGGAGGCATTTGTACTTTTGCTTCTTTCCTTCCCTTGGTTTACATGCCTTGCAGTAGTGTTCCTGGGAGAGGGGGCACAGTGCTAAGCTTTGGAAGTGCCTCAATGCACCATGTAAGCGGGCCCCCCTCATCTTTGGAGCTATTCTGGGCAAGGAGAGCAATGTGAAGAAGAGATGCTGCCCAGAATGGCTCTGAAGGTGAGGGAGAGGGGCCACTTATACAGCGCATTGAGGTGCCTGCAAAACTTAGCATTGTGCACCCCCCCCCCAGAGAATGCTACTGTGTTTCTGGCAGTCTTAAGGAGCTGCCTTGGTCCATCTCAGTACTATTTACACCAAGTGGCAACATCTGTCCAGGGTTTTAGGCAGAGGTCTTTCCCAGCCCTTCCTGGAGATGCCAGGAACTGCACCTGGAACCTTCTGCATGCAAAGCAGATGTTCTACCACTGAGATGTGGCCTTTCCAGTGGCTTTTTATGAGGATGACCATATGGAATCCATGAATAGGAATTATACATGCCCTAAATCCAAAGGATACTTTGCATAAATTCTTTTATTTGGAGCAACCAAAAGGTCAAGCAGCAATTAGCTTTCAGTTGGTCCTCATAAAAGCATCAGCCCTTTAGGAATGCAGATTTTTCTTCTATGGACTAACATGCCCCCCTCCCCCGATTTAATGTTTCAGAAAATGCCCTTTAGACACTGCTTCCTGTGCCTGAGATGTTGTGTCAAATCTTCTATGCCTTCTAAAGGCCAGAAACCCTACTCCTTTACACAGATATGTTTGGCAGCTAAAAACCCTACCAGTAGTACTAGCGCCTGCTGCCCCTGGGATTATATCATCATCATTATATACAGTGGTGCCTCGCATAACGAATGCCCCGCGCAGCGAAAAACTCGCATAACGAAAGAGTTTTTCGATTGAGTTTGGTAACTTGCGTAACGAAAATTTCTGGCCTTGCTTCGCATAACGAAAAATTTTTTAGGTCCGTGCTTCGCATAACGAAAACTTTTTAGGTCCGTGCTTCGCATAACGAATTTTTTAAAAATTAAAAATTTCGTGTATGCTTCAAATTTTAGAAATCCTCTGTACAGTATGTATGCCTTTAAAGAGAACATAATAAACACTTTGTAAACCAAATTTGACTTCGTTTTGACCTTTTTTGCCCATAGGAACGCATTAATTAGATTTCAATGCATTCCTATGGGAAAACGTGATTCGCGCAACGAAAATTTCGCATAACGAAAGGATTCGCAGAACGGATTAATTTCGTTATGCGAGGCACCACTGTAATTGTTATCTCTGACTATTATGGCACCTTGTGCTGGCAGTCTGCTAACATATCCTAATGATTCCTCCTGCAAAGGAAATGCCAACACCAACTTTAGGACTTGGAGGTTCAAGCTGTAGTCAGAAGTATGCCACTCTAGCTCTCAAACAAGTTCTCCAGTTTCTCCCCACCAATGCAGCCACACCAAAGGAACGTGCACTGCATCCATGGGATAGGGGAACAGCTAGAAATTTCTCCTTAGGGTAAGTTCACTTTGGTTCACTTACCATGGGGAAAGCCTCACCACTGCCATAGGACTCCTCAGATCTATGCCTGCAGTTTAACAGGAATAAGTCTGAGGCATGTAACGGCTGTGGTAAGGAAGACAGACGAGATTAGAGTTCCCGCCCCAGATATGCCTCCCTGCCCTTGACACTGCCACACCTTCCTTTCTGAGTCTGGCGGAGGGTCTCTTGCACCACCACTGGTTGCAGCAACAGATTCACTGAGTGCACCACCAGAAACCATTTTACAATAGCAGGACTTTGTTCCACTGTCATAGTCCTGAACATACCAGCCCAATCCTAGACAAAATTGGGCCAAAATTCTATTTCACTCGCTCACTCTCTCCCTTTCCCATCACCTATTTAGGCACTACAGGATTGGGTAGTGTACCCAAATGTAATAATAATAATAATAATAATAATAAACTTTATTTGTATCCCGCCCTTCTCCCTGAAAGGGACCCAGGGCGGCTAACAACATGTAAAAAACAGATTTTAAAAACATAAATTAGCACAAATAGCAGATAAAAAACATTAATGTAGGAAACATCAAATGTAGGAAAATGGAAAGGTGCTATCTAGTTGCAACCCACCTCAGCACCATTCTTGCACTCCTTGGCTATTTTTCCCAAACATTTCTGAATTCTGTTCTTGTGTCCCAGAATCCTGAGTGTTTTTATCTTCTGTGGATGTTAGTCAACTCTGGAAACTATTTTGGCGAGAAAGCGGCATACAGGTTTGAAGATAAAGCAATATTTCCTATATAGTTTGCCATAATAAAATCCTTCTTTCTGCTTACAACTTAGTAAAAAGAAAACCCCAAAGAGAATTTTGGGAGTAAACAGCATTAGGAGAAAAGGGAAGAATGATCCCAATATCCCAGTGTGATGTCTGCAGCGGCGCAGAGCTCCTCCCCCTGGGGGGATGCCCATCGGTGGTTGCTTACCCGGGTGTCAGACGGTCAGGGTCGCTGGAGGGACAGAAGAGACTGAGGATGGACAGCTTTGCCAGATCGGTTTACTCCCATAAAAGCCTTTACACTCATGGGGGCCCTGTTACATCACAGGTTACCTCTAGTATGAGCACCTCCTGTTCTTCCTCACCGGAGGGCCGGTTGCTCCCACCCACCAACCAGAGTCTGGTACATTGAGGCCTGGGCCTGGGCCAGTCAGTCCAAAAGGGGTCTGCAGTAGTTCACAGGTCAGAGTTAATGACCCCAGGTCTTGTGCTGGTGACCTGATCCAGGGCACCCTCGCAGACATCCCTGCTGCCTGGGTGCTAGGACTTGGCACCTACGGGGCGTTCAACCTGGTCTCAGGCAGGTGGGGCTTCTTCCCCTGTTGGGCTGGTTCTTGCCCATTTTAAACCCTGGAGGGTTCCATCCCCAGGAGCTCCCAGGTCCAGTTCCTGATGCCCTCGAGGACCCCTTTCAGGTCAGGTACAGGCAAAGGAAGGGCAAGGTAACCACCTCATATGGTCCCCCTCCCTCTGCTTCCAGATACAAGGAGAGGAGTGACTTCTCCCTCTGCCTGCTGGGCTCTTTATGAGCCCAGCAGCCAGCCCAGCCCCACCTCTTCTGGCCATGTGACTGGCTTGTCCTTGGGCTCTACTCTGGAGGAGGCTCCCAGCTTAGGGGCCTGATCCAGGCTGGACTTGCTTCTTGCTCCTGCGGAGGCCCCTACTCCCAAGGAGGCCTGTACTCCCAAGGCCCCTGTTGTGGGAGCCGGGAAAGGATGTCGCCCAGGCATGAGTAACTGCTGTGGCTAAACTTTGCTTGCTTTCTTGGGGTGCAGCAAAAAAAGAAGAAAATATTTTAATTCTGTGTGTGTGTGTGCACGCGTGTGTGCATGGCCCCTTGTGTGCTATTTCTCTTGACAGCCTGTTCAAATGAAAGTATTACTTGTGACAGCACATTTCTAGCTACTTCTGCTTTTATCCATATATATATATATATATATATATATATATATATATATATATATATATATATATATATATATATATATATATATGTCTGAAAAGGTTAGTCTTAGTTATCCTAGTTCTGCCATGATTTTAATTGCTAAAAGGGCTGAAATAAACATATCAATCCTAACTGGTTCCATTGACCTCTGGTGCCAAAGATAACAGGGGATCTGCTTCTAGCTATTTAAGCTGCTGCTGTAAATAGCTTTTATTGAAGTTTTGCTTTTCATTTGCCTTGAAAATCCAAAGTGTGGTTTAATGCATATATTTCAGAGAGGATTTAGGTTTGGCCATTCAATGAGAGTTCTAAAATGGAGTTTTCAGTGTGGCTTGTGGTTTGCATAACATTGGGGTGGCTTAACCTTTTGCTTCTGGGTGCATTCTGTTCGGTGGCATAGCTGGAGGGGGGCAGAGCACTCAGGTTGGCAGGGAGCCTCAGCGAGGCGGGCAAGTGGCCCCTCCCTTCGGAGCCATTCCCGGCAGGGGGAACAAAACAGAGCCGTATGCTCCCCCCGCCGGGAATGGCTCCGAAGGGAGGGGCCACTTGCCCGCCTCGCTAAGGCTCCCTGCCAACCTGAGTGCTCTGCCCCCCTCCAGCTACGCCACTGATTCTGTTGGCACCCAGTTAAAGCACAGCAAAGAGTAGGAACAAATGGACAGTTTTCACAATAGAAGGAAGTAAGATGGAGACATCCCCCCCCCCCGCAGGATTTCTATTGGGACCAGTATTTTTAACTGGTTCATAAATGATCTGTAATTATGGATAAGCAGCAAGGTAACCACGTTCACACATGACACTAAACTATTTAGGGAGTGATGGAAACCAAAATGGATTGTGAAATGGGCAACTGAACAGCAAATGCTGTTGAATGTCAATACTTGTAAAATGATACTCATTGAAGCACTACTGGGTGAACATCCCTTTTCCTCCTGATTCGAAGGAAAAGGCTTCAAGCTTGCGTGTACTTAATTCACAGTAAGGCTCTCTGCATACTACAGAACTTGCTTTTGAGGATATAAGCACAGCCAAGCCAAGAAGGAGGAGAAAAGCAATGTGAAAGATAGGAGAAATCTGAGTGTTCTGGATTTTACTGCACAGCTCCCTGAAATTACAGGCTAACAGTCAAAGTCAAGCCCCCAAGCAATTGATTGTATATTTTTTGCAGAGGAAATTTCCTAAGTTTAATGTATCTTACTTCAAAGGAATAAAAACATAGCACGTACAGTGAACCTGCTATATCAAAGAGTACAGTACATCTATTCTAGCAATACAATAATCATGTTGATCAAATTCCTATGTTGTGTAACAAGAGGTTTCATTTTAGTTACCTGGAAATCTTGTTAAGGCTGCAATCCTATTCATGCTTACATGGAATAAGTCCCATTCAACTGAACAGAGTTTAAGTTTACAGCAGACATGCAGACATACTGTGTGATGTCGATTTCACTTCTGAGCAGATTACGTGTACAGCATCTTATATGAAGATCAACTCATGAGCATGAACTCTTCTAGGAATTGTGAACATGATAGTCCTGTTCTCTGTCTGACTCACAAAATATTCACAGATAATCCCCAAGATATGTATCCATTCTGTAGATTTGTCCAAAAGTCAGTATGTACATAAATCAAACCAACACACTTGGGCCTGTGAACAAAAGCCACACCCTGAGAACTTCCTGACCCAAACTAAGCAAAGATGTTAGTGACAGAAAAGAAGAATCCCCGACCATAGCAATCCTCACCAAATCCATGGCCACATTCAATAAGAACAAAAGAACAGATTCTGTTGCGAGCTGCTGTGCTCAGGCCGCTGGGACTCCGCTCCGATATCTGCTGCTGCTGGAGCTCCGCCGATGGCGTGGCACGCAGATAGCTGCCCAGTTGTTATTGTGCCTATCTCCCAAGGTCGGAGCGCTCTCTGCTCCCGGCGAGAAAGAAGGACTCAAAGGCAGAAGTTCTCCACCACACTCCTCCTTTACTATATACAAAATATTTACAGTCCAGATAGTACATACAGTACACAATTCTCAATTCCAACGGACGTAGCCTCCGGCTCAACACTACTCTGCATCTCCCGCACCTTTGCTTGCCCCTGCTGGAACTTATACTTCTTGCAACCAATGAGAGTGCAGGTAATACTGCACAGTCATGCTGACTATGCAGGTGCTGTCACACACACACACACACACACTCACATTTGTCACCTGATGCACATCACCCGATGTTGCATCAGCTCCAAGTTCCCAGGGTGCTGTGCTGGCTTGCTTTGGCCAAGGCTTCAGGCCTGTTACTATGCAGCCAGTAAATTACACGTTGATACTGGGGATCAACCATAGGCCCATCTAGTTCAGCTTCCTGTATCTCACAGTGGCCTACCAAATGCCCCAGGGAGCACACAAGACAACAAGAGACCTGCATCCTGGTGCCCTCCCTTGCATCTGACATTCTGACATGGCCCAATCAAGGAGTCCATCAGCCCAATCCTATTGTTTCCACCACCACCTCACTGTTGCAGCAAAGCCAAAATGGCTACTGCAGTGTCCTGCAGGAGGGTGGCCATAGCAGAGTTCTCACTCCTCGCCTATAGCCATTAGTTCAGGCTACAGAGAACAGCCTTTGAGCCTTTAGCTGTGGCCAGAACCTTGGGAACCTCTCTTGCTTCTCCTTTTTTTTCTCCCCCAGCTCTACTCATCTCCCTCTCTCTTCCTGCTGCCATCAAATCCCTGAACCTTCAACCCAAGTTCCTCAGGGTATCCTTCCTGATTCATTTGTCTCTTCTCTTCTGTCTCCTTCTTCCCTTCACCTCCATTCACTCCTTTTTCTCTTTAAGGATTTCCTCTCTCTTTTTCCTTTCTCTGTACATAGGAACTACTTACGTGTAAGGCTTTGTTGTATGATTTTTGATTCTCCTTCCCTATAATATTATGTCCACAATACAGCAAATGTTTGTTGTTGCACCTTCATCCTCACCTCCCTCTTCCTTGTCCACCAGACCACTGACCATTGGCCACTGCAAAGGGCCCTAGCACACGAAATCGATATCACCTGTGTGCACATGTTACTGCATGTTCTGAAAAAGTACTTCAATTTCACTTGGGTGATACGAAGGTTCAAGGTAGGTGGGGGGAAAAAATAGGGGGAAATCAGGGAGTTTTACCACAAGTACTAAACCCCAAATAACTGGAAACTCCAAATATTTATACAATTTTTGCTTGCTACTTTTTGTGCTTGAAGAGTTGCTCACAAACACAGGCACACACCAAATGCTATGGTGTCTAACTAATATACAAGTCCATGTATTATATGCCATACGCTAAATAAATAAATAAACCAAATGCTTTAGTTCTTACTTCAAGAGTTTGTATGCTTCGTATTTTTAATTCCAGTAAACAAAAGCCGAGCTGGGGGAAGCTATTTATTTTTTAATTTTTTCCTCACTGGCAGGGCCTGAGAAAAACTTCAGAAATATGCTTCTCCTGGGTATTTTGGTTTTATTTTGACACCCTTGCTTTCTGTAACTGCCTGCAGCAAATAAGCCTTAACAACAGAAAAACAGAAAGGCAGAAATTGCAGCATTTCAATTTTGTCTTCGCCTTTTCTTTCAGGGGTGAGATTGAAGTTTCTGGGGAGAGAAAGTGCCAAGTCGGGGAAAGTTCTGGTGCTCTTAGAGATTATTTTAGCGGCAACTTTTTGTTTGTTTCTTTCTTTCTCTTTTCCTTCTGTCAGAAGCATTTGTCAGATCTCAAAATGAAACAGTGTATCTGAGAACAGTTCATGTTCCTAAAGCCAACAACTATATAGATATGACAATCTGGGGTGAGTTTAACCATCGCAAGAATTAGGGCACAACCATGCAACTGGCAACCATATATTCAACTGCCTTCATGTACACTGTCCATCACTGAACAATAAACAGCCCGGGGGGGGGGGCAGCACAAGATTCTAGTCCTCATGTCTTGGAAGAAAATCTTGAAAATACAAGTGTATACAAATGCAAGTCTATTCAGGGTGTGGTGAAAATTGTGGCCAGTCACATGATCAGAGAACAGAATAGTCAGAATTTGCTTGGACTATGGCAAAAAAATACAACCATATTTTCTTTATCAGTTGCAAGTATGCTCGCCCAGCACATGGCGTAATGCAATTGTGTGCTTCAGTGGCATAGCTAGAGGGGGTGCAATGCGTTAATTTTGCAGGGAGCTTCACCGTGGCATGCAAGGGTGGCCCCTCCCCTTCATACGCCTCCATTTTGCTCCCATCACCAAGGGAAGGGAAGAGGCCACTTGGATGCCACGGTGAAGCTCCCTGCAAAACTTAGTGCTTTGCACCCCGTCTAGGCATGCCACGGATGTGCTTCATAGTCTTGCATGGCTGGACTTGGGCTAATCAACATGAAAGCAACTTCTAAATATTTTCCCATTGTGGTTAGAGTAACGTAGTAATGTGGTCCTGGTAACATAAAAGCAGGCACCATTGCGGTCTTTAAATCCGGTGTGAGATTTGCCTTTTGCCATGGTTTCATTGTACCTTTTTAGGTGTAACAGTATTACACATCGTATAGCCTCTCCCTTCATTATTCTGAATGTTGAGCAGGTGCACAGCTGCTTAACAAGCAAAAGTAAACATATCACTTAAATAATTAGTCCTCTATCCTGATCTTTGTTTGCCCTCACTTTTCACCTAATTAGAAAAACCAATTTCACTGTCGTTAGCACTCTGAAGCCTCCCCAATGTTCTTTCCACGACCACAAGGGCCTGTTGGAATTATGCCCATTCCAAGAAAGGTCAACTATTTTCATGGAACTAGCTCCCTACCTCAGGCTCCCGTTTTCCCAAAGTATAATAATGGTCCACTAATATTGAAGTAAGCAACACTGCAAAGTACAAAAAGGCCAGCACACTTAACTACTTGTCCCCTTTACCTTCAGCCCATCCTTTGCATATACCTGTTGACTAAGAGGGGTACTAAGTTGCACCTGCATAGTCCAGCACCACAGCTACCATTCCAAATTAGGAAGCAGGCAGATGCAACAGGGTCTTAAGGAAACAGCCACCTTTATTGCAACACATCCTCGAATGTGGTTGACTGAGGGCGGGGGGAGACCCAGATACAGGGGCACTGTGACCCGGGACACTGCCCACCACTATTTCTGCTACAGTGCAGTGAAGAACAAAAAAAACTCCCTCATTACCATGTTCTGTTGCATATTTTTTGCAAACTCGGAAGTATCGAACTTCTGGTTTTATTCAAAGGGATCGCACAAACATCTATAGCTGATGCAAGCCACATCAAGTCTCTTTGTGGCTCGACCATGCCTGGATAGATTCAGGAAGGGCAGGAAGTGAACATTTATTTTCCCAACATGTCAAGGGTCTGTGAATGCATGCAGAGGCAGGATCTGTATGTTAAGTCAAGTGTCTGCTTTGAGCTGACCTGCAGACAGCTCTATACACCTAAGACCCCTTCTCTGACAGTGAGAACCTTTCTTTTCCAGGGTTCCTCCCTGTGTGGAGAGAGCCTGACACATACAAAGACACCACAAAAACAAATGCACAAAGATTGGGGTGGAGCCTGCTTTCCTGCCCCTCCCTCCCATACTCAGAGTCACTTGCCATGATTAGGTTGTGAGAAGAGGGCTCGAGATACATTCATACACATCGCAAACCCTCCTCATTTCTTCTGGTTGTCTAGCATTCCCTCATTTTTTGCCCTAATAAATCCAAATTTGGTCATAATCTGATTCTTGGGAGATGACTCCATTCTGCATATTTTTGGATATATGCAAATTCGTATTTTCTGCAGAGCCCTGGGTGTGTTAAAGGAGGATGTGACTTTGTGCGTGTTCTCGCACAGCACCTACAACTTTGGCTCTAACTAGGGAAACTTGATATAGCGGTTACAACAATCACAGAATCTGAATGCAAAGGAAACCGTTTTTCCACTTTAAAAGGTTTATCTGGAGGAACTGCTGAAGGAGCATTTTAGCACCGTTTTCCATTCATGTTTTATGCTTGTGTTAATGCATCACAATTGTGTTCTAAAGCAATGCAAAGTAAGCTTACATTATGGTGTTATATTTCACACCAGTCTATCATGCAAGCAAAGGGAAATGGAAGGGTGGTGTTTTCACACTCCTGATTAAACCTTGCACTAAAGAAGTTTTAACTCTTTTTCTTAACTTCTCAAAATAAAATTCACTACGGACCCACTCCTAGCCAACATTCCAGTGCTGATGCAGCCATGCCAACAGGGTATGCGATGCATCCTGTGGTATGGGGGGGCAGTCACGGGGGCCTCCTCAAGGTAAGGGAATGATTGTTCCCTTACCTCAGGGCTGCATTGCATCAGTGCTGTAAAGTTGGATAGGCTTGGAACTTACTGTGTTGTGGAAGACAACAGTTGGTACACACACTCGCAGCACTCACAAGTTTTCTCTTAATTTAAATCCCAAATCACTTTCAAACTTTTAATTATTGTTTATGTATCATGGCTTCCGTCAAAGAATCCTTGAACCATAGGATAAGAAAGATAGCAAAAATTCAGTTCAGTCCCAACTTGGCCTCCATGAACTGGAGAGAGGGACTGTTTGAGGGAGAGGTGCTTTTCAAAGGTCTTTGATTTATTTCAGGGGTCTCCAAACCCTAGTCCGGGGGCCAGGTGCGGCCCACAGAGAGCCTCTATCCAGCCCACGGCCAGCCTCTGATCCCCTGAGAGCCTCTGGTCCAGTTGCTCAAACACAACCACAGTTGTGTTCGTGGGGTGGGGGAATGGGGGTTCCATTTAAGTGTGAGCTTTATTTCTTGGGCTGTGTTGGTGCTTGTAGAAATCCCGGACATTTGAGCCCATTCATTTATTCATTCATTTCATCCAAGATCTAACTTTAACGTATTTATTTAAATTTTATATTTAATTTTTTTTTTCTGACGCTCAACACTGTGCCAGATGTTTGATGTGGCCCTTTGGCCGAAAAGTTTAGGGGGCCCTGATTTATTTGGTTGTACTCAGACATACATTTTACTTGACAGCAAATAGCATGAAGGCAGATTTGGCCACACACATCGCCTGTTCAACATTGACCATACTTGCCATCAACCAACAGCCTAGATGAAGATGTCTGAGTGTGCCCTATATTCTCCTCCCACTCTTTCCTGTTGGAGTGGAGTTAGTGTTGTGTAGCAGCCTCTCTCTTTTTCCTGAACTCAAACGTCAAAGCCACAATTTTTTTCCCCTGGCTGGCCTGTGAAGATGGGCTGCGAGTGGGCTGTGCTGTGCTGACAATCATGATTTTGCTCACTTATCTATTTAAGTAATGCCATCTGCATTCATGCCACTTTACAAAGAAGACCGGTCCTGGATTATGAGGCTCATAATCCAAAACTGGCATAAGGAAACAACAGAGGAAGGGGGCGAAATGGAGAAAGACAAACCCATGAAGAACGTATGATTGATTCATTTATATATCCTTAGGTTTAGTTCAATGGTTCCAAACTATGGGTCCAGGGTTCACCAGCAGGTCACAACCCAACTTTTAGTGGGTTGTGAAACTGACAAGGCAGATTAGGCTATGTGCATCAAGGATTAAACACAGTGGTGGACCCCCCATTGAATTGATGGGGCAAATGCCCTGGGCATGGAGACTTGCGCGCCTTTAGGATCCTGCGGAAGCCTTTCTGAGGCTCCCAACAGGGTCATAAACTGTGCTTCCGGTTTTCTGGAAGCACAGTTTAAAGCATTAGAGAACTTCAGGGAGCCTTCCCGGATGCATCTTCTAGCCTGTCCATCAAGCGTTACTGTGGAATCCACTGTGTGCTGGTCAGGCTTCCTGGTCTGTTCACACAAACCTCTCAAGCCTCCAGCAATCATGGGCTTTGGTCAAGGCTCTGCTGGCTTTCATGAGAGCTGTCAAAGAGGAAGCCACTTGTGTGACTTCCAATGGCACTTGCTGAACTCAGTGTGGCTGGCCTTTCGGCACTCAATAGCAACTGAGGGATGGGGTGAGAGATGTGTTTACACTTGATTACCACAAGCTGATTCTTCCAAAGCTTGGCATGTGCTGTCAGCGGTCACACAATTGACAGCTCAGCCTGTAACAGCACAGTTTACAGTCAGCAAAGAATGACAGAAGCTAGTGGCTCAGAGGGTTGTGTGATCCGGCCTTTCAACATATTAGTTCAATCCTACGCCGTTCACTTGTTTCTTTATAGAATGAAGGTACAGCCTTTTGCCCTAAGATGACTTAGGGCCCAATCCTATCCAATTTTCCAGTGGTGGTGCAACTTTGCCAATGGGGCATGCACTGCATCTTGTGGTGGGGCAGCAGTCACAGAGGCCTCCTTAAGGTATGAGAACATTTGTTCCTTTACCTTGGGGCTGCATTGCAACTGCACTGGTGCTGGAAAATTAAACTGAAAATTCTCCATTCATCCATGAAGCTCGCTGGGTGGCTTTGGGTCAGTCACTCTCTTTCTCAGCCCCACCTAACTCACAGGTTTATTGTGAGGGTAAAAGGGGGCACAATGTGTGTGCCATCTTGAGCTCCTTGGAGAAAGGGTGGAATATAAAAGCAGTAAATAATGGGGGGAAAGCAACTGGCAGGATAAAAAGGACTAGCATATAAGGGGGTCAAAGATAACAAACTGCAGGTGAAGCACATTAAAAGAAGCTCACATACCACTAAAAGCCCAAAGAAATGGGATGAGCTTCTCCTTGACCTGCAAAGTTGACAAAGGGCGCAATCCTAGCCAACTTCCAGTACCAAAGTAAGGGCAATGTAGCTCCGAGGTAAGGGAACAAGTATTCCCTTACCTTGAGGAGGCCTCCATGACTGTCACCCAACTGCAGGCTGCAGCACGTGCCCCACTGGCACAGCTGTGTCAGTGCAGGAAAGTTGATTAGGATTTGGAACAAAGATAGTGCCAGGTGAGAACATGTCTGGGTGGAAAGTTCTACCATTTGGGTGCAACTACAGAGGAAGCCCTCTTCACTAGTGGCCATCTCCCAGTTTGCAAGTCAGGTACAGGCCTTTCACTGAGACAGGTCAATGAGCCATCTACAGTAGTTCAATACTGTTGACATTGGCTGGCAGCAGCTCTACAGGGGCTTAGGCAGGTGCCTTTCCTGTGCCAGCCTGGAGATTGAACTCAGGATGTCTGCATACAAAGCCTGTGCTCTGCCACTGAGCTGTGGTCCTCCTCGAGGCAAAGACACCCAGATGATTTCAATTGATGGCCCAGCAAGCTTGACCCAACCACACAATATGGCCTGCCAAGTGCTTGCAGCTACCACTGTTAAGTTTTGCATTTCCAGGTCAAATGGTGAAAACAGAAGCCCCAATGGGCTGCCGTGCAACATTCATAGGCTGTGGCTGGTGTGGTAGGTCATGAGTTCTTTGGTTGTACAGGTTGGTCACTACTAGTTTCACAGCTTGCAATTTGTGGCAGCAACAAAAAACAAATCAATACTGGGAGGACCAAAAAAAAAAAAAAAAACCCCAATTCAGTTCTTAAGTTTGAGCCTGTTAAATAGATCCAGGTTGCTGGAATGGAGAGAGAGAGAGAGAGAGAGAGAGAGAGAGAGAGAGAGAGAGAGAGTGCATTTTAAAGATGCCTGAATGCTCCCAGTGGGAAAGCTTTCTCTATAAGCCAATACAATCGTGAAACTCTCAAGCCGTCAGTTTTTGCTTTCTCCTTGAAATAACTTTTGATGCTTGGAGAACATAACTAGGGTTAATTATAAAATGTTAGCTCTGTATTCCCAAATTTAAAAAGCTATAGGGAGCTAACAAGACTATGACAGCTCGGGCAGGAATGCTCTGAATTCATAATAGGTCTTTCTTTCTTTCTTACTTACTTTTAAGAAGAAAGAGAGTCATTGGAAATAAGACATCAATATCTGAAAACAAATTTGTCATAAAGTTGCAGAACCTAAATTAAGAATTTATTTCAGTTTATTATCGCAAATGACTGGAGAGAGAGGGTGGCTCTCTTTATTCGATAAATCTATCCCAGAATAGCTATATATCTACCTTTCATGTATATGCATATCGATAATGTTATACATATAACATATAGCTATACATATAACTTAGGCTAATGCCCATGTGCAATTCTAGTAGAATTCTATATTCTCCATGGGACTTTTCCTTGGGAACATTATATGGACAAAAGTGACAAGTATGCAAACCGAACCACACCTAGCAAGAATACCACAACAACATTGCTAGTCCCCTAATTACTGTTCTGGGTACCAGGGCAACTTGTTCAGGAGCATTGGAAGCATGAGTAGATCTTAGTTCTAGTTCACACAAATTTACTGGGGCTCCACATGGTGGGAAAATGGTGCAGTCCTAGATGGTGCAATGTACTGTGCAAGCTTGGAGCACCACTTCAGTTCCCAAATGCATGAAGACTCTGTCTGTTGGTGTGATCTTCCCCCAATCACACACACACACACACACACACACACACACACACACACACACACACACACATACACACTGTTTCGAGGGAAAGTAATGGCATGAGTGAAGCCTCTGTGCAGTTGCACACCAGATGTAGAAAATGGTTTGTCACATTGACTGCATGGTGGAGAGGAAAGGAACACATCCTGACTCTACCATCCAAAGGCCCAGTGAATTGTGAGAACCAAGAGTAACTTGGGCTGATGCCCACATGAATGTCCACCATGCAGTGGTTTAGTATGTGAACCATTTTCATATTCCAAATAATCATGTTTGAGTTGATGTTTTATATGTGCAAAACCTGTCTTGGTATGGTAATTCTCAGGCACTCAGATCGAGTTCTTTGGACAGGAGTCAGATACGCAAGTAGGAGAGGCTGACATATTGGCCAGAAGTCTCATGGCACAAATGAAAGACCACATAACATCCTTCTGTGACAAGTGGAGGGAAGGCAGCAGCTCTGGAAGCTTTATATCACCCAAAGGCATGATATATTGGTCCTCTGGAGGCTAGGAGGATTATAGGATGTGGTATGAATTCCCTAACTAGGACTGTCTGCAATTGCTCCTTTCACCACCCATTTCCAAGGATAAAGGATCCATGGCTGATCTATAGGGCTGCTGGTTCAAGTTCAGCAATAAGCATTCATGTGTGAATCAAATTGGTCCTGTGTGCCTTTGGGGAAATCAGTGCTATAGCTCAGTAGCAGAACATACACAGCATATATGCAGAAGATTCCAACCCTGACATCTCCAACTGAAGGCTCTCATTTAGCAGGTGATGGGAAAGACATCTGCCTTAGGCCCTGAAGATCCACTGCCAAAACAGTGGACTAGACAGATCAATTGGCTGACAGTATAAAGTAACTTTATATGTTCAAAAGAGCTGGCACTAGTGCGCAATGGGAAGATTGCCAAGTGGGAAGGGTTGAGGTGTGAAAGAGAGATAAGAAGTGCTACCTGAAGAGGAGAAGCTCAGTTATCCCTTGTTTGAAAGTTGTGGCAGGGAAAGATTAAATATTTGGGGGTCCTGCATTCTGAAATCCGAAACCATCTTTCCCCATGTGCCAGCATTCATGCACAAAGGTGGGTGCACACAATGCATCAAGATGCCCAGAGCCTCCCTCGTTCCTTTCTACTCTGCACTGCTTTGACTTTTGGAACAGCTATTCAGTATTTGAAATTCACATCTGCAACCTTTCCTTTTTCTTGTTAAGCCGTAGGGATGCCTTGTACACGCTTGGCAAATGTGAGTTATCTGCTCTCAGCACCAGGTCAGACGGGCTTGACCCAGAGACGAGACTGGATCAAACGGACATGTTGATCCCATTTTTAGCTTCCTGTGGCTTTCCGGGCATGGTAGAATTGAAACAGTCTTACATCAGGAAGAAATGGCTGCTTCTTCTGTCTTTTGGTGCATCAATAGCTACTACAATATTCTTGATGTATAACCAAGCTGAACACTTTTTTAAAAATTGCATTGGTAAACTCCCAGATCACTACAACACAGCAGGCAGTTTCAACTGAGCTGGTATCTAGGCCACAATCCTGAACTCAGGGACTGCTCATACATCAATCTCCATATATTCAGAACAGCTCTGTCCCATTCACCCATCCCAATGAATAACTGCTTCTAGAAAGATGGAATAATGTGTAGTCCTGCCCCGCTCCCAGTTCCCACCCTTCTCACCTCTGATCCAACCCCAGCCTGGGTCGATCCTCACTCCATTCCATCTCTGATCCTCCTCTGCTCCTGACCTACCTGCTCCAGCAGAGGATGCAGGAGGTTCTGCAGGCTGATGGCACCCTCGCGATGCCTCTGGCCATTTTTGCTGATGTGCCCAGCCCACAGAATGATGATTTTGCTCTGTTATTCCAGGACTAACAGTAGCTGATTGCATAATCCATCACTGTAAAGCTCTGATAGGACTGAACCATGTACATGGTTTGTTCCCCCTGCTTTATTCCCACAGTGACCTTGAAAGATAGGCTGAGAGGCATGACTGGTCAAAAGTACTCAGTAAGTTTCATGGCTGATTGAGGATTTAAACCTAGTGAAAACCTATACCCACTACACTAGCTCTATAGCAGCATTCATTTTTGGGGCTGCTATATTGACTCTCATTACAGTTCATGTTCAGAGGCTGTGCATGTTACAGTCCACCAGCTCCAAGGATCTGCTGTGCCTTAGATTGTAGAAATCCCAAAGATTGCTTCTGGTGTGGGTGGTATCAATAATGCTATTATCATTCAAGGAAGCCAGTTAAAGTGCTGTCTTTTGGGGAAGGTGTAATTTGAACATTGTCACAGGCAATTGAATTATTGGTTCATTAGGGTCTCTCTCCCTGTTTTCCTTGGGCACTCTTTGACCACATTAACCGAACCACTTGCCTGAGAGACTATAAGCATATAGGAGGCCGCTAAGTGCACACAGCAAGTTGCTAATCATGAGGAAACGATAATGGCTTTTTCATGGTTCATTGTCATTTAGTTATCTTCATGGAATTATTAGCCTCTATTTGCAAAATGTTCCCATTACCATGGGGGCATAAGTGGCCTGTGTCTATATATTTTGCAACAGCAATTGAAGAGGAGGTAAGGGGCTAACTATACAGGCAACAGAGCCATGGTGCTAGCTTTTCAACATCTAAAGGCCCAATCCTATTCAGATGCTGTGGCAACATTTCACAAATGCATGGGCTATCCCTATCCCAACCACCCCAGGCGGTCCACTCATGGGAATGTCTGTGTTCTCAGGGCTGGCAGCTGGCATCCTCCCTCTCTAACCCCCTTGTCCAGTGCTGGCTTGTCTTTGCTTGCCCTTGTTGCCCCTCCCCAGGTTTTACATGGTCTTGTTTGACTGTGGCCACTGCATCTATGCCCCCCTTGGTCAGGGGACTCATGCTGTTAGGGAATTGCTCCAAGACCTCTCCAGGTGGGCTCTGAATGGGTCAACCAAAGGGCAGCCGAGGACCTTGCCACACTCCCTACAGTGACCCACTTGTCCATTTGTACCTTTGTGTGGGCAGCAGTGGCATAGCTAATGATCATGTAGCCCGGTGCCAAGCTCAAAATGTTGCCCCGGAAGTGATGTCACAAGTGGAAGTGACATCACGCCCAGGCTTTTTAAGAAGTGAAAATTGGGAGGAACCCATGTCCTCCCCCCAGCAGCTCACCACCCACTTGCTCTGCTGCCTCCCCGCAGTTAGTGGAATAGCTAAAGCATCTATCTGCAACCAAGAAGATTTTGTAGCCTCCCCTGCATGATAAAATCAAATTTAATTAAGTAAATAAATAAAAATTTATTGGTTCCATGCTGTATCATAATGGCATCTCATTGGCACTCAGAACAAACAGTCTCATAGGTCAGTTCGGAGTTAAGCAAATCCACTTTTTGTTCCACAAGTCAGTTGTGTTTTCATTTTCTGGTTAATTGGCCGGAACTTTTGATAAAAAACAGATATTCCAGTGCTATTTGTTTCATTGCATTCTGCATTAAATTACCTTTCCAATGATATATAACATGATGGTATTATTCATTCATATCAAGATTTTCACAATTTTGTTCACTAGTGTCAAGGTCTGCTTGTTGCCCCCCCCAGATGCCCGGTGCAACAGCTACCCCCTGCACCCCCTTAGCTATGCCATGACTGGTGGGCAGTCATCACCCTGCCCTTCCCCAGTGGCCATGGTGAATGTGAATCATCTGCCCATTCCTGTCTCCCAGTTGGCATTCTCTTGGACACGTATGAATGGCGTGACTATGGATGTGCTGCCCTCTTTGTTGTCCTGCACCTGCCTACTAGGCCTCCTTGTTGCAGGGAACAGTAGCCTCCTGCCCACTTGGGGCCCTGGGTATTGGGGGCTGGAAACTTGCAGTGCCCAAGTCCCTCCCTGGGGCTAGCTGAGGCAAGGAACAATTTGATCTCTGCTAACAAAGAGACACCAGCTGTAATCCAATCAAAGTTTTTATTGAACAGTATCAAAGACAGAGCAAACACACAAGTGGGGTTGCCAGCCATCTCCCCTGGCAGGGCTGCAGTGCCATTGCAAATTAACCAGTAAAAAGCCAAGTAACAGGTGCCAGAGAGAAAAGAGGAACAGTAATATGGAGCGAAGGGGGGGAAGCCAGCCCTCCATAAAGCAAACTGAAGCAAGACATTGTACTTTAAATGCATTGTGGGATTCCATGTTTAGGACTCAACTCTCCACATTCTTTCTGTGACCCAGGGAGCTGAAGGTGGGGGGAGGGGACAATTTGCATCAAAATCATGATATATGGGAGGGATGTTAATGCTCTCCCTTACACCATTTTCCCATTGAAAATCACATTCTTGAAGCTGCTGTTTGCTGCTAAATAGCAATTCGGGGATGGGGAAATTTTCAGTGGGAAAAGTGCACAAGAGAAAAGGGGTTAAACCTTCTTTCCATACCGTGGTTCTGATCTAGATCAGGGCCCCATGTGGCCGCTTTAGGTAAAAGAAAGAATATGGGAAGTGTGAAATCCGACATCATCTCAAAACCAAGATTTAGTTTGGCCCAAAACATTGATGACGATGTTGAGAATTGCCAAAGAACTAATGACTGAAGGCACCTAATTGAGCTGAGCTGGCATGTACTATAGGAAACTGTTGGCGCTAGGTGATAAATATGGTTTAGGATTGAGAAACTACATTCAAATCAGCTGGATAGCTGTTGAACTAAAGCCACCAAATAGCCTGGGGAAATTAACCTTCAGTTCAGTGAAGGCAGTAAGAACCTACATGAGCAGAGATAACCATTCTGTATGCTTCCATTATTCTAAATACACCACCAGGCTGTATTTACGACACTGAATAAAAGGCTATCTTGACTGCAGACAAAACAAACAATAAGATCATTGGGGTCAACATTTTGATGGGAGATTTGCAAGGCTGAGAAAGCAAATGACTTTCCCCTCTAAAGAGTGTTTGGCTTCCAACTTTGGCTGCTTTTCAAACTTCTTGTCCTTAAAGTTCAATAAATATTGATTTCAGATTCTTCACACTATACTGAGAGGGGATGTTTGTTCCCTTTCTGTTTACTGTAGATGAATGTAGACATTTGTCTTCCAGGAGAGTGGTGTCCGGAGCTGGTGTCATGTTGTTAGATCTATACTGAACTAGTATGGCCATTTCAAACTGAAAACCAGTCAGTCATTTCTGCACAAGGCCCCGTGGTCGAATGATCAAACCTGTATGGCACCTGGAAAATGCGTTGCAACAGGAAAGGTGCATTAAACTTATCATGCACAATCCATGCAGCTAATTTCTTAAAAGCTACCCAAAATGTCATTCCTACCTAATGAGTTTAGCATTGATTTTTTAATTACAAAATTCTATAGTATTATTCTTTGGAAACAGATACACAATAACCTGTATCCATCATAATATAGAAACATGCCTCTTCTCTAGTTTTAATTACCAGTTAACTCAACCACTGTGCAGTGAAGAATACCAGACACATGCTTTCAAATCTTTATGGAGAATCTCTAGCAGATACACTGGGCATTCATTAAATGCTAACAGCCCAGCCATCCTATAGCAATAGAACCATGTTAAAAAGGTGAGCGCTGCCTGCTATGGGGGTCGGAGGTTTGACCTGAAGGTAAATTGGAAGTAATTCAAAAAGTGTTTTACTTACTACCACATAAGACTACAGGCCAGCTCTCTTCCAACACATGCCAGCCATTTTGCTGCCATTAAGTCCAAGGTGTAAACCCAAAGAGACCTAGGGCTCATTCAGAGGCTAGACTTAAGGGATAGGATCCAGAACAGGTCACTGCCAGCAGGATCCGCTCCCTCTGTCCCCTAAAATGTTCCCTGCCCTGCCCTGTCCTGCGCTGCCTCTCCCTGTCCACAACATGTCCCCATTGCTAACTTACCAAGGCTGTTACGGCACAGGGCCCATCACAGTAGGGTTTCACTGCTGCCACCGCTTTGCATCAGTGGCTTGGACTAGCCTGGTAGATGTGGGGGACTCTTCTGACCAAGCTTATTTGTCCAATGACTATCTATTAAACACTTAACTTGTGAGTGAGGTTGCTCGGGGTAGATCCTATGCCCCTGCTCCAGGCCCATCACATGCCTTAAACCTACTGGATTTACAACGGCAAAATAGCTGGCATGGATATGAGTAGGCCCATTGGGGCCAAGGGAACAACAGAGTAGGCAAGTAAAAGATTTTTTTTTCTTGCCTCTGCTTCTTCTGGGCCCTAGCTGGCCCACAGGACACAGGGGCTACTGCATCAGCCTTGGATATGATTGGGCTGGAACTGGTTGGCTTCAGGAAGGTGTCTGTATCATGGACCCTCAGATCAAGCCTTGTTATATGGAATACCTTCAATAAAGAAGCTCATTTGTCATCAGCCTGACAGCTGGCACTATTTTCTGATTTTAATTCTTTGATTATTCTGTTGGGTTTTATTGTCACTTGCTGTTTTCTGTTGTTACGTGAAAATCCCCTTTTCCCTTCCAAGTTGTGTTTTTATATCTAGTTATGTATTTTGGACTATACAGACCAAGCAAGCAGGCCACTCCTCCCCCAGCACATGTTTCTAAGGGCCATGGCCAAGCTACAAACACATGAATTACACAACCCCCAATTCCTTGCAGGTCAATGTAGAACCTAATCACTGTGTCTCCTGATTATGCAAAACAAGCATGCACCTAGGAGGAGGAAGTCTATTGTTCTTTTGTTGTAGCTTTAACATTCTTAAGCACCTTATACAGATTGCATCCCTCCAACCAGAAGGTCAGCCTGGCTGGTAAGCTGCCTTCCTTCCGGTTCATCACTCCACCTGTACCATTGTGTGTTACTGAGCATGCCCACAGCTCTGGGATACTTCCGGTCAGTTTAGATTGACTTCCAGGTCAGACAACTCTTATAAGAGAGAACGCAGAGCTCAGGTCTCTCTCTCTCTCTCTCTGACTGCCCACCTGCTAGAGGGGCCATACACAGGACTCTCTTCATCCAACTGCTCCCCCCCCCACAGGTAAATATATCGTGCGTCTAAACTTCCCCCTCTTCTTCCCTACCTATCCCTCCCTTATCCCCCATCTTTAGTCAGCAACTGAGTTTAGCAGATTAAGGAACCCCTAAAATACCTTCCTACACCCTAACCATTTCTGTTTCCTTTTCGGATGCACCCCAAATACATAGCACATGCATCCACCAAGAGTTAAGTACACCAGACAAGTATATACTTATCGATTCTCCATGTGTATTATGTTACCTTTGTGTGTTTTTGCAATAAAAATATAATCCTTTGATTGAAAGTTACCTTCATCCCAGTCTCCTCATTAAGCTAAACAAGGGATTTCTTTGCTCTACGCTATCTTGTATCCAGCCTATGGTCCCAAAAGTTTCCAGAAGGCTAATATAAATAATTCCCCTAAACAAAACAGCCTTTTTGGTAACACTGTGATTGCTTAAATTGTGTTTTAGCCTTGTATTTATTCTTATATTGTGTTGTTCTCTCCTTAATAGGTACACTTGTTCTGAGAGTTGCACTAAAAGGCAGAAAATAAAGTTGCCATGTAAGCAAAAAAAAAAAGTTGCCTATGAGCTTTCAATATCCATAGTTTACCAAATATTGCTAATTACTACCTGACTGTATGTAGTTAGGTATGCCTCACTCTGCAAAGGGTTGGGCTATGAGAAGTTTGAAAACAGTGTTATTTATTTTACTCAGAAGTAAGCTCACTGTGTTCAGTAAGGCTGTAATCCTATCTTACCGGAAACAAACACCTCTAGCTATAAGAAACATATTCTAGCCAACTACTAAATCAGTTCTTGAACTTTGGGATGTGAAGGACAGTTCCACAGAGGTGTACAATTTCCACATGTCAAGAGGCCAGCTGGCTACATAGCTGGATCTGAGAAAAAGATAGTGGTGAGGAATCAAATACAGGCGGGGCCTCGGTATCCACAGGAATTCGTTCTCTGAGGATACCAAAAACCACTGATAAGCAAATCCATGGGTTTTGGCCCCTTAAAACCTATGAAGGCAACTAGAGCTGTGCTCTGGTCACCTCCAGAGGACTTTCTGAAGCCCTCAGAGGCTACATGCATCTGCACGTGGCCTCTGCAGGCTTCTGAATGCCTCCTAGAGACAAAAAAAAAACCAATTTCTGGTTTTTCATCCAAATGGAAGTGATGTTTTTATGCCTTTAAAAGGCATTAGGAGAGGCAAAAAAAAGCCCCAGAGGGCTTCCCTAGCCCTCAGAATGCCTTTTAAAGACATAAAAACATCACTTCTGGTGTTGACCGAAAACCAGAAGTCACTATTTTTGCCTCTAGGAGGCATTCTGAAGCCCATGGAAGCCATGGGTAGACATGGCCTCTGTGGGCTTCAGAAAGCCCTCCGGAGGCAACCAGAGCACAGCTCCAGTTACCTTTGGAGGATTCAGGTTGGGCCAATTCTGGCTCAGTCCGGGTCCATCAGATGGATCCACAGATGGAAAATTCGCAGATAAGTAGGCTCAACCTGTACACTGGGCAGGATTCAGCATGTGTCAGGGAAGAGGAAACAAAAGATTCCAAAAACAGATAGAAGATATAGCCAAGGAGCTGTTTTAAATCGAAGTTGCATTGTCCAGCGAGCCAGCAGATCTTCCTGCTTCCTATGGGGAGGGAGCACCCCAGAGATCTCCTCCAAGTAAGGGAACGTTTAGCTGGTGCAAGTTTGAGTGGATGGCTCACTGAGGCCTGGAAGGGGGTAGGATATTGGCAGCACCACCACCACCAATATGGCCCCCTTCCAGCCCTAATTCTGTTCCCTACCTCCTACCCACCCACCCACCCCTGTGCTGACTTAGCACAGGGGCCATGAAGGATTCACTGGCAGGCCGCCCGCAAATTCACTCATCGCTTGTAGTGGCGGCCCTGCTGCTCCCACTGCTGCATTGTGTTTGTGATTGCTTTAAAGTGCCTTATGCCACCAGAATGCTGGGTCCAGCAGAGTAAGGGCACCTTAACTGGGCCGTAAGAGGCTGACAGGTCCAGTCTAACTGGTACACAAAGTGAGATCCCAATTCTGCTCCTCCCTTGGGAGGGGCATGCACACCCAGCTCCTGCACAGCACCACCTCTTCCTCCACCTTCCTACCTTCTCCACTACTCACCAGTTAAAAGCTGTTTGAGCATGGAGGATCCCAGGATCAAGATACTTGCCACTGCGTACAGCCCCATAATGGGCACACATTGCCCCTTTATCTTCTGTGAGCCCTTGCCAAACATTAGCGCCTTTAGAAAAGAACTGGACGTCTTCTGCTTTGATCATGGTTGCTTTATTCAAACTCGCAGCTGGGGGAGCGGTGATGACATTATTGTTGAAAGTACCATATGTACACAAAGAGAGAGGCAGGCTTGAGGCTAACCCCAAGTTTGGAAACCAGGGGAACGTGTCGGTAACCTGGAAATGAACCCACACACTGCATTAGAAATAGATGTCACCAGAAAGCAAGATTGCATTGAATGTTAAGTGAGACTAAAATAGACTCTGAGGAAGAAAGCTGGAGTTTTAAAGAGCTCATGTCACCACTGTTTTTTTAAAAAGAAGGTGGATGTGCATATGCTGTATGTCACATATACTTATGACTCCTGCATCTAGTGGTGGACCTTAGGGACGATGATGGATTTGTGCACAGGAGGGGGCGGTAGCATCCCACAGGGGGCGCCATCTTGGACCTTTGCCCCAGGGTGTGACGTTGGGGAGGGAGGTCTGCCACTGCCTGCATCAGAGGAAGAGATACAACATGAGGCCCCCTCTACCCACCTAACTTTGACCAACCGTCACTTGGCTGCCCCTGTTCCACAGCGGGATCTATCAGCAGCCATTCCACCTGGTCAGATACAAGGGAGACACCAATGCCCTCTCTTTTGATCTGCCTGCCAAAGTAATGGACCAGCTGCCACATATTTAGCTAGCTAGTTTTATTTTAAAAGACTCACACCCTGCTTCACTTTGCAAGGCAAAACCTCCGTCAAAACAAACAGAAAGAAATTGATAGAGATTTCTTTGTGAGACTGCAGCGAAGGGCCAGTCAGAAGACCTGGGTTTTAGACTCTCATGGGCATCAAAACCCAAGAAATACAGATAGATGCTTCCTTTTCATCGGAGTAAACAGCATCCACTCCAGTGCAGTGATTGGCTATGAGTGCAGGGGTTCTGATGCACACCTGGAACTCTCCTTCTAAATGGGCTTTCCCATTCGCTGTAATGTAGGGGACATTCCCCTGTACACATCCCTTGGTAAGCATGGGGCTGCCCCTGTGTTTAAGTGACATGGGTGCTTCATACTGGAAGGAACAAAACAGCCTCAAACTTCCATCTGCTTAAACCAATTGAAATCAATAGTCTTAAATTGATTATGCACTAGTTCTGATAGTTCTGCACTTAAAATCTCCACTGGATTTTGTGTCTTATGTATGTATAGACAGGTAGCCCAATCCTAACTAAATCCCCACATGGAGATGCGGAGGTTCCTGAGTGGTCTACGCTGCATCCCAAGGGGAATTTCAGGTGTTTCAGGAATTTCATTTGTTCCCCTTCCCCAGGGTGAACCCCAGTAGCTGCTATGGTTCAACTTGAACCTGCACCAGCAATATCTCTGCAAGTTGATCCATGCAGGCAGAGTGGGCCTGGGAATGGGTTAGGGTTTGGTGTGCATTGCTATCACCTAACCTGACCCCTCCTGGGCCCAATCTGCCCACCCCCTACCCTATCATCTCTCCGTTCCTTCCTCCCCTACCAGTTCAACCTTCCTGCCTTGGTTGGCAACCTTCAGTCTCGAAAGACTATGGTATAAGCCTACAGCACCCGGTATTCCCAGGCGGTCTCCCATCCAAGTACTAACCAGGCCTGACCCTGCTTAGCTTCCGAGATCAGACGAGATCCAGCATGTGCAGGGTAACAGTTGCTGCACCACAGGGTAACAGTTGCTCCCTGCCTTACCCCCATTCCATTCTGCCCTCTGCACTGGGCTTCCCTGCTCCAGCGGGCCTTTGTCGCTCTGCTAGCACACACAGGGAGGTTCCAACCTTCCCGTTGGCATGTTGGCTCCCTGCACTGACGCAAAGCACTTTATGGCACCGTTACAGCAGTCTGCACTGAGGGAACACATGTTCTGCCTGTGCAGGCCTTAGAATGGATGGAATGGGCATGTGGCATGTCTAAGGCAATCCATACTAAGATCATTTAATTTTCTTTTACCAATTGAAAAATAAGTGATTCAACTAACTCTTTTCTCTTTCTCGTGTCTGTGGGAAACAGATTTATTTGACTGCACGAGTCTAGTAAATCATTATTTGCATACTGTTTAGGTAATAATCTCTATTTTGTAGTACTAAGTTCATCTGGGTAGCTTTGGATGTATTTTTGTTATTTGTGGTTTTATCGGTACATTGCTGTTGATAAATAGATACGTTTTCATCCGACAATAACATTGTTAGATGTCGTTTGACAGTCCATATACTTTGCTGTGTCGTTAGAGCCTAAATATTTCATGCCAGTTCATGTGGTGTGAAATACAACTTAATAATTCTATAGATATTTTATTGCGTGGTGTATGTAATATTAAACCAAAGTAATATTTTATAAACTGAGCTTTATACTTTCGATAAATTTGTGATGCCAAAATAGTGACATTTGACTGATTTCCATCCTGCAAACTTTTTGAATTCTCGCAGTTTGTTTTTTTTTAAACTGTTCTTTGTCAACAGTTGGATTGGCTGATCTAACTTCTCTAAACAAGGCCATTTGTGAGACCCAGTTCAAAGCTCTGCAGGCATTCTGATGGAAGCAGTAAGGCTCCTGTGTGTGTGTGTTCAGTGTGATGCACAGGGGAAGTTTTGTGTGTGCAAAGGGAACACAGGCACAAATTGTGTCATAAACAGCATACTGAACGGTGAAAGCCCTCAAAAGCATGCATAGCGACTATGAATATGTCAATGTTTCCACATTAACAAAATGATTGATTACGTAAGTATTGTTCATTATATAAACCAATGTTCTTCAACTTTGGGGTTGTGACCACAGTGAAGTTGCGACACCTCTGTTGTGGGGTCACGGCAACATACGGGAATGAAATAGGTTGAAGACCACTGAACTAGAGCACCACCAATTAAAGGGGGAGGCATCTGGTATACCCTTTTGGGTACCCGGAGATTGTGTCCCAGTCCTGCTCAGGTAATTTTTTCTGCTCTCTCTAATAAAAATATTTGGTTACAGTGCATAGGCATAACAGGGTTGGCAAGAGGGAAGCAATGGGGTGGACAAATAGGGTCTCGGGGGGGCGGAATTGACAGTAGGTCCCCAGACTGTTTGTTTGTTTGTTTGTTTGTTTGTTTGTTTGTTTGTTTGTTTGTTTGTTTGTTTGTTGGGGTTGTGGCATGAAAAAGGTTGAAAACTGCTATTAACGACTGTTCAGAATCCCCTCCCTTCCCCAGGATGAAGTACACATGGCTCCAGGTAGCTCCTGGCTGGGTCAGATCCCCAGACTATCTAATATCTGATACATGCTCTAGAGTTCCTGATAGTACATTTGCAAAAGTAGAAAATGCATGATGTGTGCATTTGTCTGAAAACACAGGTCTGAATGGGGTGGGGAAGCTCGGAGCCAAAATTTCTTGATCCAAGAAAAGGATCCCATTAAAATCTGTTGTCATCAACTGGCTAACAGATTACAAATCATCACTGAATTACTGTGGACTTTTCCACTGAGCAGCCATTAATTTTTCCAGAGAGTCTGTTTGAGAAGGCATGGACGGAGGAATGCCAGGTCAAGTTCACATTCCACCTAAAGGAACCCATTTTGTTTTCCTTTTGCTTCTCGACTGGTACTCAAGAGGTCAGTTTTGGATCGGGGGATTTAGCTGTTCGCTTGAATTCTTCTCTTACCTTTATTCATGCTCATAAGTGGCAAAGTATATTGACCAAGGAAGTCATTGGCTGTTACTGCCATTCGATCTTCTACAATGAAGCGTACTAAGGCAAGATCTGGTACTTGGACTGTAAATGTGAATGTTTCATTCCATCTGGGATTCAAAGCTGAAGTAAACAGAGGGGAGAAAAATTGCCCACTTGGTTATGGAATTACTTTAACCATGAATTGATGTTTAGTTTTTTTAAAGGAAAAGAAAGAAGTCTCTCCTCCTTCAATTCAACCCTCCACAACACATACCCACCACACATTTTGACCTTGATGTTCACAACAGATTTTCACCAAAATGGTCATTTCAAAGAGAAGAAGGTGACTCAGTTTCAGTGAATAAAATCCATTGAAAAGCTTTGGCTTTCCCTTCAGAATTGGTGGTAGATTTTCGCACAAACTCTAGTCTGAATATTACAAAAGATGAATGCGCCACAAGACTGATTTTCCCAGCACTTTGAGAGGGTGCACGCAAGTCAAAATGTCATGCTTTGAAAAAAAAAAAAAAAAATGATATTCCCAAAATGGAAGCAAAAGTTTAGGTGGGCCCCTTTACCCACGGATCCGGTATCTGCAGATTCAGTGATCCATGGATCCACAGATCTGGGGCCCCCCCACACCCCCCACAAGCCCCCACTTGCTTCTTAACATTTAGATTCTTATTGCTATGAAAATGTGTTTGCTTTTACAGCTCACAATAAGCATACACGCAGGCAGGCTACAGGCAGCCTGAATGCTTGAAGAGACTTGATCGATGTAAACAGGAAGCAGGAAGTTAACTGCTTCCTGTTAATGTTGATCAAGTCTCTTCACACATTCAGGCTGCCTGCACGCATTATAAACTCGTATGCTTTTAATGAACTGCAAAAGCAAGAACATTTCTGCAACAGTAAGAATCTAAACAATAATAGACATTCAGGGCCGTGGAGATAGGGTTTCCCTGCATTCATGGTTTTCATATCGGGGGGGGGATGGAACATATTCCCCATGGATACAGGGTCCACCTATATTGGTATGATTACAGATAATGGGCACACTCTGGCAGGAAGCTCTTGGGACAGATACCATCCATTTCAATGTCACCTTATGCAAGACAACCTCCTGGATGGGTACCAGGCATCAGCGTCTGAATTCTCCTCATCCCTTCCTGACACCATGAAGGGGAGAAAAGATGCTACTGAGGAGTTAAGAGCCCAATCCTGCACATGCCTTCTCAGACATAAATCCCATTATAGTCAATGGGGTTTACTCCCAGATAAGTGTAGATAGGACTGTGACCTAAGGTTTACCTGGGAGTAAGTCTTATAGAGTCCTATTGAACTCAATGGAACATATTTCTGAATAGAAATGTAAGTGATGCACTGCTTGTTACTGAATCTCTTGTCCTATCTGTAAAAGGTGATACAGTACTTACCATTGTTCTTTATTACAGAAGTCTGCTGTTTTGCCATATCCACAGGAACACCATGAATTTCAATCAAGACCAAAGGATCAGCTTTATTGCTCTTGGAGAGGTTACTTGGAGGCAGCTGATAGCCACTAATAATCTGTATAATGAAATTGACCATAAAGATTAATTTACTATGAGGGTGCTAGCCCATGGCTCCAATATGCAATAGGTCAACTATCCATCTGTCCACATAAGGGCATTGGCTCCTTCTGAAGTGGATCTGTATGATAAAACAAACAGGAGTGTCCTAAGTTGGTGGGTGACCGAAAGTTTTAATATTATGATAAATCGGGGAAGGGAAGAATCTTCTCTCTTCACTCCAGTGATGATTTCATAAAAGTCAATCCAGTCCATACCCTTGCAACACAAGCCTATGCATGTCTACTCAGAAGTAAGCCCTACTTTCAATGGGGCTTACTCACAGGAAAATGTGTACCGTACAGGATTGCAGCCTCTGTCTTTTTTTCCCCCCCTAAATGAGAAAGCCCTTAATACCAGTGGCATAGCTAGAGGGGGTGCAAAGCACTATGTTTTGCAGGGAGCCTCACCATAGCAATCAAGTGGCCCTTGCCCCTCCCCTTCCAGCTGTTGTGAGCAAAATGGAGGCATTTACCTGGCTCCAAAGAGAAGGGGGAGGGGCCACTTGCATGCTACTTAGTGCTTTGCACCCCTCTAGCTAAGCCACTGCTACACTGCAGTATTCCTTGCAGAGGATGTGCTCCAGTGCTCCCATTCTTTCACCAATTTTGTGGTCCTTCTCTGTGCCTGTCTCTTTCTGAGGGAGCTTGTCCACCATTGCTGATCTTCTCGTATAGACACAGTCTTGACCTGAACACAATGTGAAACCACTGCTGTAAATTTCAGTGCTGTATTATCATAACTGGGCGCATTGTTTTCAACTTTACATAATAAAGGCAGTGATATGTCCCAGCAGAATTCAAACCTGGAGCAAGAGTTTTTTTAACACTACCTAGCATGGCTGTCTGTGACATCATAACCTTTCAATCTCCCAACACTTTCAGCATTATAACCATCAGCACTACTAAAAAGATTGCTGTTGATATTGATTCCGACAGAGTTCAATCTCAGTCTCACTGGCAATGAGAGCTCCATTAACTGCTGTAGAAGGAGGGAAATGCTACACGACACACAATTTAAATGCACAGAAAATATTCCTTCTTGCATAATAAACATAAAAACAAAATGATATAAAATGAGCTCAACAGGGGATTATCCTGGGCCAATATTGTAATGTGCAAAAATCAGTAAACATGAAAACCCATAGTGATGGGGTGGAACCCTCCACCCACCCAATCACGATGTACGTGGATACAAAATGTCACTGGTTTTCAAACTATGCTTTAGAGCAGGGGTGCCCAAACCCCGGCCCTGGGGCCACTTGTGGCCCTCGAGGTCTCTCAGTGCGGCCCTCAGGGAGCCCCCAGTCTCCAATGAGCCTCTGGCCCTCGGAGATTTGTTGGAGCCCACACTGGCCCGATGCAACCACTCTCAGTGTGAGGGCAACTGTTTGACCTCTGGGTGAGCTGTGGGATGAGGGCTCCCTCCACTGCTTGCTGTTTCACGTCTGTGATGCAGTAGTGGCAGAAAATGAAAGGCCAGCCTTGCTTTGTGCAAGGCCTTTTAGGGGCCTTGAGCTATTGCAAGACCTTCATTCATTCATATAAGTTCATCTTTAATATATTAAAGGCCCTGCAAAGGCATCCACGGGGCTCCCTGCACCACCTCCCCCTCGAGGAGGCCAGAGGCCAGTGCCAGCTTTAGGTAAGTGTAAAAAAAACCCTTTTGCCCTGAAAACAATGTGATCCTGGTAATTGCTTCATGGCCTTCACCCCTTCCTCTCACACAGTTATCTCAGTTCTCAAACTCTCAGGGAGTTTGAGAACTGCTGAATTAATCCCTTTTAAAATTATCACCACATCTTGTGGCAGTGAATTCCACGTGGTTACCGCGTGATAGTCAAAGAAATGCTTTCTTTTCTGAACCTACTGCCCATCAATTCCATTATAAGACAGGCAGAAAAATCTTGGGCTTCGTTTAACAGTTTTCCAGAAAACATTGAACATAAGCATTGTTAAATGGTGGAAGACAAGGGAAGCGAATGTTTATTCTGTAATGAAATAACTGCAGCAACAAAGAGAGAGATTCAAACCACCTTACACAACTTGCATTTAATAACTTGTCAAATGCTTTTGATAACTATTTGCAGCTTCCCTGGTCACGAAATTTATAGTATTCAGGCTATTTTCAACAGCAAGCATCGGAAAGCATAAGGAAGTATTGTGGATAATAAATCAAACCTTTTTGATTTATTTTTGTTCCAACAGGCAATTTCCCAGGGCCATCACTGAACATGAGCATCACAACTTGCCCTGAAAGGTTTAATTCAATTTGCCATTTTTTTACTCGCTTGCAATAATGTTCTAAATTGCAGCTGAAGAATGACCGGGTGCACTGAAATCTGCGTAAATAACAGCATTTAATAGTACTGTCTCAGAAGCCGACCACGAAAACTTCTGAACGTTCGGTTTAGCTCAAATGTGCTATAGATCAGCTGCACCCTGCCCTAGTGATTTCTTGCAGATTGGGGAGTGAGGAAGACCTAGTGCCCAGGGGTAATATCAGGAGTTGGCCAAGAGAGGCACTGGCTGGGGACTCAGGACCTTCAGAAGGTACTAAGACCCTGTCTAGTGCCCAACTCAGTTGAGCGCCTAGGTGCTGACAGCAATCCAGAGTGCTTCCATTGCAGCTTCACTTGTCGCCACCATCTTAACAACAGTGCAATGTTGTTGTTGTCCCATCAGCGCATGGTTATTGGTGGGCCATCAGGTAGTGGAACTCCAGAGCAGAGCACTCAATATTCCAAGTCATGGGAAAGATCCCTCCCCAGGTGACTGCAAAACACTGTACCTGGAAAGAGTGGGTAGAACTATGGAGCACATAGTTGCCAAGGGTGGGGCTTGCTGGCATGTTCCCATTCAGGTTGGGTACACTCTACCCAGATAACGAACATCTAAACAGGGCTTCTCTTGCTCTCCATCCTTCTCAATCTCTGTTCTAGAACGGAGCACACTGCTCATTATATTACTGGTACTGTTCTAATACTGTGTCTCACTGGTTGCCGCAAATTTCACAATATCTGGAGACCCTATTTCAATGGCTGTCAACAGTGAGGCTTTCTTGTTTTGCCTTTGGCCTTCCCTGCCCAGAGAGTCTTGCTTCATTCTATTCTGTCTTGTTAAGTCTGACTTTGACATTTGATGCTATTCATCGATGGTTCATATGCTTTTATTTTCTATTGTTCCAAGTCTAAGCAACTGTGGGGACTACTGCACCAAAAAGCAGGGTCAAAATGTAAAAAAAGAAAGGAATTGTTAAAATATAGAGACATAGATGGAAAGAATTGTGTATAAACCACCTCTAGCACAGTCTACAATTTAAACTCTTTTTTTATGGAAGTTGGTTTGCATCTTGGGTTCTCCCCCCCCCCCGCACCCAAAAACTCTGGGACTGCTGAAGAGCCCCCTTTCCCTATCCCTCCCACCCTCATGCTTGAGCACTGATGGGAATGGGTATGCACAGCTCTTCTACAAGTGCCAGTGGGAGAGTTCAGCAGCAATGAACTTGGGAAACAAAAATGAAACTAGAAAATGTCATAACTAGTAGTGAGAGGTGAGCAGTTCGGTCCATTTTATGTGATAATTGTTCTATAAGTAAGACAACCATTTCAATGAAACCATCTTACCCTTACGGTCAATGTAACTGGATTATAATTCCCAGTTACATTAAATGGGGTAAAAGTTGCATCTCTCTGTCTCAGGAAATCTGGTTTTAGGATATAACCAGAGCCACCATTGTCCTGAAATTTTCCAAGGTACAAGTCCATAGGTATTCCGGTTGTCTGGAAATTTAAGGCCACTGTAACGGGAAAAAAGTTTTTCAGTTGCAGGCACGAAAAGGCACTGTTCACATCCACTTTTAAATATGTATCCTAGCATTCTTCAAGAGCCTCCCTGCACAATCAGTTTTTGCATGGCCTTTGTGCATGTCTTATGCACCTGTTGAGCACAGTCCGTTCACATCTTCCTATAAGGGTAAAACCGCATCGTGGGCATGTGATGTTTTTCAAGCCTCCCAAGTCTCTGTCTACACTGAACGCCAACATCAGTTTAATGTCACTTTAGCTGTCACAAGTTTCTCTCCCTTCCACCCTCAAACAATGACAATTCCCTGGGTTCTCTGGGGAAAGGACATGGTAAACCAAATTTCAAATTCAGTGTGGCTATTCCCAGCGTGAAATACTTTATACCTTGGAAAATGTGACGGTTGTTCCGAATATGGAATTCATTGAGAGGATTCAGACATAATGGGAACTCATAGTTTCCTCTTACAAGAACAAGCATTAGAGAGCCATGCGCTCACAGAGACACTCTAGCCCAGGGGTGCTCACACTTTTTTGGCTCGAGAGCTACTTTGAAACCCAGCAAGGCCCGGAGATCTACCAGGGGGGAAGGAAGCGTCTGACAGACACCCCCTTTAATGTATGGAGCCCCTGCTGGAGTCTAGTCAGTTTCATCAGTTTTGTTGCTGCATGCCTGAAGAGCAGCTAAAGTGTCAGTTTCAGTGTCAGTTTAGTGTCAGCTAAATATGTCAGTTTCGTCTAGTCACTAGACAAAACTGACATATTAACAGTTTGGAGAGACAGGGCTCTGCGATCTACTCATTTTGCCTCGCGATCTACCGGTAGATCGCGATCCACCTATTGAGCACCCCTGCTCTAGCCCACCATTTCCCTTTCCCTCACACCAGGGCCTCTGAGAGGAATTATATCAGGGGGTACAAAGTTTCTTTTGGGTCCCTTTGCAAAGGGGGAGGAGTGAAACAGAGCAGGGGAGAGTGGTGACGGGTGAGCAGAGTGGGGCAGGGAAGGGTGAAGCAAGGTGAGGGGAGGGTAGAGACAGTTGAAAAAGACTTTGGAGCCTGGGTCTACCCACCCATGTGGCATCAGTAGTGTCCCCAGCATCCCATACGGGCAACAAGTCTGAGTAGGTCAGAAAATGTCAGATCCCAGGAAATTTCTGGGCCCCCTCCTTTGGCTCCTGGGCCCCCTTTTGACCCTGGGCCCAGGTACAAATTTCCCCTTTTACCCCCCTCTCCTAGGCCCTTCCGCTCCAACACTGCCTCCCTCTTCCTTCCACAATCTAGGGAATGTGAGGGACAGAGGCTGGCACAGTACTAGGTGCCATTTGGCAAGCTATCTCAGGCAGCAAGGGATCTTGGGTTGGCCTTGGCCTTCAGAGATGAAGCTGATGGCAACTGGAGAGACAGCCTTCTCCACAGCCTTGTCAGTGGACCTAGAACTGTCTCCTAGTACAGAACCTACTGACATTCTGGTGCCAGCTGCCCTGTTTCCTCAAGCTTTTGCATTGTTGTCTTTGGTACTGGCGATGGTTTCTTGGACCTGTGGGTGTCTGCCCCTGCTTTTGATTTGCTTTTTTCCTGCTGCTTTGGAGACCTGGGTTTCCTCTGAGGAGGATGCCCTTGTACTGCCACTGTATTTTTCCAGTTAAGGGTTATTTTCTGTCGTTTTATGCCTTGAATATGACTGCATAGTCGACAGGTGGCATTCAAATATTTTAAATAAATTCTTTTCTTTTTTTAATGGTGCCCTTTGAATCACTGCACTGGCAGTATTGATTCATGTTCATAAAGAAATACATGGACATTTGCCTTGTGTCACGTTCCCACAGGGGTCCAGCAATGGGGGAAATGGTGGGGAGTTACTTGTTGGCAGGCACTTGGGTACCACTGATGCACCCATTTAGTTCTAGATCCTGTAGTGGCATTTAAAAGCATCCAGTTTTCTGTAATGCAGGCTGCAGGAGTCCTGAATGGCTCTCAGTTTCTAATCCTTTTGGACCAAGAAGATGTCTCCTTTCAAAAATGCATCCAGCCAATGGTGCCAATGCATCCGGCCTTGGTACCAAGGAGCTAATATAGTATACATCAATTGTCTTTTGTTCTACATTCTGCAGATGCCATTAAGGAAGAGTTTTAAAAAATGCAATGATAGTAGAACATAGCAGAAAGAGATGTAAATATTATTTTTCTTTCCTGGCTACTGCAGGATGAAATGAAAAACACAATTACCCACAATTGCTACTTTTCCATTGCAGTGAGGGATGTTGAGTGGGAAAAGATAAGAAAGGAATACAGATAAAGATAAGAAAGTATAACCCCTTATCCACAGGGATTCCATTCTGGAACCCCCCATGGATAGCTGAAACCATAGATGTGGGAAAACGCCCATCCCCGCAGTCCCAAGGGGCAGTCCCCACTCCGGAAGTGAGGGAACTCTGAGCTCAGCAGAGGCTAAGGTCATCCATCCCCAGCCTCTGCTGAGCTCAAACTGAGCTCTGAAGCTAAAAACACATGACTTCTGGTTTCATAGAGAAACGGAAGTGATGTTTTTAGCAGGCAAGGGGAAGCCCTCCAGGACTTCAGCCCAGAGGCCCCTCCAGAGACAAGGGGAGCGGAAGGAGTATGTGCGGGGGTCTGTGTGCTGGGGGGCCAAACCCAATCTGCAGATAAGTGAATTCGTCGATATGGGAACTGCGGATATGCCCCCCCCCTCAGTATTAGGTCATAAGATAATAGGAAAAGAAACTTGAAATATATTGAGAGCCCAATATCACCAAATTCGTATCCCAGGATTTTAAAAATGAGATCAAAAAAAATTCCAGTCATATGTTTATTATTACAGTCATGTGTCTATCACTAATTCTAGTCATATGTTTATTACCGTCATCAGGGCAATATCATGCACATACAAAAAGGGATGTGTTTTCAAAATCCCACCAAAATATACATCAGTATATTTAGTAATTACTTCTATTGGAAATCCATTATGGGAAGGATAAAATTATTTTGGAAGTTTATACACTACTTTTTAACACCAAAAAGTTCACAAAGCCATTTACAGAGCAGAGGAATAGCTCCTTATATTTGGTTAATGTATGAAAATGATATAAGTTAAATATAATGGCAAATTACACCAAATAAAATCAACAGGGGAAAAAAAGTTTGCCATATGTACACCAGAGCTTCCCAAAATAGACATGGATAATGTGGGTGACATGCATGCACTACACATCTTTGAACATCTCAATCCTCATTGAACACCTATAATTGAATCAGGGTCTCCAGATGGGTTCATAGGGGTTTAAAGTCCCACCTGCATGCATGTATGTTGTGGATGGATTGGCAGTGTGTGCCTTGGGAATCCCTGACTCATTTGCAGCATAAAGCATTGGTCCTGGAGCACATGCTGAAAGGTGGCATGTCTATTTGTGACTTGCAACCACTTGGAGACTGCAACTTGGAGGCAGAGGGCATTTACCTCTGCACAGCTTTCTCACTGCAAATTGCCTCCCTTAAGTGGTTTATTTAACCCTAAAAGTGCCATTTATTGCTGAAGCACTTTTCTTCTGAACAAACTCAAAGTGACCAAGGGACAAGCGGCACATAATACAAATTGTGTCAGCATACAGTTGCTATTGCAATAAATGCAATAAATACACCTCATTTTTCAGCATGCCAAAATTAGGTGTGCTTCAACTTGCACACCTCCTTCTGCCAGGACCTGCATAATGCCCTCCTGCTCTACTGCAATCCTAACCCCTTATGTCAGCGCTTTCCAGCACTGGCTAGCAGTGCCAATGGGACGTGTGCTGCACCCTGCAGTTGGGTGTCACTCACGGAGGCCTCCTCAAAGTAAAGGAATGCCCTGCCTCCCTGCCTGTCTTTTTTATCTTTCAGAGATGTTCTGTGCTGCCTCCAAGCAGAATTCAACAAGGAGTGATGAGACATTGCTGGGAAACCACAGCTAGGCAGCACCAATGGGGCATCCAAGAGGATCAGAGGCCTTAAATAGTCTGAAACTTAGACTCCCTCTCCCAGGCTACATCACCCTCCATCCTCCATGTGTGGACAAAGAGTGTCTTTGAAGGTTTGCAATTCTTCTTTCCACCAGATCCTTTTTAGCCAATTGCCAGCACTGGTAAGCTGGAATGGAAAAGAGTGGGGTCCTTAGTATAGACTGGGCCCGTTCTTCAGGGAAGTCAGGCTCAGGGGTTGTATACTCTAGGTGCTCTTGTTCCAGGTTGATGGGTCCTGGTTATGTTCCAATGTTGGGACTTTGGACTACATCTGGTCCAACTGGCCCTTCTCCCTCAGGGCTGTGGGTCCAAACTACTCCTCAGGGTGGAGGTCTTGACATGATCTAGTGTGAAATGTTGTCAAAGTCAAGTCTTGTATTGAGAAATACTGTGCTGGGCTATACATTTATACATGCAGCACAATATTATAGGGAAGAATCCTACCCATTTGACATCCAACGTTCCAGAATTCTTGGGGATCATAATTGGAAGAGTCTGCCCTGGTTCCTTTAGGGTAGATTCTTGTAATGAAGTGGAGTGTGTGCGTGACAAAGTCTCCGGCTGAAAAAAGATAAAGAAAAATCATATTACAAACAGAAGCATAAAAAGTGGTGAATGCAGTATAAATAATAATAATAATGAGAGAGAGAGAGAGAGAGAGAGAGAGAGAGAGAGAGAGAGAGAGAGTGTATGAGAGAGAGAGAGAGAGAGAGAGAGAGAGAGAGAGAGAGAGAGAGAGAGTTAATATTTAAAGGGAAAGCTAATTTAATGTGTATTTGAAATAAATTCACCATACAATATTCATGTCTGCATTCCTTGACAATATTGCTATGCATCTCTTTCGTCTGTTTAAACAGAAAAAGCTACACATTTAAAAAATATAGCCAGTGGCTCTGGATACTGGACACATAGCCAGAAGGTTTTAGTTCACTTGGTTAAATTTCCCCCCCACCCCCCCAAGAAAAAACCTGAAAAAATGTGCCACTTCTTGCTAAAAAATAGAAGATGTGTTAAGTTCAAAGTTAAATGCTTTTAAGTCCCATTGATTTTCGTGAAGAAATTAAATACATCCTTAATTTTCTCCCATTTAAATCAATGGAGAATATTAAAATGCTCAACAGCAGTTGCATCATCCCTGTAGTCCCTGATCCAGGCAAACATGCATGCTCAGATGTACCAATGCGGCTGATCCAGTAATAGCAGTAGAAGTAAGAAGCAGATCCTGTGCAAAGTGCAAGAATGCACATGCTGGACTGCTCCCAATATTGAAGTGAATGGTCAAGCCATTGTTGTGAGCAGGGGAATGCCATGTAAGCTCCCATATCCAAAACAACTCATTGAATTGGGGCATTGGCAAACAAGGAAGATTGGATCAGAGGTTCCATTTTTCACTTAGTACATGTTAACCATTTATTCATATTGTGTCTCCCCCCCATCCCACCCCAGCCTGTGTACTTCTCCCAGCCTATACAGATTTTCCTACTTCCCTACTTTCCACTTCTCTGTAGACCAGCTATTTTCAACCAGTGTGCTATGGCACATTGGAGTGCCACAAATGATCCTCAGGTGTGCCACAAAAGTTTAGGCAAGTGTCATTTATTAGTAGGGCCATAGAGGGAAGTGAGCCCCCCCCCCCCCCTGCAAAGCAGTGCAAAAAAACTGACGGTGTGCCTTGACAATGTTAGTGTCTTGTCAGTGTGCAGTGAGATGAAAAAGGTTGAAAATCGCTACTGTAGACCCTAATTCTTAGACTTTTAGCACAAGAACCAATCATAATTTCCAAATTCTACACAAGCTTCTACTTTGCGACAAAAGAAAGTGATTGCGCAAACTGCAGAGAGATTAATTACCATCATTTTTCCCAGTTTCTGGGAAAAAAGAGTTGTTGTTTTTCAAGTGGATAATTTAAGTAGCTCTGAGGATAATATTCTGCAGCAACTGCTAGGCAGTGTGCCTACTTAGGGCCCAGTCCTATCCAATTTTCCAGTGCCAGTGTAGCTGTGTCAATGGGACATGCATTGCATCCTGTGGTGGGGAGGCACTCACAGAGGCCTCCTTAAGGTATGGGAACATTTGTTCCCTTACCTCAGGGTTGCATTGTGGCTGCCTGGTGCTGGAAAATTGGATAAGATTGGGCCCTAAGATATCCAAATGGTGGACTGTCTCAATTGGAACTCTAAATCTGAGATGGAAATTCCCTGTACAAAAATATCATTGCCTGTGCTGTCATCATCGTATATATACAGTAACAGCAAATGGCCAAGTGCCTAACAGACTGGTAGCAAACAGGGCCACCTCAGAATAAAACAGTGGCTTGTACAGTCCTGGGGGGATGACAACTCCATAAGTATCCAGCAGTAAACAAATTTGTAAATTAAAAAAGAAAATTTTATTTTTTAACCAAAAATGGCCCTGTGAGCTTCCAGAACCTTCTAAATGCTGAAGGCATAAAGAAAAGAAAATACTACAACCCATCTCATTGACTGGAGATGGCAAAATTCTTGCCTTTGCTGTTCCTTTTCATTTGTAAGGAGTGGACACACCACTACTGCCCAACCAAGGCTACCCAAAGTCCTGGATTTCTCCATTGTGATCTACAAAATGGTGCTTGTACATTTTCACTTTCATGGCTAATAAAGGCGTTTTGGGGAAGAGGGAGGGCGGGTGGGCAAGTGATGGGTGTTCCTGGGGATTGGCAGGTGGGAAGCAGGAGGTGGAGCCAGGATCTGGCGGTTATGACAGATCCTGATCACATTCCCAGGCATCGCACAGCAGCCTCTGCCTGCTCCATCCTACTTGAATCTGCACAACCACATGAGGTGGCTCCGGTCCGAGTAGACACATTGGTGCCAGTGCAATGTGACACAGGGTAAGAGGAAAGTTTTCCCCTTGCCTCAGGTTGCACTCTTTCTGGCCCCAAACTTGTGCTGGATGCAGCGCAGGCCTGATGGCCTGCCTGCTCCAGCACAAGTTAGGACTGCGCTATTAGATAACTTCTTGTCTTCAGGCCCCATTCTAAATCCCCTTCTCCATTAGAGCTGCTTTCTGACTGAACCTATATGATCATCTCCCTGCACCTAGGAAATTTGCATAGCATGGAGGGGATCGTGCAGGGCAGATTTTAGCATGTGGGTACTAGGAAACAACTCAGAGCATGTCCCTTATATGTTCTGAGTTAATGTTGCCCTTCACTCATCACTGGTATTAATAATGAATTTTACTGTACTGTTTTCACTGTGTCATTGATTTTATTGTATTCTTTCATTGTGTTAGCATCTCATTGACTGGACTTATTGAAAGTCCAGTCAATGAGACATATTGAGATGCAATTGTGTTAGCATCTCATTGACTTAGGGAACAATCCTAACCAGGTCTACTCAGACGTAAGTTTTATTTTGTTAAATGGAGCTTACCTTCAGGAAAGTGTGGGTAGTGTTGCAGCCATATTGTGTTAGCATGAGAGCTTTATACTCAATTATGGCATACAGTTCACTAAATGTTAGTAAATGTGGAAAACCAAGACATCTGCCTCCTTGGTAGTCAGAAAGGTTTCTTAATAATGCTTCAATTTCAGTTATCTTCCTCTTTGTCCCCAATCCTAACCCACTTTCCAGCACTGGCATAGCTGTGCCAATGGGACATGTGCTGCATCTTGCAGTTGGGGGGCACTCACGGAGGCCTCCTCAAAGTAATGGAATGTTTGTTTCCTTACCTAAGAGCTGCACTGCCCTCTTAGGAAAGTGGGTTAGGATTGTGCACTTTATGTAACAAATGTTCTTGATCCAAATGTTATTTATAGGCATCAGAACCTCAACATCTAGGCCAGCATATACAGCCTGATAAGCTCTCACAGGCAGGCCTTGGAGCCTTCTTCTGATGTGATGTGGAAGTTCTCACATATCTGCATATTGTAGACAGGTGATGTAAGGTACGTGTGATAGGAGTGGAGTTTATGCTGTGCCACTGCACCATGAGGTGTCCCTCCACCTCATGCACATTCTAGAACATCTGTAAAGGACTTAAGAAACATCTGAAACAACATAGAGTTCTGTGCTTCCTAACATTCTAGTCTACTAAGAGCTTATAGGACAACTAGTGGCAAACTTTTATTTTAGCAAATTGAATCTTCCAAATTACCTCTCTTCTTTATCAGTTTCTGGCCCTTTACCTCCCCTATGGAATTATTTTGATAACATTTCTGGTTTGCTTTTGAATCTTCAAAGCTGACAAATGACCGGGAAGCAGTGTAAATCACAAGGTCTGACAGCAACATGGCAACTTTCACCTTAACCTGTAGAGAAAGGTTAACAAGCATTATAATCCTGCAAAGAGATGAGGTGAAGTGACCTCTCCTACAGAGAGAGAACATCATGGTGCTTTCATGACAAGCAGGAAAGAAAATTGGCAACCTCAATGTTCTTAGCATCCATGGTGTAAAACATCCTTGCCATAGCAAACAGCTATGGCAGAAACCTTGGAAGCCAAAATGGGTTTTCTTTTCATTGGCTAAGGCAGTGGCATCGCTAAGGTGGTGCTGGATGTACCAGGTGACATGCACGGGGGGCGGGGGGTGACACCACTACTGGCCACAATTTTCAAAATCTTGGTATTTTAGAATAATACCATCAAGTTATATATCATTCAATGCAAAATTTCATGCAGAATGTAATGAAACAAACCATGTTGGAATATATCTATTCTATTAAAAGTTATAGCCAAAAAACATCACCATGCCCACTGCCCAGCGCATTGCCCCACCCACTGCATGGGAGAAGGCCCATCATGGGGGTGATGTGCTGGCCTCCCGCATTGGGTGATGCAAACCCTAGTGACACCACTGGGCTAAGGCATGTTCCACTCTGAGAGAGTTTGGCTTTGGATGGTTAAAAAAGAAAAGGATAACCCTTCTCCTGAACTTTGTGCATTTGCTCAAGGTAGATGACATTGAGGTTGGCTTCTCTCAAGTGTCTTTAGCCACTTTGAGAAGGACAAGCAGTACTGGTAAAGGTGATTTACGAGGAACTGGGGGATTGCGCATTCTTCCTGCCCTTGAGGCACATAGGATTTCCTCCACTCCAGAGCAATGGAAGAATGCTCAACAAAGCTATGGAAGTTACTGAGGTTTGCTACAGAGACCACAATGAAGAACTAAAGGCTTCAAGGAATGGTTTGAGGGGAGATTTTAGTGAGGAAAGAGAGGGGGCACCATGCAGGTGGTCTGTGAGAAAGTTCTAAGCAAAATGGGAAAGAGTTGGTAACAGACAATGGATTATAGAAGAGAGAGGAAACCTTCAGGAGAAGTTCCGTATTCGGAGGTAAGGGCAGAAATAAACTAGCAAGCAAAGAGAAAAAAATGATTTTAAGGTGGAAGACTTTTAGGATTGTAGCTGTATGATGTTGCTTTGGGGGGACTGGTGCTTCTTGGGTACTTGCCTGTTCCACCCTGCTTATCTTGTACAATTGTAAATAAGTAGAGGTTACAAAAACACATACAGATGGGGCCTCACTATCGGTGGGGGATCCATTCTTGGACCCCCCCCCCCCCATGGATACAGAAAATTGCAGATAAAAATGGTTGGCAACCTTCAGTCTCGAAAGACTATGGTATAAGCCTACAGTACCCGGTATTCCCAGGCGGTCTCCCATCCAAGTAGCAAATCTGCTATTTTCAGCCCCTCAAGCCCTCTGAAAGAGACCCAAGCTGTGTTCCAGTTACCTCCAGGGGGCTTTCTGAAGCTTGCAGAATGGCTTTCTGAGGCTTCAGAATGGCTTCTGGAACTGGAAAAACATGACTTCCGGTTTCCTGAGGAAAACCAGAACTGACATTTTTATGTGCATTGAGCCAGGTCCACAGACGTAAAATCTGTGGATAAACAGGTTCTACCTATATATTTCCAATGCAGTTCTTTCTCCTCAGAGGGAAAGCAAGGGGCTGGGGATAAGAATAGGCCCTCAGTTTGGCTGTACTTGTCGTAAGAGGCGACTAAACAGCCACCGGGTAGATGGGACTTGTTAGCCTGGGAAGGCAGCTTATCTGAGAGAAGAAAAACTCTGATCCCAAACCTCCACTGCCTCGTGGCTACATCCAGTTATGGAAAAGGCTTCAGGAGTCAACCTCAAGGCAAAATCCGGAGCCGGAGTCCCTGAGGCAGTTCATGGCTGAACACAGTCACGTTCTGGCAACTCCTGCAACACTGCTGGAACCAACCGTACTGGCTTCTGCCTTTCCATTGGACCATTTCAGCGACGTGGAGAGGGGGGATTTGCTGCATGGGTAACAGTCTATCCTCCATATCTACCTTACCCAGCCTTCGCGCACTGGAGAGGACACTGTTCCGGAACCACTATTCAGAGCGCGATACCATAGTCTTCCGAGACTGATGGATGCCAACTAAGATATATATATATATATATCTTTACCTTGTTTTTAGAGTCTGCCTTCTTTTTTGCTAGATGAGTTTCTGAGGGCTGGCAATCAATTTCATCATCCGATGCAATTTGCTCCTCAAGTTCCCCAATCTCATCCCGACATTTCTCACCCTTCCGTCGAAGAGTCTCCTCCAGTGTTCCAACCTTCTTATTTTTAACCATGATTTTGAATTTCAGTTCCTGTGGAAAGAAATTTGATAGCACTCGCACAGTGGACCATGGAGGAAGGAGGCAACTCAAAATCAGCCTTGTTCACTGGCAGAAATCTCTACATCCAAATATTCTATCTCATTACATTGAACTAAGGATCACCCAGTGGGCCAGTCTCCTCTTCCAGTCACACACTCACATCCCTGCCACCCCCTGATACATCATCCAGCAATCAGGTTGCAAGTCCTAGTGTGCCCTTAAGCACCACTGGACAAACAAGGAAGCCATAGTTTTGGCATGGGTTGGCACTGACATTTTGACAACATGAATTTTAGGGTTCCTCTATGGAGAAAACATCTGAGAATGCTGAAGGGAAGCCACATGATTTCTTACAAAACAAATGATGTTTATTCAGGGGGTCCTGCACATCTGGGCAGGATGTCGACAGAACTACAGCTTTATGTAGTGGTTTGCCATAATGAATGAGCTCAAACATCACAGTTTTTATGCCACTTCAGGTCCCAGCCTCTGCCCTTGGTGCCTCAGAATGCAGGGATGTGTGGTGTATGGATGGCAGGTGAGGAAGGACCACCTCACTGGTGTCCTCCAAATATTGCTTCAGCCTAACCTGGTGATTGCACACGCGTTCTGCCCACTTGCACCTCAGTAAGCAGATGGAACGCATACACAGCGATCACTGGGTTAGGCTGTGGCGATTTTCAAGGGATGTCAGTCCTGCCTCACCTGCTGCCCCTGCACTTCGTGTCCCTGTCAGAATGGAAGGGGGGGTTCTTTTACACATCTGAGTCTTCTTTCACAACCTGTTTGACTTTCTCCTGAGGAGCCCAGGTGTCAGCCATTTCTCCTTCCCAGTATCCTTCCCCCATTGCCTGATATCCTGTGCTGTCAGGTTCACTGTGGTTACAAGGAATCTCATAAGGCATAGGAACCTTGGACTGAGGGAAGGCATGCCAGCATTGCCTTGGCAGTGGCTGCCTTGCTCATCCTGCAGTCTCCACTCTCCACCATCGGGGACTCTTATGGTCATCCCTTCTGGCCCCACTGCTGTGCTTGGGGTGCCAGTGCATTCAGGTTCCTCAGCTTTTTTTAAGCAGAACTAGCTGTTTCAAACACGACAAGTTGAACTTTCAAACAGCTTCCCCTTGTCTTGGACACAATGCATTTCCATACAATCTGTCCACACATTGTATGCTGACAAATCAGGTGATGTACATGCATGTGAGCTGGTTCTATAAAAAAAAACACAGTGCGCTTCAGGGATTTCGCAGGCTTGCATCTGCCTTCCCCCTCACCCAACTCCCAGCCTTATCGTCTGGGCGCAGTTTAGAATATCTTGGAAGTGTCTATGAATGTTACTTGTTTGGCATAGGAAAAAAAGTGTATATTTCAAACTGTTTGGAGAAGAGAAAATGATGTATGACCCACAGGCAGCAATCAGCCCCTGAAGCTTTGGCTTCCCCCCCCCCCTCCTCTGCCCCAGACTTTTCTCCCTTTGCAGGTTTCTTTTTATGGGCTCCTGGTGGAAAAGGAAGGAATAGTGGGAAGAAGGGATGGGTTGGAGCAAGATGTACATCGATCAGATGCAGTCTGTGGCAAATACTCTGTGCCTCTCCCACACACACACACACTCCTGGATTCGGATTTTCCAGTAATGGTATTTCAATCACCAAACAATGATTTTGCCTAGAATTCTCAAGGAATCTTCAGAACAATTGCAGATATTTTTTCCCCACATCATTTTTCTCAAGTGAACGGGAAAAAAAATTTTATTTTTTATTTTTTACCTCTGGGGAGGGTAGTGAGCTTGGTATGGCATCATTAATTGTGGAAGTAATCAGTAAGTTTCCCAGAATATCTGTCAGGTGAGTTGCCATGACCTCCTGCTGTTCAGGTTTACAGTGATTCTCCAAAGATAACACAATTGGATAATCTGATGTCTGAAAGTACAACAGTTAGGCCATTAGAGTCTTCTCCATCTCTTCTCAAGCCTCCTTGGCTTTTTAACTTGTGCTCTCTCCCTCTCCCTCCCTCCCTCCATCTCTCTCCCCCCCTCCCTCCCTCTCTTCCCCCCCCTCTCTGTCACACACACACACACACACAGAGCGAGAAGGAGCACAAAGCTAAAAAACCACAACATTGCAGAAAATAATCATGCATATCTCAGCAGGGGGGCAAGAGGACTCTGTTGACTACATTCTAAAAATAAGGAAGTGTGTTAACATTTTTGGACAAAAAAGATACTTGACCACAAATTAATATCTGATTATACATCACACAACTGGGCAGCCAAATGCTTCCAAAACTGGCAAAATAAATGGGTAGCCCAATCCACCACAACTCCCTATGCAATGTGGCAACCGCCGTATCCCACAGGGAGTTTTGGTATGTTGGGGGAAGGGAATATTGTTCCCTTCCCCCAGGGTAAGATCCTGCTACCACCAGGGGTCAACTCAGATCTGCACCAGCAATAAGAATAGGATGCCACTGTCACTGAACCTGCCCCCTTCCCAGGCCCAAACTACCCTCCTCTCACGCCCCATTGCCTCCCTTACTGCCCAGTATTCCTCACCATTGGCACCGATGCAACTGCACCGATGGAAAGCATGCTATATCCAATGGTGGGAGGGGGCGTAATGTTTAAAAAGTAAATATTTTTTACTTATCCCCCAGTATACAGCCCTCTTGCCTATTAGTCTCCTAGGAGCTACATAAGCCATTTTGCTGGTGTCCCAGGAGAGAAAAGAGGTGGGGCAGCCTGGGAAAGAGCAAATAGGATCCAGCACATGGCTGGGGCTGCTGAGAACTACCCCTCCCTCCCCTCCTCCCTCCCTGCCCATGATACACCTCCACTGCCAAGTTACTGGCACTGCTGAAAGCTTCAGGAAGCGCTGCCTCATGTGCCATGCCACTCCCCATTTTCAGTAGCCTTTCAGAAGCATGTGACAGCTATCTGGTTTTTGCACTGCCAGAAAGCACCCTGCACTGCCAGAATATAGAGTTCTGGCAATGCAAGGTGGCCAAAGGACTGGCAGCCCAATCCGATCCAACTTTCCAGCACCGGTGCAACCGCAATGCAGCCCCGGGGTAAGGGACCAAATGTTCCCATACCTTGAGGAGGCCTCCAAGGCTACCTCCCCAACACAGGAGACAGCGCATACCCCATAGTCGCAGCAGCACCAGCACTAAAAATTGGATAGGATTGGGCTGTGGGTACCCAGTTACACTTAATGATTGGGGGGTAAATGTCTGGCAGGCTAATGATTGGGAGGCACTTAAGCCTCAGCTATGGGCTCGGATATACTCAGTGGGATTTGTGACATCATTTGAAAAGCAGGCACCTCACCCTGAACATAAGAACATAAGAACAGCCCCACTGGATCAGGCCATAGGCCCATCTAGTCCAGCTTCCTGTATCTCACAGCGGCCCACCAAATGCCCCAGGGAGCACACCAGATAACAAGAGACCTCATCCTGGTGCCCTCCCTTGCATCTGGCATTCTGACATAACCCATTTCTAAAATCAGGAGGTTGCACAAACGCATCATGGCTTGTACCCCGTAATGGATTTTTCCTCCAGAAACTTGTCCAATCCCCTTTTAAAGGCGTCTAGGCTAGACGCCAGCACCACATCCGGTGGCAAAGAGTTCCACAGACCAACCGCACGCTGAGTAAAGAAATATTTTCTTTTGTCTGTCTAACTCTCCCAACACCCAACACTGCTCTGCATGACGAGGTGAAACTGCTGTTTAAGCAACACAAGGCCCATGCAGGCCAAGTTGTATTACTCTTTGTAGCTGGCCATATGCTAGAAGATATAAGAGAGGAATATCCAAAAGTCACGCCCACGGCTATGGTGACACATCCCCCAGAGCAGCAATTTTCAACCTTTTTCATCTCACAGCACACAGACAAGGTGCTAAAACTGTCAAGGCGCATCATCTTTTGACAATTTGACAAGGCACACTGCACTGCTGGCAGAGAGCTGACGTCCCCCAATGGGCTATTAATAAATGACCCTCCCACAAACCCCTGTTGCACACTTGTGGACTGTCCAAAGCACACCAAAGTGCCTCAGCGCATTGGTTGAAAATTGCTGCTCTAGAGACATCCCACCTGGGTGACTGCACCCTATTCCAGGTGGGGCTGCTTCTGAGGCGAATTTGGAAACTGGTCCAAAATGCTGCAGGTAGGCTGCTTATGGGACCAGGTAATCGGGAGCATTTGATTCCCTTGTTGCAAGAACTTGTCATTCTCGTGGCTACACCCAGCTTGTGGAACTCTCTCCCATGCCTGTCTCTGGTGGCTTTAAGCCCAAGGTGAAGGCTTTCCTGTTTTGACATGCTTTCGGGCCCAATCCTATACAATGCACACCGGCTTACCACTGGCGCGCACTGTTGAAAACGTGCCATAAGTCACGTCCGCAGCCCTCAGGGCCGGTCCAGAGCAGGTGCTAGCTCCACAGTTGTGCAGACCGCCAGACAGTGGAGAAGTAGGTGGGGGCATGGGGGGGGGAGGGAAGGAGGCTTTCCAGGGCATGGGGAGGCAGAGGGAGAGCAGGGAGAGAGCGGGCGTACCGGGGGGCGGGAACAGGACAGAAGGGAGGTGGGACACAGAGGCTCTTGGTTCTACGGGGACCCTTGGGTCGCTGTAGAATCGAGTAGCTCCATTGTGAGGATACTCGCTTTACCCGGGGGAAGGGGACAAAAGTCCCCTTCTCCTGAGGTGCAGCCGGCGCTGCCCAGGTTGCTCTTAGGATGCAGTGGCAGCCATTTTCAGCACCGCTGCAGCCCTGGGCACCGGACAGCTCAAGATTGGGCTGTTCAACATCCCTGCTCTGTGCTTGCCCTTTTTTAAGCACAACCCCCCCAACACTGCTGAAATGGTGCTTTCTCTTCTGTTTGTATGCGCTGCTACTTGTAACCCCTGCTAATTGGGTAAGAGGCACTTTTTCAAGTGGGTGCTCCTTTTTTTTTTTAGCAGGGGGAGAGTAACTGTCCCACCTCACCCCAGCACTGTCTGTTCTAGTGGCTGTCTGCTGGTATTCATCTGCATCTTTTTAGATTGTGAGCCCTTTTGGGACAGGGAGCCATTTAGTTATTTGATTTTTCTCTGTAAACCGCTTTGTGAACTTTTAGTTGAAAAGCGGTATATAAATACTGTTAATAATAATTAATAATAATACTTTTCTGCTGCAGTGATGAGGCTGCTTTGTCTGCTTTTTTTTTATTGCTGTTGCCTTAGTTTTCCTGTTGCAGTTTTTGTTTCGCCGTTTTTAGGCGATGCGTATAGTTTATTTCAATGTATTATCATTGTATCTGATGTCATTAGCCACCCTGAGTGCTGCCAAGAGGCATGCAGTATGGAGAATAAACGAGTCAATGTGCCTACCTCAAAGGCATGCTTCTGGATCACATTAATGACGTCCTTGAAGGTGATCTTGCTGGTTAAGGTGTGCCCATGGTATACCACAGGTTCATTGTTTGGCCCATCCCAGCAGTCAATTTCTAGACAGCGGCAACCCCTCTTTAGGGCACTTTATGATGAACAAGAAAAGATTAAAATAATAATAATAATAATGTGAATATATAAATAGCCACGTCTTATTCATTGGCAAAAATGTGCTTCCTCGTTTCCAAATAGAAAACGTTGTTTGGCTATAAAGCTTGTTGTGAACCCCATAAGCAGAATCATTTAGGTTAAGAGCATGGGTTAAGAGCCTTTCAGGTGCACATGGAGATCCTCTCAGCGAGGGACCACTATTTTTTACTATCTCAAAGTCCCCATCATCAAATAGCATCTTTCTCCTCCAGAAAAATGGGGCAGCAGAGAGCTGCCACGGAAAGCCACGGAAACACAAAGAGGTGGGTGCAATGGTGGCCTTTCTATACCTGCCGCCACACTGGTGTTGCTGCTGTTGCTGCTTCCCCTGCTGCTGCCATCTTGGCGGCAGCCTCACATGACCCCTTCTGGTCTGGCACCCAGGGCAGACCACTTCTGCTCACACTTGCTATGCCACTGTTTTGGGGGAAATTGCAACCTTTGGACACTGATGAAAGCTCCACACTAGGCCAGTAAGTTTTGTCTTGTCCCATTTTCACTCCCCACCCTGCTTTGAACCTTCTCCTCCCCTGGAAAAATTTGCCCCCAAGGCTCTCTTTTCAGAACTTGCAGTCCACTTCTAATGAATAGGCTCATTTCAAAAGAAATCAGGTCATTAGAGGATCCTTGGCACAGCCCAACTGAAGCATTATCTTGCCCAAGGATTCCCCCTCCCCATCCTCACCTAGAGAGTTCATAGTTAGTGCTGGGTTGGGTGAGGCACAGAAGGCCATTAGGAGAAGAGGCAAGTTGAAAACATGAGAACAAGGACCATTTTCACTTTTGTAATCCTGAACCCAGGGCCTCTGAGAGGAATTTTATTGTGGTACAAAGTTTCTTTTGGGCCCCTTTGCAAAGGGGTAGAGCGAAAGGGGGGGTGGTGACAGGTGAGCAGAATGGGGCAGGGAAGTGTGAAGCAGGGTGAGGGGAGGGTAGAGACAGCTGGAAAAGACTTTGGAGCCTGGGTCTATCCACCCATGTGGCATCGGTAGTGTCCCCAGAATATCCAGTCATGGTAGTGTCCCCAGCATCCTATATGGGCAACAAGTCTGAGTAGATAGGAAAATGTCAGATCCCAGGAAATTTCTGGGCCCCCTCCTTTGGCTCCTGGGCCCCCCTTTTGACCCTGGGTCTGGATACAAATTACCCCCTTTACCGCCCTCTCCTAGCCTCTGCCTGAACCTTAATTCAGTGTTGGCCTCATAAATATTTACAGTATTGTTTCAGCAAAATTCTGAGTCTTCCGTAAGGAATACCTCTCTGTCACGAAGCCTTCAGGAAATACGCACAATTTTCTCAAGTTGCCCTTCCCCCCTCCACCCCCCATCAAAGCTACAAATACCTTGCATAGCCCCACAAGTGACTTGGCCCTACAAGCTGGTCAGCAATCAGGTAGGTGTTGTGTGAAGAATTGATATAGTAATCACACAATGGGAAGCTCATGTCTTGGTAAACCGTCTTGTGCTGAGCTTTGAAGATGCTGCACAGGTCTGAAAGCATGTATCGGATGAAGCCTTCAAAAGTCATCTCCTTGTTTTTCCTGACTAAAAGAAAAATATGTTAAAACAAAAAACAAAAAGAAGGAGTTATAACTCTTATTGAGATAATACTTTTTTTGCTGGAATGAAGCAGAGTCTGGAAATATTCCTCTTGAAATACCTTTCAATAACATGCCCAGAATTGACATGTCCATCATTTATCTTCTTCACAGACTTACAGCGCAATCCTCACCAACTTTCCAGCACTGGCATTGCTGTGCCAGTGGGGCATGTGCTGCATCCTGCAGTTGGGGGACAGTCATGGAGGCCTCCTCCAAGTACAGCAATGTTCATTCCCTGACCTCGGAGCTGCATTGCCCTTATGTCAGTGCTGGAAAGTGGGTTAGGATTGCGGTCGCAATTAAGTTAGAGCCCAATCCTGAGCTCTTTAGTACTGGCGGTACGAGCATACCACCGGCACTGGGTGTGGCAAACGTGCCGTAAGGAGACCTCCGGCTGATGCCGTGGAGCAACAGGATTCAATGGTAACCACTTTGACGCTGTTGCACTTGGTGGTGGCTGCACTTTTAGGATTGGGCTATTACTCCATTCTGTGGTTCTCTTTACTAACTTCTCCAACTGAAATTCAAATTGAATTTTTCATACTCACTTTTATGTCTCACAATACATTTGGATCTTCCTTGTAAGTTCTTCGTGATCTCTTCATTGGTTTGGCTCTCTTTGTTATGCCTAAATTATCTTGTTCTACAGAGCTTCTCGGCCTTTTTATTCTTACCTCCCTGCCCTAATCTGTTTCACAAATTCTTCTCTAGTAAGAAATGCTCCAAACGTATCTTTTTTCATTCTCACCCCCAAGTAAATGTGATCAGGATTGAGGTGCAAAGCTCATCTAAACCAGTGAAACCAGTGGAATGTTTCAAGTAAACATTCAGAGTTATAACCTAAGGCTGCAATCCAAAACTTACTTGCTTGGAAACAAATTCCTTTGAAACTAGTAGATTATCGTTCTGGATAAAAGTGGTTAGTTTCAGGTATCATCTATTTTTTTCTCTATTATTTTGTGCTGATGCACTATATTTTAACAATTATAAAAATATGCTTTTATATAAATATAATGAATCTTTACTCCCAGTTTTATATCTGAGTATGCCATTGTTTTCAAGATCTTTCCTTTTCTTCCATTCCTTTTGATTCATGTCTGTTTAAGCTGCTTTCGGCAGGGACCTGTTTATTTTATCCTTCCGAACGAGCTCAGTAAATTTTGGGAGCTATATAAGTACGTAATAATAATAACATATGTCATATGGAACATTGCGCTATTCGAGATTGTTATCCAGGGTTCCACCCATTACAGCAATTGCAATGATTTATTTAATCTATAAATATCATTCAAATGCAGAGGAAATGAAATTGCGTTCAATATCATTAGCTGCTTGGAAAGCAGTAGCTAGAGCTTGAGAAAGTCACCAAGGCCAGGTGTCCAAAGGTTCATGTAATATGTCCAAGGTTTGAGGAGTGCCAAGTGAGAGTTTTTCAAACTTTTGTTCCTTTAGAGAGCAGACTCCATTTCTATATCCAATGCAAACTGACTTACGGCACAGGCCTATTGTTCAAAAAAACAAGTCCACCACCTCATGTTGATCTGAATCTGCCCTTATGTCAGATTTTATGAGGTGTTTGTGTAGCACTTTCTAAGGTTAGAGTATGAGCCTCCATAAACACTATGACTTAGTTTCAAGTGCGAATAATACACCCACAGCAAATACACAAAAGAGGAAACCTCTCAAAAAAGCACTACATGGTGCTCTACAAAAAACCTCTCAAAATTTTATTTGCAAAAGTTGGAACTGCTGAGAGCAGTTGTAGAACCCCATGTAGTGCAGTTGAAGCCTAAAAGAACCCCATGTAGTGCTTTCAGGCCTGTGAGGGAGGATAGGATACAGCAGAGGCCTCCTCCATTGATTTTGCCCCTCCTGGGCCTGTCCCACATCCTGTTCCACCCTCCCCTGCCCAGAAATGCCCTGTCCCTGCCTCAATATTCATCTCTGCCAGGGGCCACAGGTTGAGATACAGCATCGCTGGGATGGCACAAGCCTTCCCTCTGGCTCTACTTGCACTAGAGTAGTCACAAATGTGCTTTACAGCACATTTGTGACACTCTAGGCCAGTGTACCCTAGCATCCTAACATCTCAATCAGATGCTTGACTACATGGACCTGATCCAGCAAGTCTTCTCTTATCTTAGGAGTAGACAAACCCTTGGTCTGAGGCCAGCAAGGCTCTTGGTTTCTGATGTGTAATGGCCATATTTTATGTGTTTACTGGGAGAAATATACTAGTTTAGCATCTATATTTCCCACATGTCCTATTGCATTGACTGTCCTAAATTCATTGTGCATCACACTTTACACTTATTTGCTATTCAGTTGAGCGTGTGAGGATATCTAAGAGCCTTAAGCATGACTTGTCAATTCAAAAGGATAAGAGATCATGATTTCATTCAAGATCCAAGACCTTAAAACACTTTATTGGTGCTTTATTACCTTTCTTGTGAAGAAAAATGGAAAGCAACTCGCAAAAAGATACCTAATAGCAAAAACAAGTCCAAACATTGTTCTCTTAATGGAAGGAGAAAAGATTGCTCAGATCAATCTCATTAAGATTTTTCTGCATTCAGGGTCAGCAACCTGTGTATTCCATGAAGAATCCTTTTCACTTCAGAGATGCTTTTGCCATTTGGTGTGCTGCTCTTGCATTTCCTTTGAGACAGGAGGAGCAATAATTGTCTCATCTGCACAAGGTAGAAAGCAGCTTTTGCCTAAACGCCAAGGCACTAATTATTCTAACCTCTGAACCTGCAGAAGCAGGCATGTAGAACAGATTGTTTTCATTGCTGCAGTAGAAAACAGCTCCGTACTTTGCACTAACAAGATCTAGCTAGGTCAGTATGCTGACTATTTCAGCTTCTCCGTTTTAGCAATCCTCTTATAGGCAACATTTGAATTTAAAGTAAATCAAGTGCAGTAGATATTATAGTAGACTATAGTAGATTATAGCATGTCAAACTGTGTAAATACTTTTTCTAGCCTGTAATAGGCCAATCCTATGCTTCCCCATAGTCAATGCAGGCATGCCAAAAAGGTTCGTGTTGCATCCTGCAAGGTGGGAGGCACTCATAGAAGTCTTCTCTAAGTAAGATTTGTTCCTTTGCCCAGGAATAAAGCTCAGAGGCATGGAGGGGTCTACTCAGTTCTGAGCCAGTGAAATCACTGGCACGGATGCACATGGACCCAGGTTGTGAGTTCAGGACTGGGAATGGGGTTTGGATTAGGTGGCCACCTCTGCTGCCGAACCTGCTCTCTTCCCGGACCCAATCTGCCCTCCTCCAGTATAGTAGAAACAAAGCAAGGTATGTGCCAGTTACACACACACACACACACACACACGCACACACACACACACACACACACACAATGAGGGCCAGATTAGGAGGCTTCAGAGGGGAAAGGGTAATCACCCTTATCCGTCCATAAGCTTCCTGCTCCACAATGGGTCTCCATGAACCTGCACAAGGTCTATAACTGGTACACCTCTGAGGAGACAAAGGGGTGGAGAGGCTTGCAAAAGGGGGGGGATAGGATTCAGCCTGTGCCATTGCTGCCAGAACCACTCCCTCCCACAGGCTCCCTGCCCCATGCCTCCCCCCTCCCTATACAGTTTTGCCCCCTCCTCACACACCCCCACCACTGTCTTACCTCCTCTGGTGGGTACAGTGGGGTCCATCAGTGGTGCTGGAGTGCTGCCGCCTCTTGCAGCAGCGCTCCAAAACATGGCCGCTGACAGAGCCCTCCATGCTCCGTCGGCAGTCACGTTACGACAGCAGAAGTCTCTTTTGCTGTCGCAAGAGGCTCTATACAATAGCCCAATCCTCAGTAGGATTGGGCTGCAATTCTAGGAAAGATACATATAATCGTGAAAAAAACACAGCTTTTGAGCAACCGCATTTTTATTTGACTTTTACATTTCTACATGTTATGCTTTACATACATAAATACACAAGATTTCAAAAGGCCAGTGCCAGTGAGTTCATATATGTGTGTGTGTGTGTGTGTGTGTGTGAACTCACACACACACACACACACACACACACACACACACAGTTTCCAGTGTCCTGACCTACTGTGTCATTCCTTTCAATGAATACAGTGTATGGGCTGATTCAGACGTAGCAGGAAACTGTGGTGTGCAGTTACACGAATGAGCACTGGAGAGTTACAGATTTTCATACTCTCCCTTCTCCTTACCTACTTGACTCCATTGTGGATCTGTAGGCAGGCAGCCCGACTGTGGATCGGGCAGCCCAATCTTAACTAAATTCCCCTGCACCAATGCAATGGCACTGGTGCCGGCTCCACTGCATACTGCATGGAAATATCAGCTGCTGGAGTCTCTCTGGGGTAAGGGAACATTTGTCTCCTTGCTCCTGGGTAAGCCCAGGAGCTGAAATGAGTCAACTCAGACCTGCACCAGCAATATCACTGGCATAAGTCTGAGTTGATCTGTGTTGGGGGATGAGGTCTAAGAAAGGTGATAGGATACAGCGCATGCAGGGACCACTGATCCAGCCCTCTTCAGGGTCCAATTGCCCACCCCCACCCCTGTTGCTGCTCTTTCTACCCCTCCCAGTCCTCCCTTTGCTCCTGTGCCAATCCTACCTGCTCTGGCAGGAGTCCTTCTCTCAGTGGTGCACTCAGGAAGGCTCTGGCCTTCCTGCCAGATGCAGCCTTCATGCCATTACTATAGCACTTTACAGTGCTTTTGCGACAGCATGAGGTACGGTGTGCTGATGGAACGCATGTTCCGCCGGCACACCTCTTAGCTGGGATTGGGGCCCTAGTTCCTTTAACAAACCATGGTTCAGCAACACAGCTGAAGCCAGGATGTAATCTTTAAACTTCGGTTTCGCATTCTGCTTTGGAAGCCAAACTTAAATCCGTTTCTGGCTTTGCAGGAGCCATGTAGTCATTGTTTAAAGTGACCAGGAGGAGACAAAGGGATGGGGAGAGGATAGAGTACATGGGGCCATGGCTTTTCACATAGTAGGAAGCCATGGTTTCTTGTCATATCTGAACCAGACTGTGTGTTTATAAGAGCACATCTCATAAATGAAAATCCACACCAAAAAACACGAGTCTTCTTAATCGTGAAGTGTATAGTTTAAGACTAAGGACAGAAGACCCATGTGTTGTTCTGTGTGGATTTTCATTTATGAGATGTGCTCTTATAAAGAGCTGTAGTGGACTTCAATAGTGGACTTCCAAGTATCAGACTACAGTGGTGTTACTAATATTGGACATCTGAATGCTGAAGCATTATTGGATGGCAGTAGAACTGTACATGTGTTAAGCCATATAGGACTGACATAATCTATATTAATAGTGTACAAAGCCCAAAGGCCACAGATTGCATGGGTTGAGAACTAACTGTTTTAAAAAATGAGAATCTTCACTCTTATAATCAGTAATACTGAATAGAATCTCTCAATACAGAACCTGTTTTTTGGGAAAACACACTTTGCCACCGTTCCTCAAAAGCACAAATCACATAGTGAACTAAAAGTCAATATGTTATTCCTTAAAAAGTAATCAGAATTACTGCAGGACTCATTTATTATACATTGCTCAAGTCATCAACTGCCCTTCATACAGGATTACTTTAATATCAAATTAATTCAGAGCACAATCCAGGAGTGCTCTTGGGCCAGTGCAAGTGCTGTAAGGCACTTTTGTGCCACTATGGGAGTTGGGAGGATGATCCAAAGATGTGTGCCAGTCTCCAAAAGCCAAATTCAGCCTCGTTGTGCCAGCAGAATGGTGAGTTTGCACTGGCCAGGTGAGGCTGGCACGGGGGTCTGGGGAGGGCGGAACAGAGGTGTTCCAGGGCACAGGGAGAGTGGGCTGGTGGGAGGACCAAGATTCAGCACTTAGGTTGGGTCCTAATTCCCCTCCTGGGCAGCCTGGCCTTACACTGGGCTGCTTAGATCTGTGCCACCTCTTTAGGTGGTGCAGATTCGAGGAGCCCCATAAGGGCAGCTGCTGTGCAACACGGGATAAGGGGAATGGATTCTCCTTACTCCAAGTTGTGCTGCAACCCGGCCTAGTCCTGCTCTGGATACAGTGCAGGTCTGTCGGTCTGCCTGCTACAAGGCTTGTTAGGATTGGGTTGCCCATTAACCAACTTCTAGGCACTTTGTGCATTCAGTCTTTTAGCAAGTTGCATTTGTTACAATCCAAACAGTAAGCTGATTATAAAGCTTACTGGTGGACTGAGACAGAAAAGAACAGCTCAAATATGTTTGCCCCCATCACATGCCACTGCTTGAAACAACATATGCAAGACTTCACTTAATATTTGAATGGAATGTTTACTTGCAGGATAGATACCTCCATGAAACATATATATACATACATACCTCCATGATACATACAATTAATACAATTTTAAAATTACATTCAAAAATTACATTTCTACATTCAAATTATGTATTTATTCTACTTTTCACACACCCAGTGGTAAATGATAAAAACACAAAAGCAACAATAAAAACTAACTAAATTATTCATACAATCTAACAAGGCGTAGTACAGTTACTTATGCAAATGTACAGTCTCTTTTCACATAGTTTGTTGCAATAATCTTTCAGTAATACAATAATACAATAAAATGCTCTTTAGCATTTTCATAGACCATGATTTGCATTCCATCTTTTAAAGAAAACAGCAATAACTGAATGAATTAACACAATGCAGTGCAGTAATACAAACACTTCTCAAATGTGCACAATACAGTGAGTTGAAAAAAGGACTCAGGTGCAAAGAACAATGAATGGAGGCAAAAACATAATACTGCTTTTCTGTGAATTTTTGAGCGAGTACTAGCTGAAAAAAGCATACAGAGCACACAACAATGTATGAAGGAGATAATTATACAGGTTGGGTATCCCATATTTAAAGTTGTCAGGAACAGAAGTATTTCAGATATCGGATTTTTCTGTATTTTGGAATACTTGTATGATCAGTGCAGCCACTCTTTCCCTGAAATCAGCCACTCTTTACAGAGATCAGAGACCAGAACAGTACTGTAGAGATCAGTGCAGCCACTCTTTCCCTCCACCAGCCAGTAAAGGTGAAAATGAGGGCCGACCAGTTAGCAAGATCAGCACAGCTGCTAATCAGCTGGTCAGCGGGCCACACCAGATGAGGGCAGAAAGGAAGGAAGATCAGTGCTGCTGCTTCCTTCCGATCAGCTAACAGCCCAATCCTATCCACACTTTCCTGGGAGTAAGCCCCATTGAGTCTAATGGAACTTGCTTCTGAGTAGACATGCATAGGATTGGGCTCTAAATCAGTGCAGCAAGCAGTTGCACTGGAAAAAGCCCCACAGCCTCTCTCAGTGACTGGAGGAGACCCCTCCAAGAAGTCCCCAGGACAGGCATCCTGATACAGTAAGCCCTTCCCATTTTTTTCTGCCTTAAAACCCATGTTGAACATCATGCTGGTGCTCAAAAAATCATGGTTTTTTGGAATACTCTGGTTTTCAGAATTCCAGATAAGGGATGCCCAACCTGTAATACCAAAAAAAAAAAAAAAAATGGTGAACAGGAAGATACATAAGCAACAGCACTGATGTTTTAAAATGTTTGTGCAAATGGAAAAGCTTATCAGGGTTTGGGATCACTTTTCTCATGCAATGTTGTTCTGCTATGACAGAAACAGGCCTTCCAAGAGCAGAAAGACACCTATGGACCAAACCATTGACCACAATCCAGGAAACTAAAAGCAAAACAAAGGGCTGTGAACCCGTATGGCTGTCACCTCTTCAACATATGGCATGATCATTGTGAACAGGACTGATTAATGGTTAGGTGATCAGGAGGGAGAAGTGGCACCTATGCCAAGTCCAGCAACTATTCCTCCTTTTTATCCCCTAAATAGGTGATGGCTGCTGGAAAAGATGGCAGCACTGATCTTCAGCTACAGATGCCCATTTGGTGTAGGACAATCACAAATCCACTTCCCACTGCTAGGGACGAGGCATCACTTCCACTGGATCAGGTTAATGTCCATAAGAGATGACACAAATTTAGGAAAATCAGTGTCTTCATGAATTTTTTAGTTTTCTTCTAAAGAAATTCAAATAAATACTCATTAATGTTCATAATTACATAACTAAGACACAAAAGTTATGGTACCAAATTAATTAAATTATATCATTAAAGCTGGAGTGTACCTTCATCAACGGGTTCAAACTTATTAATGAGAGAAACAGCTCTTCCTTCATTTGCATCAAGTTCAAACTGTTCTTTTCTAAGAAATTCAGCTAGATTGGCAGGTGTTAGGGTTTTTTTGTTTGCTGAGTAGGTTCCGAAGAGTTCGCTAAATTCAGGTCTGTGGAAGAGAGTTCGATAAATTGCCCTAAATTCTTCCATTGTAATTACTCCAGACTTCTGTGTGTCATTTTTCTAAGTAAAAAGAAAGCATAACTATGTTTAAATGAAAGGCATGCAACTGTATTAGTACCAAAATTTTAGATGATCATTTCAAGATGACCTCTGAAGTGTGCTACAAAACTGTGCTGCCATTAAAAAGTGTTGTAAGCCCACTTGATTGAGAAAACAAACCTAAAAATTATGCCTGGTTCCTCCTCCCTTCTCAAAGGTTCCTGGGAGCAGTCCCATTGGCTGCTGTGAGACTTGCACAGTTATATGTTACTTTAGGAAAATCTAAAGTTTTACTGTAACTCTTACATTTTCTAAGCTGTATGTGTAAGATACTGCACAAATTTATGTTTTCCTAATGCAATTCCTGAACTGTTGCTAATACCATGGCAGTCAATGATAGGGTGGAGCAAACTGGCTGGGCCCCCCCCCCCCAAGATGTAGATCTATCATCTGAAGCCACCCCTGGTCTGGTACAACCCCCTAGTTCCAATAGCCTACTGTAACTAAAGATAAGTACATGTCACTGAAATAATTGTGTGTTCTTAATTTCTTGCCTCCATTTCTTGTCCCTTCCATTGTGGTCTCACTTGCGTCTATTTCTCGACTGTGAGCCATTTAGGGCATACTAACATACTGTTCTTTGTAAAACACCATCTACGTAAATTGTATAATTACACAGGCCAACACACATTTTGTTTCCTTAAAAGTTACCCCAATTCCTGGGTATATTTGGGGTGCTGATTCCAAAAATGGCATCGCTTTTGCCCTATTACGTCTAGTTTTGGACACACAGCATAGCCTCTTTAGTGAATGGTTCAAGCAGCTTCCTCATGAGGAAGCCTACACCATGGCTTCCTCATGAAGAAGCTGCTTGAACCGTCCACTAATGAGGCTATACTATATGTCCAAAACTAGACGTGATAGGGCAAAACAAATGCCATTTTTGGAATCAGCACCCCAAATTCATATCAAATCATCATAAAGTTTAGGGAAAACTTTTCTGACCCTCAATTTTGTAGGCCTGTGTTACATGATGATGCTAAAGATGATGATATACAGATGGGCCCTTTCATCCGTGAGTTCAGAACCCGAAGATTTGACTTAGTGTGGGTTCCACACCTGCACTGGAGGGCCTCACATGACCTCCTGAACATGACTGGAAGTTTCTTCCAGTTGTGTCTAGCAGGACCTGTCAACTGACCCCCTCCCCTCAGTTTTCTTCCCAGTAATACCACAGCCAGTTCATTATCTAAATGGAAGCAGCCATAACTAGAAGGAGGAGAGAATGTGTTGAATATGCTTCCAAACACCGCCATTTCTACAACTGCAATCTTATGCATACTTACTTGAAAGTTAGCTTCACTGTACACAGTGGGACTTACTTCTGAGTAAACATGCTTAGGGTTGCACAGCCAATAAGGAGCATGAGGTTGAAAATATTTCAAAGCTCTTAAGTCAAACTAGACATTATTTTAAGCACATGACTGGGGTAGTAAATTTGTTTTTCACTCAGTAAACAGGAGGTAGATCAGGCCCAGGAGACTAGGATCACAGAATGAGAGAGGCTAACCCACGCCCCCCCTACCATGGTTCCATGGAGAGTTCCCCTGCTCCATGTTTGCTTTGTGTCTAGAACAGTGGTTCTTAAACTTTGAGGGAGCTTTACTCCCTCAATAAATCTTTGCACAGGAGGGGCAAGGGCAGGTAAGTGATCTGCAGGATCGTGCCCCTTGGGAATGTGCCCTGAGGCTTGGAATCTTGAAACAGAGATTTCCTGTTTGCAGGAGGTGCATTGCAATTGCTCAGTTTCAAGACTTCAAACCTCGGGGAGCCCTGAGTAGGGCTGCACTGGGCTCCCTGCAGCCTCCAGCAGCCCCCCCTGAGTCCAAGTAAGTGCAAGCACCCCCCTCTTTGCCGCCCTTAGGGGTGCGATCCTGATTATCACTTCCCTGCCAAGCCTCTTCCCCGTCCCTTAAAGGGACAGGGGAAGCTTTTACACCCATTTGAGAACCACTGGTCTAGAAGAAAAGTTCCCACTAGAACCAAAAACAGCCTCTTTTCTCAGGGCAAATGGCAGGCACAGGGGCCTGATCTGGATGAGCACTGGAGCAACTTGCCCATGTGCAATTGCTCCTGCAAAAATTGAAAACTGGAAGACTTACTGCTTTGGCATGGGATACATCTACCTTAAATCAATGGAGCAGCAGTCACAAATATTACTACTTCATTTTTAAAAAGAACGAAAGTGCAGTTTCTCACCTTGAACAACTTTTTCACATGAACAAAATCGTAAGAGATTTCAAACTTATTGAGCAGCTTCAAGGTTTTATCTATGTTGATCTTGCCACTCCTGAATTCATCAAAGATCATGTCCATGAACCACGTAAGGAAAAGAAGTTAAGGAAATTTTCAAATAGGATGGGCAGACATTCAGAAAAGTATTTAATGTTAAAAACCACTTCATGATCAAAAACAATTATTTCATAAGAACATAAGAACAGCCCCACTGGATCAGGCCATAGGCCCATCTAGTCCAGCTTCCTGTATCTCACAGCGACCCACCAAATGCCCCAGGGAGCACACCAGATAACAAGAGACCTCATCCTGGTGCCCTCCCTTGCATCTGGCATTCTGACATAGCCCACCTCCAAAATCAGGAGGTTGCGCACACACATCATGGCTTGTACCCCGTAATGGATTTTTCCTCCAGAAACTTGTCCAATCCCCTTTTAAATGCATCCAGGCCAGTCGCCATCACCACATCCTGTGGCAAGGAGTTCCACAGACTGACCACATGCTGAGTAAAGAAATATTTTCTTTTGTCTGTGCTAACTCTCCCAACACTCAATTTTAGTGGATGTCCCCTGGTTCTGGTGTTATGTGAGAGTGTAAAGAGCATCTCTCTATCCACTCTGTTCATCCCCTGCATAATTTTGTATGTCTCAATCATGTCCCCCCTCAGACGTCTCTTTTCTAGGCTGAAGAGGCCCAAACGCCATAGCCTTTCCTCATAAGGAAGGTGCCCCAGACCAGTAATCATCTTAGTCGCTCTCTTTTGCACCTTTTCCATTTCCACTATGTCTTTTTTGAGATGCGGCAACCAGAACTGGACACAATACTCCAGGTGTGGCCTTACCATCAATTTGTACAATGGCATTATAATATTAGCTGTTTTATTCTCAATACCTTTTCTAATAATCCCAAGCATAGAATTGGCCTTCTTTACTGCCACCGCACATTGGGTCAACACTTTCATCAACCTGTCCACCACCTATATGTATTGATTTTTTGCCCCAATGTGCATGACCTTACACTTACTGACATTGAAGCGCATCTGCCATTTTGCTGCCCATTCTGCCAGTCTGGAGAGATCCTTCTGGAGCTCCTCACAATCACTTCATCTGTATCCGTGTGGCTGGTATTGATGGCTCTGCATTACTGAGCTAAGGTTGTGTTCACCCAGTCCACGAGTTTGAAAAAAGTTGTTTAAATGCATGTACTTCATTTAAACTTAACTGAGGATCAAGCAATAAAGTTGTTTGTGGAAAACAGGGTATTCCCTATGCCTCTTTAGTATGGGTATATACAGGACCAATAGCAATAGTATCTGTGTTTAACCATAACATGTTTTTTAAGAGAGAAATCTTTCATGAAACAGGAAATGACACCTTTTTATACATGTGAATGCAGTTTTCTTGGCTTTCTATCATAGCAAACCTCAATGAAAAACAGGATTCTTTAGGAGTAATGGTAAATTTGTTGGCATGGGAAATGGGACTCCCACTCAACTATGGAAGGAGATATTATTTTGTGCATAAACTATATATACTGCCTATTCCTAAAGTGTTCAAGGCAGCAAACCATAAGAAGAGAAGAGGGAGTTCAAGTATGTTACTTTGCCTGATACTTCGCTCCTTTGAAGAGTCTTCCAGCAGAAAATGCTGTAGTTTTGAGAAAAAGTAGTGGTTAGGAGAATCACCTCTGTTGTAGGCAGCTTCCTGAAAGAGTGGGACAAGTTCTCTTTTATCTGGAAAAGTGTCTTCACATACAGCAGTAGCCATTTGCTCACTTGTGTTTGGGTCTGAAACTTCCCAATGGAGGTGGAAAAGGGAAAAAAAAGACTTAAAGTTAGTTTTGGACGTGGAAAACTCATTATGCAACACTTGCAAAGGCACCACAGCTTTCAGATGTTCAATGGGTGGGCAGAGGAGAAAGAGGAGGGGAAGAGGTATCACGGTGGCAGTCTTTGCCCCTAACCTACACGTTTGTTTGGAAGCTCTGTGTGGACCCCTCTGCAACTGTACACAAGAAAAAGGTTCTTTCTGCACAATCAGGATTACTGAAAAATCTGAGGACCAAATCACATGGAGAAAGCTATGCACTCCATGCAGATCTGTTGAATGTGTGTAAACTGGGGCAGTGCCAACATGGATGATCCTGCTCCCCAATACCTGATGGTTCAGATGGATGCCTGAAAGGGGCCACTCTCTCTGAGCATAGAGAGCTAGTAGGCTATCTTACTAGGCTGTTCCAAGAGCAAATCAGCAAATGTAACGGGCTTAACAAACCAACCAAATACACCTTATGAGGGAGGGTGAATAGTACTAGCATTCCTCTGTTGTTGATGCATCTTTCTCCAACAGGTGACCCCTTTGTGGTAGCCAGTTTGGGAGCGGTTCACATATTGATTTCTAAACATGGATACACTGCATTTCAGCTGACTAGGAGCCCAATCCTAGGTACATCTACTCAGAAGTCCCATTCTAGTCAATGGGACTTGCTCCCAGGCAAGTGTGGATAGGATTGCAGTCCGGGCAATTTACTTCTTCCTATGGAGCTATCCTATCCCCTTGGGGCTAAATAATCCCATCAAAAGTTATTTGGGGGGGGGGATCTCTGATTGGAAGCTACATTTTGGAAGGGGGTGAAGTCCAGATCTTCAATAAGGAGGGGGGGTCCTGTTCTGGAGTTCTCCAGGTGTCTGGGGGTGCCTGTGCTCCCCCCAAGGGCCGCTAGAGCAGTCATGCTTTCTGGAGCTGCGCACACGTGTGGCAGGAGATGCGCGCTGGGGGGAAGGGGGGAGAAGCATCAGCATCGTATCCCCACTGGGGGGTCGTGCCTCCCCACTCCGAGAAGGGGTCTTTATTTGGGGGGGGCTGATGCGCGCCTCCCCTGCCCTGAGGATATTTATTCTCCATGGCGATGTTACTGCTGGCGGCGCCTCCTCCTCCTCCTCCTCCGCATGGCCTCTGCGTCTGCTCCTTGCTGCGATGGTCTCGGCAGCTCCCAGCGCGGCACCGCCCGCCCGCCCGCCCGCGGCTCTTCCTCCCCGCAGTGGCAACCACTCTGCCCGATGTGCGCCAGGCGCAGTGGAGGCGGCGGAAGGCGCGCGGCAGCTTTTGTTGCGCGCACCGCGGCGCGCGGACTCCCTGATGTCACAAACGGGGCGGGCGGGCGGCCTTGTCCCCAGCCACGTGCAGCGCCCGCCTCCCCCAGCTTCTTTCTCGGGTGTGCGCTGCTTCCCACGCCGCCCCCCCCCCCAGGCGCTGATTTCCGGTGGCGTGGCGTGTCGCTCAGGTTCAGGCCCTGATCCTGGCCCCCTTTCCAGTGCTGAGGCAGCTCCAAACATTCCCTTACCTTGAAGGGGTCTCCATGACTGCCCCCCCCCCGACAGGTTGCAGCACATGCCCCATTGGCACGGCTGCATCAGTGCTGGATAGGACTGGGCCTGAAGCATGCCCAAGTCGTGCTCTGGCCCCTCGCCTGGCTGGTGCCCACCCGAGCATGTGCAAAGAACCTTCACAACAAGCCCCAGTGGTGTAGCCAGAGGGGGTGCAAAGCAATCAGTTTTGCAGGGAGCCTCCTCGTAGTGAGCTCCTGTTCCGACCCAGGGGCAGCAAAATGGAGGGATTTGCCTGGCTCGGAAGGGGAAGGGGCCACTTGCACGCTGCGGTGAGGCTCCCTGCAAAACTTTGTGCTTTGCACCCTCTCTAGCTATGCTACTGACTAGCCCTTTGCCCTCTTTCTCCCTCCTGATCCTGTGTATCCACCGGGGACATGCAGTGGGTGGGGAGGCAGGTAAGGCAGAGCCTCCCTGCCAGAGTTCTTCGAGAAGCACCACCACTGTGAGAGGAGTGCAAGCACTCATCCCACACGCAACACACAACAATTTCTAGGGCTGGGAAGAACGCACAGGGGTTGAGAGTGGTTGTGCACCTCTCACGGAAGCAGCACTTTTCGAAGGACTCCGGTGGGAATGCTCTGCCTCACCTGCCTCCCCGTCCACTGCATGTCCCTGGTGCGCACTGCACATGGTGATATGGCTTGCACAACTGAGCAGGGGAACTCACATTCATGATTAGACCTCTTCAAATTCCAAGGTTCACATGCAGACAGCAATGCTACCTTCCTCTTTCCTACATCCTTGACATGGGACCTTTCAGGCACACATTCATGTTCTTCCCAGACCCAGAAATTTGCACTGTGTCATACTCTTCATTAGTACCTATTTAATAGATTGAGGGCCCATTCCTATCCAACTTTCCAGCACTGATGCAGCCTTGCCAACAGGGTGTGCGGTGCATCCTGTGGGGGTGGGGCAGTCACAGAGGACACCTCAAGGTAAGGTAACGTTTGTTCCCGTACCTCGGGACTGCATTGTGGCTGCATCAGGACAGGGCGGTTGGATAGGATTGGGCCCATAATTTATCTCTTTTAGACAATAATGGATTTATGGCATCTCGGATGTGGCAGTGCCCTTTCTGGACGGTTGGTAAAATGTAAGTGTTAATTCTGAAGTGAATTCTTAAGCAGTGCATGCATTCACCAGAATCCGTGAACGTGGCTCATTTACCTTGCTCCGACTCAGTGTCATAGCTAGGTCATTTGCAGCCTGGGGTCCATAAATTTTTGACACCCCTACAACAGAATTAATATTTTCACATTTTATACCGCCAGTCCTCTGCGGAGCTCAGGGTGGTGTGCATGGTTCCTCTCCTTCTTTTGTCCTCACAACACCTACCAATTAGATAGGTGATGCTGAGAGATAGTAATAGTCATGACACAAAACAAATTATAATAATGGTCAGAAAATAAATGCAGTGAATATTTCCCCGCAAGTAATGGTTGAATGTCAGCTATTGCTCCCCTGCACATGGTATTCAGTGGCATATTACCCCTGCATCTGGTTCAATGGAGGCATTATGGTTAATAACCACTGATAGACTATAGTCCACCATGAATGTTTAGAATCCACTTTAAAAGTCATCTAAGCCAGTGACCAATAACACCCAACTTTCCCAACAGCGGCATCACTCCGGTTGGTGTCCCCTGGTCTGGTAACTCATTGTGTCACTCCCGTTAACTTTATTTATTTTACTATAGAACGGTACAGGTCACCCAACCAATCAGTAACCAACAAAAAAAGAGTGGCCAACTTGTTGACACTCAGACAACTGAATAGGAGTTTGAGTACTAGCTCTGATACATGGAAAAAGGAGATGACTTATAATAACGTCTTATTGGTTCCAAGCTGTGACATAAAAACACCTCCTTAGCTCTCAGAACACTCAGGCTCATTTGTCAGTTTTGAGTTAAGGAAATTCACTTTGTAACAAAAGTCAGTTGTGTTTCCTTTTTCTCATTATTTGACTGTATCTTTTGATAGAACACAGATATTTCAATGTGGTTTGTTTCATTAGATACTGCATTAGATTATACTTCAAATGATATACAACATGATGGTACTATTCCTAAAAACCATGATTTCCACAATGTTAGTCACTAGTGGTGTCATACACACCCCTTCCAGAGGGTGTCACCTTACTAACACCTTATCGGTTCCATGCAGGGTCATAATAATATCTCATTGGTTCATGGAACAATCAGTCTCATTGGTTCGTTTTGAGTTTAAAAAATCTACTTTTTGTAATACAAGACAGTCGTATTTTTGTTTTCTGGATTTTTTTGCCATATCCTTTGATAGAATGGAGATATTTCACTCCAGTTTGTTTCATTGCATTCTGATTTAAATTACACATCGAATGGTATATAACATGATGGTATTATTCCTAACAACTGCGATTTTCGTGATTTTGGTCACTAGTGGTGTCACGCCCCCTGAAGGTGACACTCAGGGCGGCCCATCCCCCACTAGCTATGCCACTGCTCAGATGCTATGTTTAGTGCAGGGGTGCTCACACTTTTTTGGCTCGAGAGCTACTTTGAAACCCAGCAAGGCCCGGAGATCTACCAGAGTTTTTTTTACAATGTTCGCGCCATCATAACGTATAACATTTATGTGTACAATGTATGTTGGTGTACCTTGAGCCCCACTGAGTATAACAGGACTTACTCCTGAGTAGACATACCTAGGATTAGGCTGTGAGGCTGCAATCCTAGCCACACTTACCTGGGAGTAAGCCCCATTGAGTACAATGGGCCTTACTCCCGGCGTTTCCTCCCAGAGGCACCTGAAGGGGGGGGGTCGGCACTCCGCGATCTACTCATTTTGCCTTGCGATCTACCGGTAGATCGCGATCCACCTATTGAGCACCCCTGGTTTAGTGCCTATCTTACCACATACATCTGCCCCCAGAATTGTCACCTGTAAACATGTTCTCCCAGGAGCCCGTTTCTTGAGGGCTATTTGCATCAGATCTACCTCATAAGCAAACATCCAGTGGAACACCTGGGTTGAGCTGAGAACTCTTGCTATTTTGTCATGGCATCATTGCTGTTCCTCGGAGCTGCAAGGAAGAAGTGGTGAAAGCGCGGAGCTGCTCCCTCGCATGCAACCCAATATAGGAAGAAAATTGATTTCGTGGTTCGCTTATTGCACGTAACTGTTTTGGGAGGCAGGATGCAAATGAATAATAATAATGCTGTTCACATATAATATAAAACAAATTAGGAGTTTTTCTCCTATCATACGCTGAAGGATGGTGTATATGAGCATAAATAAGTAAACAAGGCTGAAATCCTGCAGCTGCTTAAATCCCATTTTTTAAAAACTATTTGCAAATGCACAGCCCGCTTTTTAATAATTTTTCTCAAAGTAGATTACAAGTAGCAGAACAAAATACCACTAAAATTACAGAACTGGCAAAATGTTACAAAGATAGATTTTTTAAAAAAGTTGGCAGTCAAACAACCTAGCCATGAAAGATTTGCCTGAACAAATGGTGTTGACCACTGGTTTTATTATTTGTTTAAAATAATTGTATTCCACCTTTCCTCCACCCACCGGAAGGGGAGGTGCCCAAGATAAGACCACCAGAGTGGTCCCAACCCAACGAACATGGAGCTCAACAAATGGTCCAGAAGGTAACCCCTCACCATAGTAAGGATAGTGACTGGTAAGTTGAAACATTTTTTTTTAATCTCATAAAGTTAGGTGGGTCCTAACAGAGAGTGATTTTAAAAAGTGGGTCCTGGCGCTAAAAGGTTTGGGAACCAATGGTTTACAGAATGGTGTAGTGGTTCAGGCGTTGGACTTACACATAGAAGATCCAGGTTCAAAACCCTGCTCTGCCATAAAGTTTCACTATCTCTCAACCTCACCTACCTCACAGGGTTGTTGTGAGGACAAAAGGAACGGAGGAACCCTGAGCTCCTTAAAGGAAGGATAGTATATAAATAAATAAATATTAAAAGAATAAAAAAGCAAGATAGAGGAGGTATATCTCTGATTTCTCCTCCTCTCCTTCTCTTCACAGGGCAGCTGGTGAAGCTCCACACAGTGTTCAACTCATCAGACTGAATGAAACCAGAAAGATTATTATTCCAAGGTTTCCCCCCTCAAAAACAGTTCAGCAATTTCTCATGCAAATGTACCAGCATGACCTGCTGGATCAGACCAAGGGTCAATCCAGGCCAATGTCCTCTTTCTAATAGTGACCAGCTGTATGGCTCCACAGGGAGGGCATGAGGCCACAACCCCAAGCCCAATATGTTACATTCACTTTTGAACATGAATGTTCCATTTAGCTATCATGGCTAATAGCTATTGAGAAACCCATGAATTCACCTAATCTCTCTTTAAAGCCATCTTTATTGAATTTATTGAATTTCTGTGTTCTCTGGGCTGCTCATGATAATTATCAATTATTTTAAAAAGATGTGCAGCAAAAAAATACAATACTGCCCATCTAGGCCAGTGGTCATCATCACATCTTGTGGCATTCATAAGTTAACTGTTCCCATTTTACAGGAATGGCTACAAGAAAGTGGTTTGCTCAAGGCAATATGGCAGCCATGATTGAATCACAATTTGAATCAAGATCTACATAAGACAAGTGCTTTACCTACTAGTAGACAAGGGCTTGTTGGTTTTATATGATTGCTAGCTGAGTCCATAGCAAAGTTGCTTCACCTTGTGACCTCTGTGCTGTTGGCATCACAATAGAGGTGACTAAATTTTCATTTCAGAGGCAGGCTAAGCTTATAGCTGCAGAGAAGACCCAGAACCAGACCAAGACAAAAAATATGATGCTTGTAATCATCTGCATCTTCAAGAGTTTACTGTTTGGTCCTGCAACCTGACTGAGGGGGCTGTTGTTACCCCAATCCCTGAATAAGGGGGTCATCAGAAGGTAGTGATACTATCCCCAATCTCCTAATACCGGGGCAGGCAGAAGGTAGTCCACAAGTGGACCACTGGTCAATTTTCAGTCAACAATTTGGGATCCACCAGTTGTCTAACTTTTTGCAAAGAATGCTGGTCTAGGTGGATTTTAGTATGATCCCACAAAGCTAGGTTTTGACACAATGGTGCATATACAGGATCTTTTAACAGCAAAGGTATGCCAACTCTGTTTCCAGTAATCCTGAATAGGCATGCCTGCCTTTTAAATTTAAAATACACCAGAGGGTAATTGGGATTCTAGTAAACAAGAAAGACAACAACGCAAGTCTGAAGTCAGCCCACTCTGTTCAAATACTACCTAAGGCATTTGAATTTTGAGTTATAGTCCATTCTGATGCTCTGGAACAGGGTGAGTCTTCTTCAGTTACACCTGCTTCCTGATCTGTTCTTTATCTTGCACTCTCCTTTCCCAAACTGTGCCTCTTCTGAGGGCCAGGCATCCACACAGTCATATCTTTCTCCCTGGTACACCACAATGCCAATTATCTCCACTTTCTGCAGGGTTGGGTCAGGTGGGTATTGTCATAAGATCACCTTAGTAGTAGGGACAAGTGCAACCTACCATGCTGTGGGGTGCCACTAACTGAAAAACTCTGCATTGGAACCATCCTTAACCACTCTGGTCTCCAGGTTGTGATTTGATGTTTGAGGCCTGATCACAAAGACATGGGAGCAATGAATGCCCAGCACAATCTCCTATGTGGCAGAGTATCTATTACTCCTGCTAAGTATCTATTCATTCTAAACTATAGTAGTCTCTGGAACATGAATTTTCTAGGCAAATGCTATGAACAATAATGACATCTGAAAATCTACTATTTGATTCTAAAGAACCCAGTTTGGAATTAACTAACACTATCTAAGCTTAAGGAAAGACACCAAGAGAATTTAATCAGAGGTTTAGATAAATCAGAATTTTCTTTGTGTGTTAACAAATATTGACCAATTTGTTCAGAAGTTCCACTGAGTTCAATGGGAATTACACCTACATACATCTGCATGGGATTATGATTTAAGGCAGTGTGTCTCAACCAGTGGTAAGGGTACCACCAGTGGTACTTGAGGTGGTGTCTGGTGGTACTTGTGGAACCCCTGGACACCTGCTGCCTGGCAGCAAAATCAGGAACACGACGCAACAAACAGCCGCAGGAAGCTCCAGAGAATGCTTGTCAGCGCTCAAAAAAGCCCTTCCATTCACCCTGAGCCTCTTACTGGTGTTTGTCATGTGACATCTGGGCTCCCAAGCCAGAAGTAACTTGTAGACCCATTTGGACAGCAGAAGGTTTCCCCTGGGCAAAGGAACAAATATTCTCTTATCCAAAAGAGACCTCAGGGATGGTCTCCCCACTCACAATATGCACCATGTGCTCTGGTAGCACAGCTGCATCAGTGGGGTGGGGGGGTTGGGGTTGGTAGGATTGGACTGTAAGTTTTGGACATGGTTAAAATGAAAAGGAATGTTTGGTGCATTTTTCACTGTGTTATCCACAAACATTTTAGTGTTTAATTTAAAAGAACAATACTTTTCCTCCATATTTAAAAGCGCTCGAGCTTAACGCTTTTGAAAAATGTTGTTTCCACCTTTAGCATCATCACCCTAAGACTAGGCCACAATGCCTGAAGAAAGTGAATTATCTAAAGAAGAGAAAACGAAATTAATCTGCGGTTTGCTAAAACAAGCCCCACCAGGAGAATTCAACAATGTTTTTGAAGATCTCCGTATTCTAATTGATGATGATATTCTCATGAGGCTGGAGGCTGCTCAAGTGTGTGCCCATCACACCAGGAACAACTTCACCTCTGTGAGAATAAAAGGGGGCAATGCTCTGGTGACTCGCTACAATTATATTGGAGGGAACCGTTTCTTTGATCCACAGATCAAGCTTTCTTTCAGGTTTGATCACTTGAGTGGAAAGGCTGATAAATTTCTGCTTCACCATGACACCTTCAGAGATGATACTGAGTTATGGAGAGCAACGCTTAATGTGGCTTTAGAATCATACGTGGAGAGTCACTTCCAGTCAGGAGGCTGCCGGGTGTTCAAAAAAAACCTGACAAACAGCCCTTTCTTTGTGGTCTGCATTGAAGGCCATCAGTCTCCACCTTCAGAGTCTTGGAATGGTCATTGGAAATCAGAATGGACTTTTGCCTTTACTCCACCTGCTACAGAGGTCAAGGGGAACATTCATCTGCAGCTACACTATTTCAAAGGCATGAACCTCCACTTTACAGCAAATGAAGATATAATAGACTCCATAACCTTAATTAACCGCACCCAGTTTGCCCATGATTTTGCAAAGTTAATTGAGGCAGAAGAGAAGAAATTCCAGACTGGATTGGTGGAAGGCCTCCAGGTCTTGTCAGATGAAATATGGAGAACACTACGTCGGCATCTCTCCATCACTCGCACTGTCATCAACTGGGATAAACTGCTGACTTGCCAGAACAGAGTGGTGAAGGCATCTGGAAGCGACCTACTGAAATGTCTTTTGTGAATGAAATATGGACCAAATAAAAAGAACAATCACTTAGTATATTCACATTGATTCCTTTGATGTATTGCCTGATGGCTCAAGGGAATGTGTAGCCTTTCAGCACAAAGAATAGCATCCAGGTCAAAAGTGTCAGGGGTGACATTCAATTCTTTTAGGTCTTTGTATTATGAGAAATACTGTTTCTTTCTTAAAATCATTTATATTCAGCCTTTCCAAGTTCAGATGGACAGCTAGCTCATGGTGTCAACAAAAAAATAACAGCAAGAAAACAATATAAGTAAAAAAAAATGGAGACAATATTAGAATAAACAACAGAGCACCAATGTACAGAAAAACAAAGTCAAAGCAACACAAAATAAGTAGAAAAAGAAGAAAATCAATGGAAGTTTACATGAAACAAAAAAAAGTTTTAATTACACTTCAGATTCAAAGAGAGGTTGCAGGCCTGATCTCTATTGGAGGTGAGTTCCATGGACTGGGTGCGACAACAGACACAGCCATGTCTAAAGACAAAGATGCTGTAACTCAGCCATATGTGATGATTCAGAAATATCTGAATCCTTTTTCAGTGATGAAGCATCTTCCTTTAATGTGACAAAAAAGACACAGAGGGCTGCATCTTTCTGCGACACTTAAACAAACGGAAAAGCTCAAAAGTGCTTGTAAATCTTATGTCTTTTCAAATGCTCAGTACTTTTTGAGGTACTTCAGATTCTTCCTTAGAGAAATCTGAAACTTGGACTCTTGGAAGGAGTGATGTCCTTTCTTTTTCCCAGATTTCCAAACACTCTTCTAGAATAATTGACTGGTTGGTGACCCCGGAAAGTTTCTGCTTTCTCCAATTGTACATAAGACAGATTGCTTGCCTAAGCCACCTGACAGCCCAATACTATAGAGGATTGGGCTGTAATATGCCCAAGTCTTCTGCTGTTGTAACATGGCTGCCAATCAATGGCGTAGCTAAGGGGGGCAAGGGGGCACATTGTCCCAGTTACCAGGACTTGAGAGAGTATCAAGGGAGCTTGACACTAGTGGCCAAAACCTTGGTATTTAGGAATAATGCCATCATGTTATCTATCATTCAATAGGTTAACTATCATTCATTGCATAATGCAATGAAATATACCACACTGAATTATCTATATTCTGTCAAAAGTTATAACCAAGTAACCAGAAAAGAAAACTGCCTTATGTAACAAAAAGTGGATCGCTTTAACTCAAAACTGACCAATGAGACTGTTCAGAGAGCCAATTAGGTATTATTATGAGACAGCATGGAACCAATAAGGTGTTAGTATGTCAGCTCTCATTTCCATGCATCATAATACAGTTACTCCTGCCAACTAGATAAAGAGGCACTTTTTCCGGTCGTGACTCTCTTATATTTAGTAGGGCAGTGTTATTCAAACTGTGCGGCGTGGCTCTTTAGGGAGGCCAGGAACTCAAAGGGGAGGTGCGGGGTGTCCTCTCACAGCGATACAGTCACACCCCTGGGCAGAATACGAGCCTGTCTTCTGCCTGTCGTCTGCGCTTTTATTTAAAGCAGAAGAAATGGGAGTTGCTCAGCTGTGAGAGTGGCTGCTGCTGCCCCGCTCTCTTCCGAGCATGCTCAGCTTGCAGTCCTTAACCCTCCTTGATCCTTGTCTGGTTGGTTCCTCGTTCCCAGCCTGGGATGGCTTCTCATCAAAGTGAAATCTCTCTTTTCTACCCCCTCCCTCTTCCACTCCCCCCTTTCGATCGCCAAACCTTCCGGCTTTCCTCCCCCTCCCCAAATAAAACGCTTCCTATTTTACCAGTCACCAGGGGTCTTAAAGTTGCTTCCATGCAGTTGGCAAGGGGGGGGGGAGAGAAGTACATACTTTACTTGGCCAGGAGCAGAAAAAGGGTACTGTTTTTAAAGTGATTATTAATGTTGTTGTTTGGCTGAAGAGGAGAGGCTGTATTTTTAAAGTGATGAATCTTGCTATTTGAAGGGAATACTTATCAGCCATTGATGAAGTGATTGCCAGCCTAATCCTATCCACACTTTTCTGGGAGTAAGCACCATTGACTCTAATGGGACTTACTTCTGAGTAGACATGCATAGGCTTGAGCTGTGCATCTCCTAGTATAGGAGACAATTCAGCTTCCTAACCAAACCCTTATCAGCTCTGATATATTTTCACGGTCTATTTTTGTTTCCCCACCAGCTGCTGGAAAAATTTAATTTCATTAAATTAATAAAGGGCTCAATCCTATCCAAGGAGAATGGGAGAAATGACTAGTTGGATTGGGGTCCACAGGGGTGTGTGTAATGTTGGTCAGACTTGTTGTTCACAAAGTTCATTTGATAAAACAATTCTGTTGGTATGCTTACAAAGTTAAAAAAAATGAGTCTTCCTGGACCAGACAAAATCTACCTACTCCAGCATCCTGTCTCCAACAGTGATCAGCAGCTGATCATTTATAAAGCATGTATATTGCTGTGTATCAATAAGTTCTGCATTTTTAAGATCTGCATTTAATTAATGATATGATTAATATAATTAATATTAATACAGTTAATATATATTTAGTATTTAATATTATCTTATAATAAATATAATATTGCAATATTATATTTAATATATATAATATATTATATATTATATTATATTTAATATAGTTAATATTTCTGGCCACTTCCTGTTTAATGATGTCACTTCCAGCCCTCAGGAACATGATGGGGAGTCATGGCCAACAGCCACGGGGGTCAAGGGAGCCACTGGCCGGAAAAGTTTGAGTACCACTGTAGTAGGGGGAGAATAACTGCCTCTCTTCACCCCAGCACAGTTTTTTCCCCTCTAGGGCACAGTCCTAACCCCTTTTATCAGTGCTTTCCGGCACTGGCATAGCGGTACCAATGGGACATGTGCTGCATCCTGCAGTTGGGTGACAGTCATGGAGCCCTCCTCAAAGTAAGGGAATGTTTGTTCCCTTTCCTCAGAGCTGCATTGCCCTTATGTCAGTGCTGGAAAGGGAAACCCCTTTGTGCTGGAAACCCCTAACATAAGGGGTTAGGATTGCACCCTTAGAGGCTGTTTGCTGATGTTCTTCTGCATCCTTTTATATTGTGAGCCCTTTTGGGTCAGGGAGCCATTGAATTGATTTTTTTCTGTAAACTGCTTTGTGAATTTTTTTGTTGAAGAGCAGTACATAAATACAGTATTCTTAAATAACAATTTAATAATAATCAGAGCTAATATTACAACTCCTATTCTAGTATTCTAGTTGTGTGAATGTCATCAAATTGGCCACTGGTATTTTATGGTTTACTGATTTGTGGGGTGACCTGTGCTTTTTTTGCCCCCCCCCGCCCTGCTTTTCAAGGGGAAAAATGGCAAAGAAAGCCATCAGCCACTCAGAGCGACACACAACCATTCTGAGCGCACCATAACCTGGAAGTAATCATCATGTCACCGCAATTAATTATTACTTGCTTATTTAAGTAAGGAAAATTCAGCAAAGCTAAATGATTCCTTTAGACAGTGAGAAGAACTCACATTCATTTCTATAGTAGAATCATTATCTTAGAATGATGAGATCTTGGGTGTGCTGACGTTTTAATTTCTCTTTCTCAGAGAAAGCACTATCTAGACTTACACATTTTCTGATTCATCATGGAGGTTTGCAGCTCAGTATGTTCTGCAGCTCAGCATGTAGTCCTAGTTGTCACTGGGGTGATGAACCAGTGTACCACTTCAGGCGGCAAGTGACTGAGTGCTCCTCCATAAAAAACCACCTCTTCACATAGAAAATAACATGGAAGGACTCTAGCTGAGCTGTCTACCTAACATGCTCGCTTTCTAACAGTGGGGATTTATTTCTTTGTTGTGCAGAGGAGCATCCAATCATGTCACCTCCCATGTGCAGTCTTAAATGCTGCAGTCCAGGCACAGGTTTCCCACCTCAGTGACAACAAGGCCACCATCATGCAGCAGCATTAAGGACACATTTTGCAGCTGATCATGAAATGCAAAGAAGCGTTGGTGGGAGCTATTGACGTGCCAGTGAACAGTGTCCAGTTAGATGAAGAAAAGTGATACGCATAAGGGAGCAGTGTAATACGAACATTGCCTTCGACAACTGAATTATTTATTCATTAAGATTTCTTTTTTCCCTTTCCCCGCTGGCATGCAGCTGCTGCCTTTGCAGAAGTGTTTGCCTTAGAGACTATCTACATAAGGGAAGCCACTAAGTGCACAGAGCAGGCCACTCATCATGAAGATATTATAATGAGTTTTTCATGGTCCATTGTCATTTAGTTATCTTCATGGAATTACTACCCTCTATTTGCAAATGGCTCCCATTAGCCCGAGCATTTAAAAGACATGTACATATTTTGCAGCATTCACTTTCAAATGAGGGCAACTTTATGCAACAGACACTATTGCGCTGTGCCTGCAGGCTGTCAGGAGCTGTTTCCCTGGAGGACAATTATGCGGATCCCTAGACAGCCAGACAAGAGGTCAAGACCATGCTTTTGTAACAGAGGTATTATAAGAACATAAGAAGAATCCTGCGGGGAATCAAATCCAAGATCCAACTTGTCTGGCATTCTGTTTCCCACCTTAAGGAGCCAGAGGATGCCCATAGGCAGATCATGAAGGCAACAGCCATCCCTGTTAAATGACAGGTGCACCAGGATGCAGGTTTCTTGTCTTGTGTGCTCCCTGAGACATTTGGTTGGCCACTGTGAGATACAGGAAGCTGAACTAGATGGGCCCTTGGCTGTTCTTATGTTCTTATGACCAAAGCAACTGATATCCAGAGGCATAGAGACGGAGGTTCCCTGGTTCAAGTCTCACCTCTGCCATGCACTCCATAGGTAGTGTTAGGCAACGCCTAACTCCTCCTTCTCTGCCTCACCTCTCTAGCCACAATTTGGGAATAAAAATACTGACCTTTCTAGGGTTGTTGTAAACTAGCATGGCTAACCAACCTTGATAGACCTATCCTCCATGAGTTTGCCTCATCCCCCTTCCAAGTCACTTAAGCCAATAAGGACAATACAATACTAAGACAACAATTAGTTTATCAAGTGTCTGAAAACCGTTGTGGGTCATGTGTTCTCTACTCTCTAGCTCTTCATGTGTATTCTTGGTGCGTGACGTGAAAGGATTCTTTTGTTTATCCATATCCCTGATATGAATAAATCATGATTGTTATTGCCCTTCATTTGATTTTAGGACTTTCATGTACCTACAATAGCAGCAAAGGAGCATGGATGTACCCCCATTCTTGCACTAAAGATCAATGCTGGAACCTTCCAGTTATGCTTTTACACATTGCAGAAGGCTGTACTCCACACATTCTATTCATTTATGCTGCAATAGCCTGTGTCCTACATTAATCTGGAAGCAATGCAGTACAGTATATGCTTTTTGGATGAAATTTTCTTTTTCTAAGTTAACTATCCTACAATGTTTTGAACTACTCAAAATACATCTCAGCTATTGTGGTATGCACAATAGCAGGCTGTGCTACATGGTGTCATGGTCTTCAGACACATGCCTTTGCACTAAAGAAAAGATGCACCCACCACCCCATACTCAGGGAAATTTAATTCCTAGGGACACTGAGGAGGGACTTGAGCCCTGAAGAAAGATAATGCTACCACAAACACAATTTCAATCCACACAACCCTTTTGGGCAACCTCCAAAATGCAAACTGTCAAGATTCTATGCTGCTATGAACTAGGGACAAAGTTTGCTGTGAACCTTCCCCCAAATGGTTACAGAAGAGGGACAGCATTTTATCAGGGGGCAGGTATTGGAAAATCAGATCTGCCCCTGGTTCAGTAGGAGCCATTGGAGAGTATGATGCCCTAAACCTAGAAGAATTGAAGGGCAGTGCCAACAGTGTGACAAAAATATATTTTAAAAGCCTCAAACCATAGCCCAGGATCCAAAGTACTAGTGGTTGGTCTGTGGAACTCCTTGCCACAGGATGTGGTGATGGCATCTGGCCTGGATGCCTTTAAAAGGGAATTGGACAAGTTTCTGGAGGAAAAATCCATTATGGGTTACAAGCCATGATGTGTATGGGCAACCTGCTGATTTTAGAAATGGGCTATGTCAGAATGCCATATGCAAGGGAGGGCACCAGGATGAGATCTCTTGTTATCTGGTGTGCTCCCTGGGGCATTTGGTGGGCCGCTGTGAGATACAGGAAGCTGGATTAGATGGGCCTATGGCCTGATCCAGTGGGGCTGTTCTCATGTTCTTAAGCATACTCAGAAACTTTCATAATCCCAGTGGTTTTTATTCCTTTTTCTTTTGAAAAGCACAACCCACACAATATCAAAAACAAATTTTGAAAGTCACATCATCTAGAGGTGTCTGCTTCACGTGAGTAAGATAGGATTACAGCCCAATTCCTACTGAACACAATGGGCTGACTTCTGAGTAAAAGGAAAAAAAGAAAAGAAAAAAACCACTGTTTTGCAAACACCTCTATTCACCAGTAATTTCAAAAGTGGTCTGCCACGTGGCAGGGAGGGGGCTGTTTTAGAAATGCAAGTCCAAAGCCCTCTTGAGCACACAGAAGAATTTGAGCACACAGAAGTTAGGTTTATCTTTGGATCTTGGCCAGAGTGCAATATTATAACAGAGTATTAGATGGTAGGTGATATTTTCCTCTGCAGATACAAAATAATGGCTGATCTTGGGACACAGCGTAGCGAATTGTCTTTTTTTTTTAACCAGAAGACAATAGTTTTAAGGCACACAAATCACACTAAAGGAGCTTACTGCTTAGAAAGCTGTTGGAGCGTAAGGATAATTGTAATGTAAGAAGAGAAATGGAATTTAGATAAAAGAGAATATACTCTGCGGTGCCAAAAATGACTGGCTTTTTCTATCATTCCGATCCTCTCTTGGAACAGAGCCACCATATTGCCTGGGGAAATTAAAGTCTCCCTGATGAAGAGAGAGAACAGCGACTTGAGCAAAGACATTAATATGTGTCCACAATGCTGAAGCAGCCACGAACTATTTCTGACAGAAAAAGAAAACTGGCTGGAAGGAAATGCAAACTATAAATAGATCATCAGAGCCAAAATGTTGATGGGAGGCTGCCTGGGCTGAAGAAGCAAACTATTTTTTTCTCTTCCAAAACATAAAGGGCTGGCTGGGTTGTGTCTCTGTTCACTGAGACCTGCAGAATTAAGACACACCAATTTAAATTTTAAATAACCAACAAGCATGGATCATTTTCACTGTTTAATTGTTCTCCCCTCCCCATGTACTCTCCAGCCTACTAGTCCAGTAACAGATCTGAATCACTAGCCTGCAATCACTAGGATCAAATAATTGATCCATCATAGGCCCCAGCACCCTGCTTTCAGATGTAATAAGATTCCCAGCCCCTAAAATTCAGAAAGTATTAATTTCACACTCTCTTTATAGCCCAATCTTACCCTTGCGATATGATGGCAGATCACACTCCAGCACTGCAGCAACTGGGCCTCCATTGCCTGAGCCACTTTGACAGAAGGCAGCTTGCTGTCAGTGGCGTGGAAGTTGATAAGGCGGCAGTGGTGGACAGCAGACCAGTTGTCCAAGCAGGTAAGGTGGCAGCAGGGGAAGATCAGGGAGGGGATCAGGCAAGGAGGTGGGTGGGGTGGGGCTGGTGGCAGCACCTGCAGGAGCTGGAGCTCCTATCACAGACCTGACATGCCCCCTTGGACCTAACAATTGCACCAGTAAAATAGCTGGCCGAGATTTGAGTAGGCCCATTGGTTACTAGGGAGTGGTAGAAGAGGTAAGTAATGAATTTCTTTACTTACCTGCCCCCCCCAACTGAGGGCCCAATCCTGTGCTCGGCAGCACGGCTCCGTAAAGGCACTCATGTAGCACCCATTGTGGGGCTGCTTACCTTAGCCAGGAGAAGGGGACGAAAGTCCCCATCTCCATAGGCACCTCCCGCGGTAGCTCGGGAGGTGCAGGATCCGGCGATAGCCCTTCTCAGTGCCACCGAGCCTGGGAGCCCCAGGCAGCTCAGGATTGGGCTGCTAGATGCAGTGGAGACAGCCTCAGTGGCCCTGCATTGTGCAGGCTGGCCAAGGATAGGATCCAGATGCTAACTCATTGTCTTTGTTTCCTTATATCTTCCCTACTGTAAATAAATGTAGGCTTTTGGAGGTGTTTTCTGAAAATCTCAAGCCATTACCCCTGCAATAAGAAACTCTTCATTTCACAGGCAGGCTCAAAAATTTATGCTTGAAAAAAGCATTTAAAAAAAGACTCACTGATATTTTTGTGGAGAGGGGGTGTTCTTGCAGGCAGGCTACAGAGAAAATTCACTTGGTGGAACCAGGCTGGCCTCCTCTTATTTAATTATTTGTTTTTCTTTAATTTATAATTATTACTTATTTTATTGTGCTTGGTGGTGTCATTTCTAGCCATGACATCACTTCCAATGGGTTCTGGACAGATTGTCATTCTAAAAAGTGGGTTCCAGTGTTAAAAGTTTGAGAACCACTGCCTTAACTCAAAACAGGCCAATGAGATATCCGGGGGGGGGGGTGACACCCTAGTGAGCAAAACTCTGGAAATCCTGGCTTTTAGGAAGAATACCATCATGTTTTATACCATTTGATGCAGAATTTCATCCATTGCTTGCAGGGAAATATTCACTGCATTTATTTTCTGGCCATTATTATTCATTTCAAATCCTGAGCTGCTTAGAGGAAGGGTGGTATAAAAATATGAATGAATGAATAAATTAATAATTAAATAATTAAATAATTGATGTCATTTGGGTGACAAAAATTTATGGGCCCCAGGTGTCAAATGACCTAGCTACGCCACTGATGTGCCTAAAATGTCACTGCAACTGAATGATTTTCCTTTTGTTTTCTATGCCTAGAGCACTGTTTCCTACCCTCATTTCTTTTAATCTTAACTAATATCTAAAAAGTTGACAGCTTTCATTAAATACACCTGTGCAGTGTATTTGTTTAATTTGTACACCAAAGCTTAGAGACAAGTTGTTCTATTATATTTATAAGCAATGAAATAAAAACTGAAATCTAAAATGATCTACTTTATCGATCATAAGCTCTTTTCTTAAATTTACTTTTCAAATAATGAATGATATCCACTCAAACAATCAGCCATGCTCAAGTTCATTGATAACCCACTCCTATCAAACTTTAGCACTGCAAAGAAAAAGCATTTTGCAGAAGTGCAAGCAGCCGGTGTGCTGGTGGGAAGGCTGGCTTCGCTGTGTGCTGGCGGACATCTTTGCAGGGAAGGAATGGGGCAGGGGAGGGGGGAAATAATCATTGTACTGGCTTTAAAAGTATCACATAGAGGCTGCTATGCTCTATCAAAACTGATTAGGTGATAGTTACATGGATAAGGAACACAATCTATGCCAAAAATATCAAAGCTACCTACTTCCCAAACTCCATCTCATTTTGAGAACATCACGTTCATATTCTCATGCGTTAAACTGATTTCATCTTTCACCTGTTCACAGCCCCTCCATTTCTCAGTAAACATAGGATACCTCTGAAAAGGGAAGATATCCGAGATGCTTAAGAGGTTGCACACTTCAATTTGTCTAAGTCATAATAACATTTATTGATGTATGGATTGCGCAACTTCAAGTTATGATGGTCACTAACACAGATGGTTTGAAAAGGGGATTAGATAAATCCATAGAGAAGGAGAGGTCTTTCAATAGATATTAATCATGGTAGCTAAATGAAACCTCCATGCTTGAAAGGTGTATGCTTCCGAACACTGGATTCCTGGAAACAAGCAACAGGGGAAAGCTGTCATCTTCGTGCTCTGCTTGATAGCTCTCAGAAGCACCTGGCTGACTGCTGTTGGAAATGGAATTCTGGACTGGATGGACTTAGATCTAATTCAGTGGGGCCTTGCATATCCTGAATGCCATTGACTCACACAAGTCAGACCACGGATAAGACAAAGATATTCTTATTAAAGCATGGATTTTATTGAGGAAACAGACAGCTGGAGGAGTACTGCGAACAGGACATTATTGCTGAAAGTACCAAACATGTACAAAGAGTGAAGCCGGACGCAAGTGGACACCAAGTTTGGAAAAAAGTGGGATTTGACGATAACCTGTAAATGCAATAGCAAGGAATGAGTGTTTCACATGCAATCAAAATGTTCCATCTCTCTCTCTCTCTCTCTCTCTCTCTCTCTCTCTCTCTCTCTCTCTCTCTCTGTATAGACTCTGTGGGCACGCACACAGAAAAACACACAATCTAGTTCTCTGTGTTCTGCTGCTCAGTAGACTCACCAAGAAATTAAACCTAAGCTAGAGCTAAGCTCAATTTATAATGATCCATTGAAGAAGGCAGGCTACATTTGGCAACATTGTTACGGGAGGTGAAAAACTGTTCCACAGGGACCTGGGGATTCCAGGGTCAGGAGGCAGTTTCAGTCTCCAGTTGTGTCCCTAAGTACAGTATATATTCGTACTTTCTTCAGTTTAAGGGAATGGGTATCATTCTTATCGAAAAAATAAGATATACATTTTGCCCACAAATTTTGGTGAGACAATGTCCCTGATCCCTGATGTTGGGTGGCCTAGACTCCACCAAAGGAATCCTGACAGGATGGTGGTAAAAGGAGCCCACACACAGAGACACCCTTTGCCCTGGCAATTCCTCCCACCTGTCATAGTGATGGGTATTTTGCTAGTAACGTAATCTACTCTAATCGTCTTGTGTTCTACTAAGCTGTACTGCACATACGTTGTATCTAGTGTACTTGCCACAGAATGACCTAGAGAATGTATATTATTAAACAAAGGCTCTTTCCTTAGTAGCTCACTTCATATAAAACCATCCACAAAGCATCCAAGTGGTATTTTACGTACTTGAGACATTACTAGAAATCTTCAAGAAGAAAAGTGCCTATTGTTTTGAGAAGGATAAAATTTATGAAATACAGCCCAGTCCTAACTGAATCCCCACCATCAAAGCAGCCGTGCCAATGGAGTGCACATTGGAGGGCAGTCCAGATGTCACCTCAAGATAAGGGAACCTTTGATCCCTTACCTTGTGGTAAGCCTCTACTATCCCAGTAGTTCCCCTCAGATCTGTGCCAGCTTTTTTGCTGGTGGAGATCCAAGGAGAGTAAGGGAAAGGGACCAGGGGAAGGAACAAGGTTAGGATCCTGGCACATGCTAGCACCACCAGGATACACCTCTCCCCCATTCTGCCTCCCTCCCATCCACCCCTCCCCAGCAGGCACTCTTCCCTCCCTCCCACTCCCTGCCCCATTTCTCCCACTGCCCGCTCCAACTTATTGGTGCGGGCAGTGGGAGACGTCTCTGTCAGCCTGCTTATGCAGTAACCAGCCACATACACTTGCAGCCTCATCACATGCACTGCAGCAGAAGCACTTCTGCCGGCAGAACATGTGTTCCACTGGCAGAAGGCCTGGATTGGACTGAGCTGTAAATCAACATATTATTTGACAAGCTGAAATCTTAACTAGCTAATTGAGAGAAAGATATAGTAATTAGGGACAACCCTGAGGCACGTTATTGAATTTGGCAGTATGTTAACATGTCTTCTCCCCCTGCTTCTCAACCAGGCTCCTGGTCTGAGCGATCATTCCTCATTCTTGCTGTATGATCCTGTGACTTGTATGGCCCTCACCTCAAGACCATAGGTTATCCCTCCTCCTCATGCATCTAAAGGGAATGCCGCCTCGCTGATCATCTACACCTACTTGTTGGTCAGACCCTTTATCTTCTCTTTTGTTCTTATTTGTGGAATTTGTGCTCCAAAGTGGTGTTGGAAGATAAAAGCTCCTTCCATCAACCATCACAGCAAAAGAGCCGCTCCCCACAGAGTGCCATCCTGGCTGATCTACAGCCAGTTCAGACATGAGGCCGTTCCCAACAGAGCACAGGGAAATAACAGGGACTTGGAAAAAAAATGACCACCACTGTAAAAGGAATCCAGACAGCTGCCGATAAACAACTCAGCTGTTGTTGTTTATCTGCAAATAAAGAACCCTGCAGATAAACAACTAGACACTGATGAGGACGAATGACACCTCAAAGTGATCCCTGACAGTTTGTAAACATGATGGAGACCCCACATGTACCCAGATGTGCTTGCATGTAGACCAAAGTGGCCCCTAGACTCTCCTAGCAGTAAGGTCAATCAGAACTGAAAGCAACATATCAGAATATATGGTCACGCACCCACGTATAACTGAAATGAGGTGGATAGCTTGCAGAAATTGCAACAAACATGTTGATCTCTATAAAGGAGAAAGCACATGGCACACATCTTCTGGCAGGAATGTGCAGTCAGGGAAGGCAGGGGACACAGAGCCTTACCTGTCTGTCATACTCCAATGAAAATCATTTCATGTGCCTATTACTATACAGGGAAAGCTTACAGCAGTGACAGCCCAGCCTCCCCTGTGATTGTGCAACCACTCAGAAATTGGATACATGCTCAATCAAAGAGGAGGTGATTGCACATGTGCCCCACCCAATTTCTGAGTGCTTGCGCAATCACAGGAGAGGTTGACTTGTCGCTGCCACAAGGTCTAGTCTCTCCCTGCAAAGTGAAAGGCATGTGCTTGTTACCTACTATACAGGGAGACACTACAGCTGCAATGAGAGCACTACCGTGATTGTGCAGGCGCTCTGGCTTCTGGGTAGCCCCAGAATGCCTTGTGGCACCACAGCAAGTGCCTACCCAGGCATTCGCTTCACTATATGTCACAGTCTTATGGCACCTAAGACGATTCAGCTCTGAAGATTCAACTAAATAAAATGCACAGTACTGCAGTTCGTAAAACAATTCAACTGTGCACCACCTCACAAATTCAGGCTGGGCAAGTAACATCACTAAAACTATATATAACAATACTGGGCTATTTATCTGAGCAGCTCTGGTGCCAGCACCAATACGAACACGTTTACTGTAATTTGGCTACATTTCATTAAAGCTATTGTGCACATAACAATCAGAAGACAATAATTCACTGATAGGAATTTGGAAGGCTTTTGTTGTGCATGAAGAATCTAATACCTTTATTCATGCTCAAAAGTGGTAAAGTATATTGACCAAGGAACTCATTGGAAGTCAGAGAAATTTGATCTTCCACAACAAAACGTACTAAGGCAAGCTCTGGAACTTGAATAGTAAATGTGAATGTTTCATTCCATCGAGGACTCAACGCTGAAATAAAAAGAGCAATATAAGACCAGCAACAATCTCTTAAAAGAGCTTTGGTTTGATAGTTAACCGACTTGTATTCATCAGCCATTAAAAATAAAACATACATCTGTGCTCACTTTGAGGATGAGTGAGAAGTGGGTTTGTGATATTACAGGCAGCAGCCAATCAAACTGAGCATAACCAGCTTTCTATGGTTAACCTGCAGAACGGGTTTGTCTTCAGCTCAAGAGGAAATTGCTCATCTGAACAGTGTAGTGGCTGTACTTCCACACTGGCTCAAATTATGCATACTTGGATACACCCCATGGAAAAGAACACAAAGAGTGAGAGACAAGGCATAACACAAAGAGCTGAAACAGAGATAATGTGGTATGGACACAGTCTAATCACATCAGTTCCTGTATTTTTTTTTTTGGTAAATTGTTCCTCATTTCCATTTTCTAGCTCTGAATAAAACAGAGCAACAACCCCTCCCCCCCCCGGACACATACACACATGTACATTGGTGATGTGCGGTGAGGTCCAGGCCTGGGAAGGCACAGCCATATGAATATATACACACTCACTCTCCTCCCCCAAGCTCAGTCTCTGTCAGTAGATCTTACCTTCCTTGAAACTCTCTCTCTCTCTCACGCTCTCCAGAAAAAGATTTTTAAAAAATAACCACTCCTTCCCCCAACTCAAAGCTAGGGACAGCTCACAACACAAGCTGCCTCCCCTGCTGCTTTAGGGAATCAGGTCCCTGTGTGCAGGCTTCCTTCTGTTTTCATGGCCTTCTGAACAGAACAGAGGCCTGCTGTGTCCCCAGCAATTGCTGATGCAGGTTCCCTGCCTGTTTTTCACTAGAAGCCAGTTGTCCTGCCTGTTTTTGATTGGATGTCAGCCATGATGGCAAACTGAGACAGTTCTGTCTGCTGCCTCCCCAGCAATTGCTGACAATTTCTCATTGGAAGCCTTTTTCTCATTGGAAGCCAGCCTCCTGCCTGTTTTTCATTGGAAGGCAACAATGATTGAAGCAAATCAGCTGCTAGTTGCCTCCCTGTATACTGTAATGTGCTTGAATGTACACTTGTGATCTAGTCAGTGGCATCTCTGAGGGGGGGTGCCGGCTACACCGGGTGACACACATAGGCGGGGTGATGTGCACTATTGACCAAAATCGCTAAAACATGGTTTGTAGGAATAATACCATCTTATATACCATTCAATGCATAATTTACAGCAGAATGCAATAAAAAAAACCACAGCAAATTATCTCCATTCTATCAAAAATTATGGCCAAAAAACTAGAAAACAAAAAATGCAACTGCCTTATGTAACAAAAAAGTATGTTTCCTTAATTCAAAACAGACCAATGAAACTGATAATTCGAAGAGCCAATGAGATGTCATTATGACACAGCATGGAACCAATAAGATATTTTAAGGTGACACTCAGGAGGTGAGTGACACCACTAGTAACAAAATATCTAAACTTGCAATTTGTAGGAATAATACTATCATGATATGTACCATTCGATGTATAATTTATAGCAGAATGTAATGAAAAAAACCACATTGAAATATCTGTGTTCTATCAAACAGTTTAGCCAAATAACCAGTGGGGTGGGGCGATGGCACATCACCACACCCACCACCCGGGTCGTTGCCCCACCCACTGCATAGGAGGAGACACTGGCGTAGCTAGAGATGCTAGAGAGATGCATAGACACTGGTGTAGCTAGAGATGCGTAGCGCATGCTTGGGATCATTAGAAAAGGTATTGAGAACAAAACAGCTAATATTATAATGCCGTTGTACAAATCGATGGTAAGGCCACACCTGAAGTATTGTGTCCAGTTCTGGTCGCCACATCTCAAAAAGGACATGGTGGAAATGGAAAAGGTGCAAAAGAGAGCGACTAAGATGATTACTGGGCTGGGGCACCTTCCTTATGAGGAAAGGCTACGGCGTTTGGGCCTCTTCAGCCTAGAAAAGAGGCGCCTGAGGGGACACATGATGGAGACAAACAAAATTATGCAGGGGAAGGATAAAGTGGATAGAGAGATGCTCTTTACACTCTCACATAACACCAGAACGAGGGGACATCCACTAAAATTGAGTGTTGGGAGGGTTAGGACAGACAAAAGAAAATATTACTTTACTCAGCGTGTGGTCGGTCTGTGGAACTCCTTGCCGCAGGATGTAGTGATGGCATCTGGCCTGGATGCCTTTAAAAGGGGACTGGACAAGTTTCTGGAGGAAAAATCCGTTATGGGTTACAAGCCATGAAGTGTATGTGCAACCTCACAGTGTACAAGCCATGTGAGCGGGGGGGAGGGAACGGAGGTGAATGGCTCCCAAGGGGAGGGAGAAGAGCTGCATGCATGCATGCTGCAGGGAGGCTCCCAACAAAACTTAGTGCAGCACCCACACTCTAGCTACGCCAGTGCGAGGAGATCCATCATGGGGGTGACACGCTGGCCTCGCACACTGGGTGATGCAAACCCTAGTGACACCACTGGCCCCAGTATCCACAGGGATACTGAAACTTTACATAATCAATAGTCTGTTGCACTTACCATTGCCCTTAACTACAGAAGACTGTTGTTTTGTCTGATCTTCTGGAACACCATAAATTTCTACTACGATTAGGGGGTCAGCTTTATTAGTTCTAGAGAGACTACTAGGTGGTAGCTGATGACCGCTGATAAGCTGCATAAACAAAAATGATACAGATGTTTTAACGGGGATATAAAAAAATAATTGTTTCAGTGATTAGGGAGGGGAACACCCAGTGCATTCAACAAAGTATCTTAATATTTCAGGTTGCAATCTTATGCACACTTGCTTGAGAGAAAGCCTCACTGAAAACAGTGGAAGTTTCCTCTGAGTAAATCAGATCAGACTGCTGATCTCCATATAACCAACCTGGAAATGCCTGAAAATATACTTCTGTTTTCAATATCCAGCTATTTTTACTGAGGTTAAACTAAGCAACACATGGCCAGGGTGTGTAAGAGTCTCCCAGGGAGTTTTTAAAAAGAAAGCAACTTCACAAGACTGCAACTGGGAATCGCGATACAACTAGGGGGTTACTTAATACTTTTCCCTTGGTTTTTGCAGCTCAAAATCAGGGTACCCAAGCTACTGTTTTACCCATGTAGCAGTGGTGGGTGTGGCAACTGTGGGTAGAAAAATGGCTGGAGGGGAAAGGGATAAGCAGCTCTTTTCCCCACCATTTCTCCATTCTAGATTGCAGTTTCCAATGGTTACTTTTCACTAAAAAGAATTAAGTAACTGTAACAGGGGTCTGCCAAGTCATATCTAGTTACACGACCCTCAGCATCTTACATTTATGCAGCACCTTTTGTATTCTCTGCATTCAGGACTACCAAATGAGTCTGTAACTAGCTGGGAGGTAGTCCCCATCCCCTGCTGAAACTGGTTCATGGAACTTGAGCATATGCTTCCTCTTACTCCCATCTTCTGCTCCTCCCTCTGACATATCCCTTCATCAAGATTTAGACTATAAGGTCCCGGGGCAAGAATTGGTCCTTCTACTTATGTTCATTTGGAAAGCGCCATGTGGATTGAAAGTGCTATATTTTGCAATAAAAACAAACACGTTTGAATAAAAGACACCACTGGTTAGTGGTTATGCGCCTAGCATACTCTTTTACTGGTTACTGGTTACCAGCATACTGGTTTCTTTCTATAAAATATTACAGTCTTCCAGGTAACTTTTGTCCCAATCTATACCAGATGTAAGTTATGCAGTAGCCACTTCATCTCATCTTCCAAGTATTACTCATGCCTGTATTTCAAAATGGGAATGTTTGTTCCTACAATATTCTCTAAATATTTTGTAGACATATAACATTCATAATTTGAGCCATTATCTCATTTCCGTTCCTTTGTATCAGTTTTTTTCCTTTAGAAATGTTGAATCAGATTTTGTATGTATCTGCCCATTCACCAACCCCTTGCTTCATTACAATCTTACATTCTTTCAGTTTGTCTGTACGTCTTTCTCGGACTTTCCAGATCTGGGGAGTCAGATGGCGGAGAGAAGAATAAACCAAAAGCAGGCCAGAGGCAGAAGATGGGAGTTCCAGTTTTTCTCAGAGCAGCAGCTATAGGTTACTCAAGGTACTTCACATATATTATGGCCCAATCCCAATGAGGGCCTGCGCTGATGTCCCCTTACACCAAGGAGACCTCTAGCAGCCAGCCCCCCCTCCTCCCGTGGGATGCAGCATAGCGAGGGGCATTGGGCTGTCAGTAATCCCATCAGCAAGTCTGTAGGATACTTAAATATGCCAATATTGCAATCGCGGTGCTGAGGCTGAGAGAACAGTGGCATGCCAAAGGTAACTGAGCTCACGAGCAAGGCAAGATTTGAACCTGAGACTTCCAGCTCATGCACTTAACCACTGACATTACATCAGTTCTGCTAAGCTAAAAGATTCAAGGCCACTTTAAATGATAAATCTGATTATACATACAGATTTTGTACATATTCGTACACTCTCGTAAATGCAAATATACACATATTTGTACATTTGAACAAATATTCATATGTAAAAATATGTGTATTTGTATATATTTTTTTTATACTTTCATTCCTTTATGTTGAGGTAAGCCTCTGCTATCCCAAAGGTTCTCCTTGGATTTGAGCCAGCTACTTTGCCAGCACAGAACTGAGGAGAGTAAGGGAGAAGGAATGGGGGAAGGAATGGGATCAGGATACCAGAGTACATGAGTGTTATTATTATTATTATTATTATTAACAACAGTATTTATAGTAGTTAGTGTTGCCAGTAACTCTCCCTCCCTTCCCTGTTCTGCCTCCTGCCTGCCCCCCCTCCCCAACTAGACAGTCCCTCATCCCTCTCCATGTCCCATTTCTCTTGCCAGAGACATCTTAAGGGTGCACTACAACCAGTGAGGCACTTACCTTGTGGAGCTTGGCATTCCGGAAGTTCGGAGGTGATGCAATTACTTGATGTAATCACGTCACCCCCAACCTTCTGCCCTATCACTTTGCTTTTAATGTGACCTGCCTCTGCACCACCTCTGTTCAGCAGCCTCTCTGGGAGCAAAATGGTTGGCAGCCTTCAATCTAGAAAGACGATGGTATAAGCCTACAGCACCCAGTATTCCCAGGCGGTCTCCCATCCAAGTACTAACCAGGCCTGATCCTGCTTAGCTTTTGAGATCAGGCATGTGCAGGATAACAGATGCTTCATGTTATTGATGGCGAGCAGCGAAAACACAATGGTTGGCAAGAATTCAAGGCAGGGCCCGGAGAAGACTGAAGACAGCTGAACAGAGGCTCAGTGTGATATCACCACCACCACCCCCCGCTGAGGATCCAATTTGGTGCAGCCCACACCAGTCACACCCCCACAGTGAAGCCACTGCCTCTCACCACTCACCCCTGCTTGCCAGCCTGCACATGCAGCCACCACTCATTCGTGCTGGCAGCTTCTTGAGCACACTATTGCAGCAGCATTTCCACCACTGAAGCAGTACTTCTGCCGGTGGAAGGTACGTTTTGCTGGTAGACAGCCCAGTTAAGGATTGAACTGTGAGAATCCACACACTAGGGAATTAGCAATTCTGACTTGCACCAGATAGTTCCGATTTCTGCATGCAAATGATTAATTAAACAAAATATTGCTGTTATTTTTTGCAATCAACTAGAATAAAATTTTCAAATGCAATGATTTAATTTAGCATCAGTATTATGGAGCTGCCTCATTGTCACATGTTTGAAAACATGAGGCAAAATGCTCACTGTGTAACAAGACAAGAAACGACGGCATTGGTATTTAATAATCTGTCAAACGCCTTTGATGACTAAATAGCATTTGCAGTAAGCTCATCTCAGCATCTGTGGCATTCATGGTATTTATTTTCAGCAGCCAGCAGAGGAAAGTACAAGGAAATATTGCAGATAATAAATCAAGCAGGTGCGATTTATTTTAGTTCTGACTGGCAATTTTTCAGCACCACCATGACATATGAGCAGCACAGTTTGAGCTAAAAGGTCTAATTCACCAGGCTTTAGCACACAAATAATATTTATTGGTTATAACTGAAGAATAAGTTACTTGATCTCCTCACAGAAAAAAACCATAACTAGTTAAAGAAAAGCCACCCTATCTCTTGAAAAAAACAATGGTGCAGGATACTGACTTAGTGCCCAATTCAGAGCCCTGGGCACCGGCTTACCATCTGCATGCAGTGCCATAAACGTGCCATAAGGCACGTCTGCAACCATTACCAGAGGCCCAGTGCTGGAGCTAGCCCAGTTGAGCCTGTGCTGGGCCAGGTCTGGCACTGGGCCCGCGGTCTGCTGCCTAGCGGCTCGCCCAAACCACTGGGCAGTGGAGAGTTGAGTGGGGGCAGGCGGAGGCATGGTAGGGGGAGGAAGCAAAGTGGGACTGGTGGAGCTCTGCTCCACTGGATCCGGAGCCCAGTGTCAGGTTGTGCAGGCTGACATGGGACTCCTTGATTCTGCGCCAGCTCCAGAGCTGTCACAGAACCGAGTAGCCCCATTGTGCGGCTATTTCCGCTTCCCCCAAGGATCCACCAAGAATCCACCGCAGGCTGCCCAGTTGTGCATTGGATACTGCAGTAGCCATTTTGGCATCGTGGCAGCCTCATGCGCCAGGTAGATCAGGACTGGGTTTTTAATCACCACACTGAATACCAACTCTAAAGGCCCAATCCTATTTGGACACCATGTCAACATTTCACAGACGCTGGTGAGTCATCCACCATATCGTAAACTCATCCGCATAGTGCCACACCAGCACTGCCTTCCCTGAAATACTAATGGGGAACTCCTAGTACTTCCCAGTAATACTGGTGCAGTCCTTCCCAGCAACGCCAACAGCGTCCATGGAAACCACAGCTCATAATCCACAGAGCAGTGTCCTGACATTAGTGTGCCATTGGCGCAATGTTGGTGAGTCATTGCCACAACATCTGTGTGTCATTGGTGTTACGTCTGTGTGTTATTACTGTGATGTTTGAGGCAACCACCGCATCCACCCAGCCCCAGTGCCAGTGACCAGGGTGGGACCAATGTGGAGCCAGTGAGCAATCAATTATGATAGGATGCCCCGTCAGCCCCTGGGCATGTAACAGGCACCTCCACTGACTATCAGGAAGTGGTTCCATGACACCAAACACACAAAACATGCCACTGTGATGCCACACTACAGCCACTGCCTACAGGAGCTACAGAAGTGGCATCAGCAAAGAAGAGGCAAAAGTAATGAACTCCTAGGAACCACTGCACCCGGGGTTCATGTCCCCTCATCCGACTCACACAAACATCCAAGGAATACTTTTTGACCATGCAGATGAAGGGCAGTAAGATAGCTTAGAAGAGGGCAAACATGTGCAACAGCCACACAACTCTTTCCATGGCAAGTGTTCATGTCCCTGTGGAGATATTCACCAGCTGGAAGGAACCTTTTCACCAGGGAAGGAATTGGGACCCAGGGAAGGAATAAGGGGTGCCTCAGCAGCATACAATCAAAGCAGGGTCCTGGTAGCTCACTGCACAAAGACACTGGCTGGGAGCAAAGTGAGATGGGTTCAAACAGAGCCAAGCAATGTTGCCTAGCTCACCCTTTGCTTGACTGGCCAGAAGCACCCATAGCATGGACAAAAGAGGAGTTTACAGGTCTAGAAACAGGGTCTAGAACTCACACCAGCTACTTCACAAGGCTGCTCTCTAAACACCCAGTCAAAGAATGAGCAAGCCAAGAAATTGACTTATCCAACAACAGAATACACAGACTTTGACGGCTATGTTGATCTGACTTGTTTGATTGTTGTTGCGTCTAAACCTTAGAACAGCATTTATCAATCAGCGGTGCTGGTACCACCGTTGGTACTTGAGGTGGTGTCTGGTGGTATGTGTAGAACCACCAGACCCCTGCTGCCTGGCAGTGAGAACAGCAATGCAACATGACAAGCAGCAATAGGAGGCTTGGCTCTTGGCACAGAGCTCCAGCGTATGCTTTTCGCGTGCTCAAAAAAGCCCTCCTGTCTGGCCTGAGCCTCTTACCAGTGCATCGCATCTGGCCTCCCAATGTAGAACTAACTGGTGATGACATCATCACCATGTGTATTGGAATCGAGGAAGATCTGGTGAGGAGATAGGATGTGGTGTCAGCAGTGGCCCCTTTAAGGGTTAAGGCCTGGGCATTCAGCAGGGAGTGTGCTGCACAGCTGCAGCCACTAGAGGCAATAGAGCCCTCAGGCATAAAAGCACCTTATGAAGGGCGAGTTGGGTGTGGGTAGTAGTAGGAAGAAAGCTTGGACTGAGACCTACTGTCCTACTGGAAGTGCCTACTGGAACTGCTGATGGACTGATGTATGAATGGACTTCGGAGGCTGTTGAAGCAGAAACAGCTGGAGACACCGAGATTAGTGTTTGGCTGCCATGCCCAAGATCTGTGGAGGACCAATGTGCTGCTGTAGTGGTGGGAGGAGCTGCTGGCAGGAGAGGGGAGGAAGGAGGACCTCTGCAGGTGGAACAGGCAAGTTACCCTGGTGGTGGGGTCCAGCAGTGCTGCAGGGCAGAGCTAGGGTCATTTTTGAGGAAAGAAGGGTAGCTAATTAGCTTAAATGGGGCATAATTCTCCAGGCGGAGCTTGGACTAGGAATCTGGTGAACCACTATGGTACAGGGACCTCCATGGTACAGTGAGGGGCTAACATTGAGAAATGCTGTTTGTATTTTTTTTTTTTTTTACAAAACAATGCTGGAGGAGCATATGCAAAACTATCTGGGACAGAGAGGTAGGAGGACTTAGCATTTAGCCTTCAGTCCAGTTTCTAGCATGATTGTGCACCCCCTGGTTTTTTATAGTTTTAAAGAAGGGTTTTTTTGAAAGCTAACAAAAGTATAGTTTTAAAAACTATAAATAGCATGTATGAGGAAGTTGTGATTCAACTAGAAACCACAGCAAAGCTAAGTGCTCACTGTTCCACCACAGTTGCGGCCCATGTTGTACACACATACACACACATGCACATACACAATGCTATTTGTTTTAAAAAAAAACAACCAAACATTCAAGGCTTTGTTTATTTAAGGGTCAAAAGTCCACATTTGCGTGTATGTCTGAGGTTGACTCTAACATATTTACATCTAAGAACATGATTAAAACAAGCCATTAAAGCAATTAAAAATAATCACACAAATAAGAAAAGAAAAGAACCCACAGCCAATATGCAGAAAGTACAAAAGAGGTAGTCAATCAAAACAAATGCTGCCAAAGGCTGGAGTAAACAGGAACATTTTTAATTAGCACCTAACACTTAATAATGCAGGCATATCCTCTCACAGTTGACTAACTTTATAATTCATCTGCCTAAGATCAACACATTCATATACCTAGTAGGAAAATTTCACAGTCTGCTTGTCCTGATGCAATGTAATCCATGTATCAGCAATACATGCAATGTAATGCAATGTATCAGCAGGACCACAGCTATGAAAATACAGTAGTTTGTGAATCACTCCTTTGCATCCTAAAACAGCACATTAGTACTTGTGGAGAGAATCATATTCATAGCTCATAAAGCTTTTTAGAGGTGTTACACATCTTCAGAAATGTACTTATAAGGTAAGGGATGGCAACCATATGCAAGCAATAATACAGGGAACAGCTGCTACAAATGATACCAATGAGTAGTCATGTACAAGTTACTTGAAGTGCTAACTCAAAGTTTGAGAAATAAACACGAGGACAACATCTTGGCAAATACTTACAAAAGGCAAGTAGTTGACCAAATTAGCTAAGAGGATGTAAGCAGCAAAATGAACTGACCTTTATTGTAAGTGTAACCGGTTGATGGTTTTCAGTTGTATTATAGGGAGTAAACTGTGTGTCAATATTTCTTAGGAATTCTGGCTTTAGTAGATAGCCACAACCGCCATTATCCATAAATTTTCCATTAAGAAGGTCCATTTGTACTCCAGATGTCTGGAAATTTAAGGCCACTGTGGGCAGGAAAGACACAAAATACTCTCAGTGACATAAATCAGTCTTTCAAAATATGCACTAACACTATTCAGCCTAACAATCAAAGTAGTAGGACATCTCAGGAGGCTTAGGCTGGAGTCAGATGAGAATTTCAGAGTTAAAGGCAGTTGGAAGAGAGATTACAGCTGGTGGAGTGTACACTCATCATATAATTGCTTCTGATAATCAGGCTTTGCAGGTTTTTCCACTGTTTCAAAGCCAGTAAGACAGTATGACATGTGGCAACTGTGGGGCAGAAAAATACATATGTGCAAATAGCATGGGAAGTCTTGCCCCATCTCAACCACCTTCAGCATTTAATAAAACTAAGGTCTGTCTCCAGCCTGGTGATAGGGCCAGATCCTATCCAATTTTCCAGCACTGGTGCAGCCATGCCAATGAGGCATGTGCTGCATCCTGCAGTAGGGGAACTGTCACAGAAGCCTCATAAGAACATAAGTACAGCCCCACTGGATCAGGCCATAGGCCCATCTAGTCCAGCTTCCTGTATCTCACAGCGGTCCACCAAATGCCCCAGGGAGCACACCAGATAACAAGAGACCTCATCCTGGTGCCCTCCCTTGCATCTGGCATTCTGACATAACCCATTTCTAAAATCAGGAGGTTGCGCATACACGTCATGGCTCCTACAGGTAAGGGGAACAAATTTTCCTCAGGGCTACATTCCAGCTGCACCAGCACTGGAAAGTTGAATAGGATTGGGCCCTGAAAGTCCTTATTATCCTACATGGCAATTTAAGCCAGCAGAGTTGAGTACAACAAACAAAATAACATCATGCATTAGATTTAGTTTTTGCTGCCTTCAGAAGTCTTTTTTCCCCTGAAATATTTCTGAAACGGAAGGCGCTGCTGATTTGTTGACTCAGATGCACAATCCTGCTGTCACAAAACAATATGAGCAAACTCCATTCATAATCCTTTTTCTGCTTATTATGGACAAGAATGCTCCCACAATATGATCAGCCTATAAAAATTATGGAATATAGCAGCCATACTTCTTAGGAACACCCAGTTATTACTACTCTGTATGTCTCTCGACTGTGGAAATGAACAATATGGATGACAAAGGATTAGTCTGAGAAATGATTTCAACAAAGAGCACATTCCATCTTTTAAGTTCCCTTGCATATTCTGCTGAAATGAGCTGGGGCAGAGGATACAACAGCAGTACTAGTGAATGATGCCATATCTGTGCATTTAACATCAAGCATGAACTGGAGCAAATTTTGAGATTGAATGTTAAAAGCTAGATAAGAAGCCATCAACATAGAAATCCATAGAGTGTCACTGAAATCTTCCTGACAGACCTTCACTTCTCTTGAATCTTTTTTTTCCCCTTGCCCCATCTCTCAGTGTTATTGGTAGATCTTAAGAACATAAGAACAGCCCCACTGGATCAGGCCATAGGCCCATCTAGCCCAGCTTCTTGTATCTCACAGCGGCCCACCAAGTGCCCCAGGGAGCACACCAGATAACAAGAGACCTGCATCCTGGTGCCCACCCTTGCATCTGGCATTCTGACATAGCCCATTTCTAAAATCAGGAGGTGGCACATACACATCATGGCTTGTAACCCATAATGGATTTTTCCTCCAGAAACCTGTCCAGTCCCCTTTTAAAGGCATCCAGGTCAGATGTTGTCACCACATCCTGAGACAAGGAGTTCCACAGACTGACCACACGCTGAGTCAAGAAATATTTTCTTTTGTCTGTCCTAACCCTCCCAACACTCAATTTTAGTGGATGTCCCCTGGTTCTGGTGCTTTGTGAGAGTGTAAAGAGCATCTCTCTATCCACTTTATCCTTCCCATGCATAATTTTGTATGTCTCAATCACGTCCCCCCTCAGGCATCTCTTTTCTAGGCTGAAGAGGCCCAAACGTCGTAGCCTTTCCTCATAAAGAAGGTGCCCCAGCTCAGTAATCATCTTAGTCGCTCTCTTTCACACCTTTTCCATTTCCACTATGTCCTTTTTGAGATGTGGCGACCAGAACTGGACACAATACTCCAGGTGTGACCTTACCATCGATTTGTACCAGTTTTGATGTCACAGCAGCAGGGCCTCTGAGAGGAATTTTATCGGGGTACCAAGTTTCTTTTGGGCCCCTTCCCAAAGGGGGAGGAGGGCGATGGATGCAGGCAGAATGGGAGACAAAATAAGGCAGGGGGAGGGTGTTGACGGCCATAATAATCTTTGAAGCCCAGGTCTACCAGGCTTCTTGATGCAGAGCCCAGGTCTACCCAGCCATGTGGGATTGGCAGCTAGATAAAGTAAAATGGAAAACCAAACACACTCCTTAGTCTCTCTAAAACCTTTGAAGTATAGCAAATCATTCCAGAAAATTAGCATCATTGTAGTTACAGTCACACTAGAATGGACAGTACCCTGTGTGCACCAAAACAAACTTCTGCAGCAGCTGCAGCCCTGCAACGGTGTCCCTGAGCTCCTATACAGTCCTTCATGGTTATTGGATCCACAAGGCAAAGACCTACTGTAGCATGCCAGTTTCCTCCCAGATGTGACTCTGCTTTCAGGAGGGTCATGGATGCATTCCTGAGCCCAGTGTGCAGGGTTGCCACTGCATGCCTGCAGTTTAGCCCCCAACATCATGCGCAGGCAGCGAGTTCAGGTGAGATAGGAAAATGGAAGATCCCAGGAACTTTCTGGGCCCCCTCCTTTGACTCCTGGGTCCCCTTTCTGACCCTGGGCCGGGGTACAAATTACCCCCTTTACTCCCCTCTCCTAGGCCCTGCACAGCAGGCCTATGTTATTCTCATTAACTATGTGACCTTAGGCTATGGTTTCCTAAAGACAACAAAGAGTCTGATGCAAGTTCAAGTTGCAATAGTTCCAACCTCGGCTGTTGTAACAGAAAGCCTTGCAAGCTTTAATGCCTGACTACTTCTGAGGGGCAGTTAGGAAACCTAGGGCACAATCCAGAGGTGCCCAAGGTGCCGTAAGGCACGTTTGCGCCTCCTTGGGAGGAAGCCGGGTGGTGCATGGAGGTGCGCCGGCCTGTGGAGGCTGACACAAGCCTCCATGCAGATTTCCTTAGTGAGCCTTGCGTCGGCCTAGCTGGGCTGATGCAAGCCTCTGGGGAGGGCAGGGAGGGAGGCATTCCTGGGTGGGCGGAAGACAGGTGGTGGGCAGCCCTGGGGGCGGGTGGGTGGGGAGCGGGAGACGGGGCTGGGATTCCACACTTATGCTGGATGCCAACCCTGGGGAGCTCAGAGATGGTGCAAGTCCAAGGAGACCCATGGGGCAAAGACACCTTACCAGAGGTAAGGGGGAAAGGTTTCTCCTTGCCTCTGGCTGAGCCGCCTTGGGCCCCATCCTGTGCTGGATACAGCGCAAGCCTCATGGCTTGCCTGTTCTAGTGCAGGGTAGGATTGTGGCCCTAGTGATTCTGAATTCTGAGATTCTTCACTTCTCAGGATGTAATTCGGTAGTTTGGAGATACATTCTATAAATACTCAAATTTAATTTAAAATTCCAAAATTTAAGTTTTGAAAATGTTATTAGAACTATGTGATAGCTAGATAGATTTTCATCAGCTTGCTATTTTCAGCTACATTGAGGGACTGGTTTGGCAGCTCTAGAGAAGTCATTGAGTTCCACAGGCTGAGAATTGTCCTGTGGTTTGGGGGAGGTTCATTTTGGGTGAAGTCCTGTCAGAAATGGAACCCAGACTCACTGAAGCCCATGGGAATTCTGTGAGGTCCAGTTAGGGCGCAATCCAAACCTGCGCTGGAGCAGGCAAGCCAGGAGGCTTGCGCTGCATCCAACGCAGGTTCGTTGGCTGCAGCGGCTCAGCCAGGGGTAAGGGGAAGCTCTTCCCCTTACCCCTGGGTAAGGGCTGCTTGCCCCAATGGGTCTCCTTGGACCTGCACCACCTCCAGAGGTGGCACAAGTCCAAGGAGAGCGGAGCAGCTTCTCCCTGGGGATGAGGGTTGGGATCCGGCTTAACTGCCGGGTCCCAGCCCCGCCCCTGGCTCCCCACGCGCCCGCCCCTGGGGCCGCCAATCACCTGCCCTTCCCCCTCCCATAAATGCCTCCCTCCCACCTCCTCCATGCCGCCCCCATGCCTACCTTCTTGTAGGCACAGGTGCGCTGGCACAAGCGGAGGCAAGGAAGCCACCGTGGAGGCTTCTGTTGGCCTCTGTGTGTCGGCGCATCTGGTTGCGCCGACACAGCTTCCGCCCACGGAGGCACAAATGTGCTTTACGGCACATTTGCGACCCTCCCGGGGCACCTATACCAGCATAAATGCCAGTCAGGATTGCGCCCTTAGTTATGCTAGACCAGTAAGAATATAATTCTTATTAAGTTAAAGAGGAATGACCATAAGGAATGGTAAGAAGCCCAAAGTGCCGTTGCCGGGTTGCTGGAGGCCCTAGGAGCAAAGCTCTATTTTAGCTGCCATGGTACGTTGGACCTCTGCACCCAGCAAGCTAGCTGGTGGCAGGTGGATGAGTAATGGCAGGTCTCTGGGTTCCTTCCTTTGCAGATGAGGATGTCAAGTGCAATGGGGGTGCTAAACTCTCCTATGGCTCAGTACAATAGGCTGTTACAAGTACTGGGGAGCATCATTGTTTTGATGTGTCTTTGATATAGCATCAGTATGAAAGTGTCTATTCTAATTAAGACCATTTTGGACCATTTTGATTTATTATGACACAAATCCTTGCACATTCCGTTAACAATGAATTATAGAGTAGAACTGGCAGGTCCCTTCCATTCCTCAGGGGACGTTAAGTGGTAAATGAAAAAAAAAAGATCTACTTTTCCAATTTAATCAAATGGTAAAACTCACATACACTAAGCATTTTTACTGCAAATATGCTTGAGTTTTTAGGTAAATTATGCAGAGATGTCTCCCATTCTGTTATGTAAACATTCCGAATTGCTTTATGAGTCCTTCTTGCAATTTAATCATAAAGCATTTGCCTTTCTCTTGAATACAAAAATGTCAAAAATTTTCTTTTTTTGAGTGCACAAAATACTGTTTTGTTTTTCTGTTGCACTTTTGGAAATAAAACAGCATCCAGATTGCAACAGTATATTATAATTCATGAAGAAAAGTGGCATAATTGCTGGTATAAAGTCAAATCTTCCCTCTTCTTATATGATGGTGTTTCCAGCACAGAACATTTACCATTCATCCCAAGAAAGCAAAAACATGGCATGTATAAAACAAAAAAAGCAAAAGCAAAAAAAGCAAAAACAAAAAAATCTACATGATGGTCTGCCCAGGAGAAATGCAGTTCCGAAGAGGTTCATGTTATGCACAACAATAATTCAGAAGAGAGTGCAGCCTCTGTTTCTGTGAGCTAAATGCTGGTGTATTGACTGAACAGAAACAAGAGAGTCTGGTCCAACAAGAAGCTGAAGGAACATACCAAGATCCAGGTCTACAGAGCTTGCGTCCTGAGTACACTTCTGTACTGCAGCGAGTCATGGACTCTTCACTCACAACAGGAGAGGAAACTGAACGCTTTCCACATGTGCTGCCTCCGACGCATTCTCGGCATCACCTGGCAGGACAAAGTTCCAAACAACACAGTCCTGGAACATGCTGGAATCCCTAGCATGTATGCACTGCTGAAACAGAGACGCCTGCATTGGCTCAGTCATGTCGTGAGAATGGATGATGGCCGGATCCCAAAGGATCTCCTCTATGGAGAACTTGTGCAAGGAAAGCGCCCTGCAGGTAGACCACAGCTGTGATACAAGGACATCTGCAAGATGGATCTGAAGGCCTTAGGAGTGGACCTCAACAAGTGGGAAACCCTGGCCTCTGAGCGGCCTGCTTGGAGGCAGGCTGTGCGGCATGGCCTTTCCCAGTTTGAAGAGACACTTGGCCAACAGTCTGAGGCTAAGAGGCAAAGAAGGAAGGCCCATAGCCAGGGAGACAGACCAGGGACAGACTGCACTTGCTCCCAGTGTGGAAGGGATTGTCACTCCCGAATCGGCCTTTTCAGCCACACTAGACGCTGTTCCAGAACCACCATTCAGAGCGCGATACCATAGTCTTCCGAGACTGAAGGTTGCCAACAACTGACTGAACAGATACTCAAGCTTCACATTTCATACTTCAAGGAGAAAACATCTAAAAGTTTAGAGTCTTTGTTTATTATGGAAAAAAACTGTACCCTTTCTAGATTTCTCTGTCCAAGTACAGAATTCTGAACGGCTTTCTTTACAGCACTGCTTTTCACCTGGTCTGTCAAGGCTCACAGGCAGACCATAAACCCACCCTAAGCACAGTTGCAACCAGGAATTCAAAGCATTTAAAAAATACAGTAAATCCTTGTTATTAGATGACTCGGATCCCCTGGATTCACTTGTCCACTTCCATAAACATTTTGCCATACACATTTCACCACACACGTGGTCTCTTTGCTCCTATTCACAGCCTTTGCCCTTGTGCCTCAAATCCTCAGTGATAAGACAGAGAAATCTCATTAACAGCACAATTTAGACCAATCTGAGCCGGTGCAGGTCCCCTGCACCTACACCTGAGTGATGCAGATATGCCATAAGGCACATTTGCGCCAACTCGGAAGTCAGTTGGGCCAGATCCAGCCCCTGTGCCACCCGGATGGAATAGGATTGCACTGGCCAGGGCAGGCCGGCACAGGGAGTGGGATAAAGTGGTGGGAGAGCATTCCAGGGGTCGGGATGGGGTGTTTTTGGGCAAAGGAGGGTGGAAGTGGAGGCACATCTAGCCCAGGAAGGGGGCAGGATCAGCTGTGGCAGTGCCAGCCAAATCCTAATCCCCATCCCTGGCCCAAGCAGCCTTATACAAGCTGCTTAGATTTGCACCAGTGAAAAAGCAGGTAGCCCAATAGGGATAGCTGTGGCTCAACACAAGGTAAGGGGAAAAATATCTCCTCACTCCAAGATGACCTCCAGCCGCTTCCGAACCTGCACTGGAGTGCAGTGCAGTCACAAGAAGTCACACTGGAGTGTAAGGGTCACAACATCCTGGGAGAAGTTGCTAGGAGCAGGGGCCTGTCCTTGCAATTAGAATGAAGTATCTGGGAGGAGGGATGCCATTTTACAACACCAGCAGCCCATTGCTATGGCAACCAGGAAGGGGCAGGCATATGGAGAGATCACTGGAAGCTCAGCCCCTCCTTAAAGGAGTTGACCTGCTCTTAAAGCTTGAAATCTCCATCACCCAGCCCAGACTGGCAAGAACCTCCCACTTGGTTCTTTTGGGAGCAGCCAAGGTTTGAGAGATTAATTTCCATTTCAGATGCTAAGTGTAAAAAGTGGTTCAATAACAGATTCAGACACTCTGTATCAATTTAGATCTGCTTCATGCAGAGCAAAACAGGAATCAAATGTCGATCGCAATACAACTCTAAAAAATGAATACAACTATTTTATTTGAAGAAATATTTTAACTGTTTATTTTTGAATTTAAAAATGCTTTTACAAACCAAATACACATAGCAGGATAACAAAGAGGAAAGCAGCCTGTTTAGGATGAATGGTACAATGTCAGTAAAGAGAAACTGCAGTGCCAAAAACACTTCCTAAAATTCAAAAGCCTTCCACACACAGGTCTTGTTGCTGAAGAACAGCCTACAAGTAGGCAAGACTCTGCTTGAGTGCTAGGAAAACTCTCAATTGGTCCTAGATATTGCTTACCAATCCCTCCGGCTCTTCCTTTTTTCAGATAGTTCATTGGGAAATACAGTTACTCCAAATATAGCTGGAGTCTGAGTTGCTAACCCTCTCAAGATGCTGTCGGGGTGCTAATCTCCTGTGGACCAACCACAGCAATCTGGGAGCCTTTCAAGGCCTCCCAGGGTCTCCCTTACTCCTGAGACTCTCCTGAGCCTCCTATCAATCATCTTCAAGTCTGAGGATGGATGGTGGGACCTTGGAATGCACCAAAAACTCTTCCTACATAGTTCCTATTCAGTTGGAGTGCTGTGCTCTGGCAAAAGAATCCAGCCAGTTATGTGCCTGCATCACACTGCAATGTCACACCTGTCAAAGGAAAGGAGTACGCGCAAAGCAGGTGAGCCTGGGGACAAGAAAAATGGCTGAAGCTGCAGCAGTAGCAAAAATGTCAGTGAAAGAAGAAGACAAAAGAGAAGATGAAGAGAGTGTAGAGGAGTATGGAGACACATAAGCATCAGCGGACACCCTAAGCAGAAGCAATAATCCCCCCCCCCACACTCAAGAAAGAGTTGTGAATGGTAGGTGCCCCCTTGGCACAGGGAAAGACATTGGTTGGGTCTGCTCACCTTCATACAGTAGAAGGCAGAACACCCGTCTAACTGCCCTTAACTAGACTTGATTTTCTGAACAATCCTATTAGGTTAAGGCAGTTCATATAGGTCAGCACTAGAAGCAACAGTAGCACAAAAAGTCCTGCAAAACTTGATCTATGGTTCTTTGCACAGTTGCTTCCTGAGGTCAGGATACGGGAATATTTTTACACATGTACACAATAATGTAGAGTTTCTGGTACAAGTTGTGATATATAAAAACCACAGCCACCTCAAAACATGGGGTAGTTTTGTGACTGAGTGTGAGCAGGAAGACATGATTGATTGCTCTTGGTATTCCAGGAGCACCTGCTGATATCCACCCCACAGACATGCTTACAATTATCGAAAGAAATCTACTTTCACAAATATTAGCACACATTGCCTTAGAGTTAGTCAATTTGAGCTGATTAGTGGCATTTTAACCACTAATTTAAAATTTGCATATTAAGAACATAAGAACATAAGAACAGCCGCACTGGATCAGGCCATAGGCCCATCTAGTCCAGCTTCCTGTATCTCACAGTGGCCCACCAAATGCCCCAGGGAGCACACCAGATAACGAGAGACCTCATCCTGGTGCCCTCCCTTGCATCTGGCATTCTGACATAACCCATTTCTAAAATCAGGAGGTTGCGCATACACATCATGGCTTGTACCCCATAATGGATTTTTCCTCCAGAAACTCGTCCAATTCCCTTTTAAAGGCGTCTAGGCTAGACGCCAGCACCACATCCTGTGGCAAGGAGTTCCACAGACCGACCACACGCTGAGTAAAGAAATATTTTCTTTTGTCTGTCCTAACCCGCCTAACACTCAATTTTAGTGGATGTCCCCTGGTTCTGGTATTATGTGAGAGTGTAAAGAGCATTTCCCTATCCACTCTGTCCATTCCCTGCATAATTTTGTATGTCTCAATCATGTCCCCCCTCAAGCGTCTCTTTTCTAGGCTGAAGAGGCCCAAACGCCGTAGCCTTTCCTCATAAGGAAGGTGCCCCAGCCCCGTAATCATCTTAGTTGCTCTCTTTTGCACCTTTTCCATTTCCACTATGTCTTTTTTGAGATGCGGCGACCAGAACTGGACACAATACTCCAGGTGTGGCCTTACCATAGATTTGTACAACGGCATTATAATACTAGCCGTTTTGTTCTCAATACCCTTCCTAATGATCCCAAGCATAGAATTGGCCTTCTTCACTGCCGCCGCACATTGGGTCGACACTTTCATCGACCCGTCCACCACCACCCCAAGATCTCTCTCCTGATCTGTCACAGACAGCTCAGAACCCATCAGCCTATATCTAAAGTTTTGATTTTTTGCCCCAATGTGCATGACTTTACACTTACTGACATTGAAGCGCATCTGCCATTTTGTTACCCATTCTGCCAGTCTGGAGAGATCCAGTCTGGAGATTAACATTACTATCATGTAGATAGCCATCTTTTGGGGAAGTTATTTAAAAGATTTATATCCCACCTTTCCCATGCCGAGTTATAGTTGTGGACAATCTACAGTGTCAAGGGGTTAGTCTCGAACATCTTGCAGATCCCTTCCAACTATAAGATTCTATGTGCATGTCTACTCAGAAGTAATGAGATTTACTCCCAAGTAAGTATATGCACTATACGAGGATTGCAAGCACAAGTCTATGCATGTTTACTCAGAAATGTCTCACTGTGTTTAATGCAACTTGCTCCTTAAAAAACGTGTATAATCTTGTACCCTTAAAGCAGTGATCTCAACCTTTTTCATCTCATGGCACACTGGCAAAGCAATAAAATGGTGAAGGCACACCATCAGATTTTTACTATTGACAAGGCACAACAGTCTGCTTTTTTATCTGCTTTTAAATTATGTTTTTAACTTGTTTTAACCTTGTTTTGTAAGCTGCCTTGATTCCCTTCGGGGAGAAAGGCGGGGTAAAAATAAAGTATAATAATAATAATAATAACTGGGCTTGTGACAGAGGGGAGTGTTGCTGTCTCTTGCAGCAGTGCTCCCAAAATGGCTGGTGACAAACAGCTCCACGCTGTTAGGTGACAATTTTTGCAACAGAGGAACTCTGGTCCACTGTCACAAACGCTTCCGTGTAATAACCCAGTCCTGCATAGGACTGGGCTGCTAATTGATTAACTTCCATCATAAACTTTGATGACTAAAAATTATGCAGAACAAAAAGGAATTTACACAGGACATTTGCAAGCACCTGTGTTTTATATGATTTAGCTGAGTAGCTGGGATTTGAAGAAAAGTTTGGACCAATTACATTTTATAGCTATAAAGCCATTTTCATCTAGAAAGTTAAAGGTCTCTGTTATTCAGTGTTGTAATTTCTTTCATTTTTCCTATTTAATTGCGTTTGTAGCTTCACTGTAAAAGCATTTTAGAATTACAATAAATCATTCATTGCCCATTAACCAATTACACCTGAAAACACATTTCCAGAAGGATCTTTTCTAACACGGGGAAAACAAATCCCTGCTAAACAATCGCATAGAAAAAATTCTAAACTGGGCATTTACTAAAATGGCCTAATTAATGTAATACTCTCGCTTCTGCCTCAAACAAGAGCCTGAAAGAGACTGAGATGTTTTTAATATAACCTAAAATAATGCATTATGCTTCTGACAGCACATTGCCTTTGGTCAGGTTCATTATTCCCTGTTGCTAAAGTGGGTTTTTAATACATTAATTAAGAAAATATGATAGTAAAATCCTTAAAACTGTCAGGAATACTCAAGGGACAATTTAATACCTGGAATTATGTTGGTTCCTTATTAATTACCTAGACTTAGTTTCAAGAACGTTGTGTCCTCTACAAGTGTGAGTGTATAATAACTGCAAAAAAAAATTGACACAGTGAACATTCTTGTTCATTCTTTGGTAAAGATTATAAACCCACTTTTGTTCTGTAATAAGAAATAGAGCTTTCTGCTCTATTGTGTTGTATTCACACCCCACTCCTGTGTGCCAGCACCCCCGCACCAGCCAGTCAACACAGACTGCCTCAGTAGTCACTTCATCATCATTGCCTCCTTTTCCAGCATCTCCTCTGTCGCTTTTTTTGTGCCAGGATGGAAATATCCTGTTCCTCCCGCCCCCCATCCCTGTCCCCCCACCACCACCACTTCACAAGAAGCCTCGGGGAAGAAGCATAGGAGCATCTTTGCCCAAGTGCTCAGGAGAATTCTGAATAAAATTATTGCAATAGTGGCTGAGCTGGAAAATGTAAGCCCCCCTTCATCTCTGAACACATGAGAAGATGGAGAAGCTAGGTGGGCGGTCAAGGAGGTGGAAGAACACCCCTTGCAAGTTTGCTGCCTCTCCCAAACCACTGCTTGAAGCAAGGGGTTCAACTTAACTCATAGCTGAGCTGCCCCTAGTAGGTGGAATTCCAGTTGGAAATATTTTATATGGATTTATTTTATTTTATTTTAGAGTTACATCGTTAGACTAATAGCCCAATCCGCAGCACAGGACCAGTGGATCAGATAGCCACCTCTGCATCCTATGCTGAATTTGAACAGGCTAGAAGTATCCTCAGAGTAAGAGGACATTCATCCCCTTACCCTGAGTAAAGCTTAGCCGTTCCATGGGGCTTCTTAGAGCTGCGCCAGCTCAATCGCTGGTGCAGAATTGAGAAGCCCTGTGACGGGCTTTTGAATCCAGGAAGAATAGGATTCAGCAGAGGAGGCCTCCACCAGTCCCAACCCCTCCCGGGTCAGTCCCGCCCCCAATTCTGTCCTTTCCCCGCCCTCCAACCACCCCCCCCCCACACACACACTTCCGCACCACCTTACAGCTTGTTTGCTACACCTAGCACCAGTGCTGCTGTCACAGAGCCAGCGCTAGAGCAGCGTTGCCTGACACCTCATTTTCAAATGGCTAGAATATGTACAGTAAACTGCACAATGTGGCTGTAAACTATAACGCTTAAAATCATAATGAAATGCGTTTAATACAATTGTAAAAATTAAAATAAAATGAATGGATATGATGCTGCTGTAAGGCCCAAGAAACTCCCAAATCAGATTCAGTGACAGTGCTTCAAGTTCTCCATTACGAAGTTCAGGCTTTGCCTGGAAAAATAGCAACAGCAGCATATACAATAAAGCATGAGTTTAATCCTCTCACACACATAGTTTCTTGAACAGGGACATGAACTTCCTTTCCCAGGCTCAAACCGCTTGGGAATTTTCTGACTTAGTGAGAATTTTCACTGGACATCAACTTATGTTTACAGGAAACTAGGAAGCCTGAGCAGACCATGAGGAACAGTCAATGTAATTAATGATTCTCTCTATGTAAAGGGAATCATTGGGGGGGCGGGTTAAGAGTTGGTGTACTGGCTCTACACAGCACCCCTCAAATTCTCGGCTGTAAAGGGAATCTAAAGAAATTTCCCAATGCATATTTCAAGCTGTGCCTGTGCCTAGTATATTTTCCTAGTGTCAAAGTCAGACTAGATGTGACATGGGAGATCTGTGATTTTAAAAATAGCAGCCAGGAGATTGGAATGGTGGTGCAGTGCAGGATTAACCATCCCCCTGTTCTATTTTCCTGTTTAACAGTCCAATTCTATCCCTCACCATCTTCCATCAGGCTACAGCACTGACAGAGTGTGCGCTGCATGCTGTGATGAGGGGGTGATCAGACAGCAGTGAGAGCCAAGTAAAAATTTTGTTTACTGCCATAAACCTGAGGAGGGGAAGGAGATGGGGTGGATTAGAAAATCAGGGATAGGATCTGGCATGTGCCTTTCCTGCCAAGATCTATCCCCTCCAGCGCACTTCCCAACTACGAGCTGCTGCCACCACCACCTTAACTGAGCAGGCAGAGCACCTGAGCATGTCTGGTGCACACACAGCACCACTGGCCATTTCTGTCAGAGGCTCCATTGCACGCAAGAGCTTTCGTACCATTGCAACAAACTCTACGGCAGTGGATTGTGACATTCGCAGCTATAGACCCATTAAAGGATTGGGCTGTAACTCTCTTCCACCTCCTGAAACTACTTTTAAACAGTATTTGTTTTTTGCCCCTTAGGAATCTTTCAGATGTCAAATGGGTACCCAAAGGTTTTCCTCCATGAAACATATAGCAGCTGGGAGAATTTTACTTAGAAAATTGTACAGGGGGGGAAAGGATCAATCCCACTGCCTCACAGTGGTCATCGAATATGATGTCCCCCATGATGGTTGTGTGCCGACCCTTGGGTCATTGTAGAATTGAGTAGCCCTTTTGTGGGGCTACTCACTTTACCAGGGGGAAGGGGATGAAAGTTTCCGTCAACTGCGGAGGCTGTGGCAGCTGCCTGGCGTGTGCTGTATGCACTGGCAACCATTTTTGGTGTCGTTGCAGCCCTGTGCAAGATTGAGCTGCCCAACAGGTGTTGGAAGCACACTCACATACATCCTTCAAATGGTTATGCCTTCCCATCAAGATACTCACTTAATTGTTACCAGTTTCTACATAGAGGACCACCACAAATGTAATACTAGTTTCACTGCTAATGGTGATTAACAGATTGGAAGCCCATCTCAGGTATATCTGTCCTCCCCCACCACCTTGCAAATTTCTCTTCACTGTAGTGGTTTACACATGGTAAAACAATTTGCAACACAGACATTAACCACAATTAAAATGAGCTAGTATTCTCATTTAACTAGAATCCAATCCTGTACCTTACCAGGCTTTTCAGGTCTTGGGTTAAAAGGAATCATACTTCATTTCCGTTGCCTAGGGAGGTAGAGAATTTGCTCCAGAGAGAATTTGCTGCAGAGAGGAACTGCATATTCCTGAAATTTGCTTCTGATTTGCAAATTGTGGTACCAGGGAGCCAGTGTTGTGCTTGTCATGCCCCTCAGTGCAAGCTACAGTGACATTAGAATAAGCAAACCTGTATTTTTGTTCAAGGCCCTGGTCATCCCCTGAATGAGAGGGTCAGTTACCTGAAGATGATTCTATTGGATAGGCTGTTATATTCCACAGGCTACGTTCACATCCCACTGCAAAACTCAAGAAGATTTTTATGCCATTGTATGTGCACGGTCAGTCCCATATGTATGAGTGTGAAGCCCATTGTTAGGGCTGAACAGAAAAAGTTCTCCCAAATTCATTGTCTTATTTGCTGTTGACAAAACTGGGAAGAGGAACATTTTTGACAATTTAAGAGGATGAAAGGAAAGGTAACAATTGTTCTCCTGACAATTCCTCCGCCCACCACAATTCTCATTGAAACAATGATAACTGTTTACAAAATATCATTCTTGGGGAATTGTGGGGAAGTGTTGCAGCTAGGGGCACATAAATGTTTGGCATTCCCCATACACTCCCTTGAGCCTCAGGAGGCCACTTAGAGGCCTCAGAATGAAGGCCTATCTCGGGATCCGCCATTGGGGGTGCACGTTGGCACTCTCTCAAGGTGTGGCACCCACGGTAATATACCCCCTTGCCTCCCCTTAGTTGCACACTGTTGTGGGTAGGGGGAATGTGGTGGTCAGCTGCCAACCGGAGCATTGATATCTCTGGTAACCACCAGCCATCATTGTTGTAACCCACAATTGAAATTAACCTACAATTGAATGATGCAATATGATGGTGTACATTGTTTAGAGGGGAAATGAAGAGATGAAGTATCATAATCACCAGCTAAAAGGATCACAGTGACCAGTAGAAGTGCTACCGATACCATAAAAGGTGAAATAAGAGGAGCTGCTGGTTTTTGCAACAAAACCAGAAGTGCCCTACCTTTCTGAGATGTTTGCAAGGGCGGAGAGCCCTGTGGAGGTTTCCCCGGACCTTCCAGATCCACCCCCCCAGGACTGCAGCACTGGCTGCAGGTAGGTAAAAAAAACCCTTACATTCCCTAGGATCCTGGGGATCCTGTTGCTTCCTTCGCCCTCCCCACCCCTTAAAGGGGAAGAGACAAGTGGTTCCCTGGCTGGTGGGTTTCGACCCACCAGCTTGGGTACCACTAAATTAGGAAGGTAGAGTCTGAACTGGAATTTCGAATATACCAAATAGATATAGATAGTCACATATAGTACATGAAATTTTTGCCAGTAATCAAGCTCCAATTATCACTTCACCTTATCTCCTTATCGTGATCAATAAGAGGGCAGAGCCTTTCAACTCTGAAAAATTTCATTTCTCAGCTGAGCTGTTGCTCAGCTCCAGACAGGCACCTCATTAGTTGCTATAGTTACTTTCCTGGGACATTCCAGCCAAAGTTAACCTTTTATTCTCTTTCCTTCTGCTGCAGCCTGGTTCTGCTTTGCAAATGCTTGCAAAGCAGGTCTGTTTTTTGAAACACCAGGATGGGATCCTCCTTCCCAGGCTACAATTCAGTGCACCATTACTTCAGAATAACACCCATGGAAAGCAGTGAGTCTACTTCTGAGTAAAAAGGGTTGCAAATATCTCATCTCTCTGCTGTGAATTGAATTGCACTCTCAGTTATGTGTTATTAGTTGTATGTTGAATGTAGAGCTTCTGGCTTAACACACCAGACACCTTAAAGGTGTCTTTGATTCATGATTCTCCTCATGTCCACCCTAAAGGTGGATTTGATTCATGGATCTCCTGTAGTGGTTCCCAACCCTTTTCACTTGCATATCCCTTGGTAGCCCATTCCATAAATTGTACCCTTCCTATTAGCAAAATGTTTTGTAATAATACAAGCCCTCATCTCCTCCATATGAAAGTCCAGACTTCGTGTTTACATCATCACAGTGTTTTCTCTTTTTATCTGTTTGAGGAACAGAAGACTCTGCCTTTGCACTGTTTTGCACCAGAAGTGTGCTGAGAAATTCTGGGTGATTGATCACTTTCCATATTATGTTTCAGCTTTTATACTGTGCTGGTTTTCAATCACTGGTTCATAGATGAATTGATGACCAAAATCTAGCTATTGGCTTTCACAGCCAACTGGCTTCCTGCCTTGCTGGCCCTACAAGGCATTCTGGAGCACTACCTGCCTTTTTCTGCCATTATTCCATTCTTTTTCAAGTACCCCTAAAGGTCCTGTTGAGTGTCCCTGGGAGTACATGAATACCAGGTTGGGAATCATGGGAGTACATGAATACCAGGTTGGGAATTTGATTCACATGAATCAAATCCTGGAAAATTCCCAGGTTGGGAATTTACTGGTATGTAGTTTACAGTGCACTTACTCTGATAGTGTTTACAAAAAGGTGGTGAAGACCAGAATTTAAAAAAGAATAAAAATGTATCTTATGATCTTTTACTATGTTTTTAATAAATTAGAGACTACAGTTCTTAGGTAACAATTAGTAGTAGGTTATTTTTCAAGATCTGGCCTTGGGTAAAATCAGACAAAACTATAGTCAGACACGCCCATAAGTTTAATCCCCGACTTATCCGAGGATCATAGACAATTCCATGATTGTTGGCTCAAAGCCAGCCCTTGGCTTATCTGTGGGGTCGACTTATGGGCGAGTGTCTGCGGTGAGTTTGCCTTAGAGCAAAGAGGGTAGACACCCTGAGGCCATTGGAACAGGATGCAAATGTTCTATGGTAAGTGAAGGTTGAAAAAGAGGAATTAAGCTCTTTGAAGTCTAGAATTGACTGTGACGTGTCATTGATTAGTAATATAAGTTCACAAAAGTTCTTCAATAATTATTCACAAAATTTTAATAAAACTAAATTCTTCCTCTTTTATGTCTCTGCAGTAGAATTATTGATATACACCAGAAAGAAACAACTGAAACAGTTCCTAGAAAAGTATTACCTTACAAGTGTACTCAAAGCAAAACACTTATAGACAACCTATATGGAAGATCTTGTGAACCCAGGAGTTCCAAGTTACATCTGAGATTCAATGCGTAAAATAATCCCAAGAATCAATCTGTTTGTCTATAAATATTTGGGTGCAAGAGGATACAGATATAAACGTATACAGCACAAAACATATTTCTAATAATTTGGGTTTTTAATAACAAAATTCTAGATACTTAATTTTCATTAGTATTTAATGGTTTAAGTCATTATGTAACATTGTTTCCGTTATACAAAATGGGTTGTTTTACTGTATTACAAGTGCTAAGGCAATACTCAGAAAAACATTTGAATTCTATAATCTGTTGTTCTTGTGTGTAAGTGGATGTGTGTCAAGAAATTCAATGTAGATGATAATGCTTTATTTAAATAATCACCTTGTACTTTCCTCTTGTGCATAAATCACTATTTTCCATTTTACTTCACAAATAAAAGAGTTGTATGCCTGTACCAAACTAGCTGTTTCCACAACTACACTGCAGTTGTATGTAAGAGGCATACTAATTTTTGTTGAGTATGAAGTTCTATCATATCTGTTCAACAGCTTTGTAACAGTTATCTTTCAAGGGTCATACAACTACCAAAACTATATTTTAATTTCATTATTCACCAATGCCAATTTCCTCAGAAAATACTATGCTGTTGCTTTTATGTTTATGAACTTGAGAAGCTCAAGCCTGGCACCAGTGGTTGAGCCTACCAGGACAAGAAAGAACGGGGAGGTGGGGAGTCCATGAGCTTGGAATGGGCTGATGTTGCCCAGCCTCACCCACCTGGCCAGTGGAGAACAGAGAAAGGAAGAGGTATATGTGTGAGATTCAGATGAAACTTTCAGCGCAATTCTGAGGTGCCCTTGGGTCGGCGCAAGTCCCTTGCATTGGCCCAGGAGGGTCGCAGACGTGCCATAAGGCATGTTTGAGCCTCCTTGGGAGAAAGCCAGGCCAGCGCATGGAGGCACGCCTGCCTGCAAAGGCTGACACAAGCCTCTGCGCCGGCTTCCTTAGCGAGGCTTGCGTCGGCCTGCCTGGACCGACACAAGCCTCTGGGGTGGGCAGGGAGGAGGCGGGAGGAGGTGGGAGGTGTTCCTGGGCAGATGGAGGGCAGGCGGAGGGTGGCCCCAGGGGTGGGTGGGTGGGGAGTGGGAGGCGGGGCTGGGATCCAGCACTTATGCTGCATCCCAACCCTTGTTCCAGGGGAGTTCGGAGTAGCATGAAGCCGCTCTGCTCTCCTCGAACTTGGGGCACCTCAGGAGGTGGCGCAAGTCCAAGGAGATTCATAGGGGCAAGGGGCATCATACCCAGAGGTAAGGGGGAAAGTTTCCCCTTACCTCTGGCTGAGCCGCCTTGGGCCCCTATCCTGCGCTGGATATAGCGCAAGCCTCTTGGCTTGCCTGTTCCAGCACAGGGTAGGATTGTATCCTTCCTCTTTTCTCATAGCCCTCTTGGCCAAAGGGAAGGGGAAGCATCTCTCATGGCTACTAGCTGGGTGTAATTTCCCCCATCTCATTGGCGAGCACACTTCCCTCTTTGGTGAGTATAGGTGAGGACATTTCTCCCTAGCAGTAGCTTCTCCCATTGTCTGGAGGGAAAAAGAGGGAAGAAGAAGTGCATGCACAAATGTCTGGTGTTCCTTCTTTTCTTTCTTCCGTGCTGGGCAAAGCTGATGTTCTTGCCCCATTATCTTCCTTTCCAGACCAGCAAGTTGGCAGGAAAATAGGCAAGGCGTGGGGGGGGGGGGGAGAGAATGGAGGTCCTTTTGTCCAGGATCCAACATTATGTGATTCATAAGATCAAACTTCAGCTAGATCTTAAGGATGGTACACCAGCAATTATTAATTGCTGCATTGTCAAACATAAGAAAAAGCAACAAAGGGCACAATCCTATCCTGCACTAGAACATTCAAGCCAAGAGGGGTAGGGGCTCAAAGTGGCTTAGCCAGAGATAAGGGGAAACATTTCCCCTTATCTCTGGGTAAGGCACCCTGGCCCCTATCGGACTTGCGCCTCCTCCTGAGGTGGCGCATGTCCAAGGAGAGCGGAGCAGCTTGAAGCCGCTCCAAGTTTCCTGGGAACAGGGGTTGGGATTCAGCATAAGTGGATCCCTCCTGCTCTCCCACCCCCGCCCACCTGCCCACCCCACCCGCCCGCTACTGGGGCTGCCCCCCACCCACCCTCCCCCCACCTCGGAATGCCTTCCTCCTGCCTCCTCCCCACTGCGCTGACTCAAGGCTCGGTGCCTCTATTGGCACAGAGGCTTGTGTCAGCGTCCGCAGGCCAGCATGTATCTACACACTGGCCTTACCAACTCCCAAGGAGGGACTTAAACCGGCCCAAGGGTGCCTTTGGATTGCACCCAAAGTTCCTTATTTATAATGATTTTTTCATTGTCCTTCTTAGGGTAGTGTGCCTGCCCCCCCTTTCCAAACCCGCAGTAGTAGGTCCAGGCCTAAAATCTTTTCATTTTCATCTTTATACCAGTGGAGTCTTTTGTACTCTTGATAAGTTCTGTTCTTTACCAAGAAAGGGGTTTCCCACAGGGAATCCCCTGTCCAAAAATTTCATGAGGCACCTTCATGTCTGTAAACTCTACTGGGAAGACAGGACGTATGAAGATTTGCTTAATGGTAGCTAACAGAAACCCAACACGACCATGTTCAGCCCCAAGCAAGAGGCTGTGGCAATTTGAGCAGAGAAAGAGAAACACTCTCCAAACCTTGAGGTATGTGGTGGAATGAACTGGCACCCCCCACAAACATGCCTTAATTTGTTGTTGATTTTTAAAAATTAATGTTTGAAGGGAGAACGGATGTTCCAAGATGCTCTCCAGTCCAGGCATTTGCATCATTAAAGTCACTTAAAAGTCCTCATTGGACAAATAATCTTCACCAGGATGTGTGAAGTTCTCCCCAGGAACTGGTGTTCTATAGGTCTGGTCCCACTTCACATTGATTACTTGTGACTCAAGAGGGCCTGTATGGTACTGTTTGTTCCTGAGAAAAGCCTCAGAAGAGTTCTGCAATACCTTACAGTGCACCTTGGGCATTCAGCTAGGTGTCTTTGTTCTGCGGGGGAGACAAGCTCCCCTATTTCAACATAGGTAATCACCACTGCCAATTTAGGTAACCACCACTGCCAGAGCTGACAGCATTAACTATCTGTTCGGCAGGAAATTCTCACACGCAGTTGTGGGTGCCCAAGCTGCTGCTGTGTGACAGAGTTCTTGGACTGGGACAAAAGTCTTCACAAATATAATCAGAAGGAGAAAAGAACTCTATATTTTATGTTA